>NC_073227.2:133130833-133447500 GCF_029281585.2 Gorilla gorilla gorilla
CAATCTCGGCTCACTGCAACCTCTGCCTCCCAGGTTCAAGCAATTCTCCTGCCTCAACCTCCCAAGTAGCTGGGATTACAGGTGTGCGCCACCACACCCAGCTAATTTTTTTGTATTTTTAGTAGAAACGGAGTTTCACCATATTAGCCAGGCTGGTCTCGAACTCCTGACCTCAGATGATCTGACTGCCTTGGCCTCCCAAAGTGCTGGGATTACAGGTGTGAGCCACCATGCCTGGCCTCTTTTCTTTTCTTTTTTTTTCTCCACCCAGGCTGTACTGCAGTGGCGGATCCAGCTCACTACAACCTCTGCCTGCCGGGTTCATCCAATTCTCCTGCCTCAGCCTCCCAAGTAGCTGAGGTTACAGGCATGTGCCACCATGCCTGGCTAATTTTTTTTTTTAGTAGAGATGGGGTTTCGCCATGTTGGCCAGGCTGGTCTCGAATTCTGCCCACCTTGGCCTCCCAAAGTGATGAGATTACAGGCATGAGCCACCAGGCCCGGCCATTTTGGCCATTACTTTCAATGGCAAAAACTGTGATTACTTTTGCACCAACCTAATAGAGGTATAATATTCTGTAGCTTTTGTTTCTGATTGAACATCTCAGACAAAATAGCTCACATAGATAAACTTAATGGATACAGAATATTAGACTTCATGAATAATTCTACTCTGGGAGATTTCCATTGTTTCCAGTTTTTCACGTTACCTATAATATTTCCTTAGGATATGATTTTTTTTTTTTTTGAGATGGGGTCTCGCTCTGTTGCCCGGGCTGGAGTGCAGTGGCACGATCTCGGCTCACTGTAGCCCCCGCCTCCCGGGTTCAAGCAATTCTCCCACCTCAGCCTCCTGAGTAGCTGGGATTACTGGGGCATGCCACACCACACCAGGCTAATTTTTTGCATTTTTAGTAAAGATGGAGTTTTACGATGTTGGCCAGGCTGGTCTCGAACTCCTAACCTCAGGTGATCCACCCACCTCAGCCTCCCAAAGTGCTGGGATTACAGGCATGAGCCACCACGCCTGGCCAGGATAAGATTTTAAAAGTAGAATTTCTGGATCATACTAGAGCATCTTGAATTTTAGTATACGTTGTCAAATTATCCTCTACAGTTTTGGCACAAATTTGTATTCCCACTTACAGAATATGAGAGTACCTGCTTTAGCAAATACTTGCCAACATTAAGCTTTTTCTCTCATTTTTGTCTTTCCCAATATAATCGTCAAAAAGCATTTCAGTGGATTAACATGTATGTCTTCATCTGTCATCAGGTTAAACATATTTTTGTAAGTTTATTAACCATTTATATTTCCTTATTTGTGAATGTCTGTTGACAGTCTTTGTCATTTTCTATTGGTGTTTTGCTCTACTGATTTTTAAGCCCTTTTTCTCTATATGTCATATGTGATCAAGTAATTTTTTCTCAGTTGGACTGTAATCCTTTGAATTCATTTGTCATATTTTTTCTTTATTATATGTAAGCAGGCAGTCAATTTATCAGTCTTTTTCTTCCTTCATTGGTTACTTCTTCCTTGACTAATTCTAAAAGAAAAGTATTGCATACATTCACCTATTATATAGGTCACAACACAAACACATCACATAAACACATCAAACATAAATTCCGACATAAAAACTATCATTCTTTTTTAAATCTATTTTTATTTTCTTTTTAATTTTTGTGGGCACATAGTAGGTGTATATATTTATGGAGTATATGAGATACTTTGATATAGGCATGCAATGCGTAATAATCACATCAAGGTAAATGGGGTATCCATCACCTCCAGCATTTATCCTTCTTTTATGTTACAAACAATCCAATTATGCTCTTTTAGTTATTTTTAAATGTACAATAATTTATTGTTTTCTGTAGTCACCCTGTTGTGCTATCAAGTACTAGATCTTTTTTTTTTTTTTTTTTTTTTTGAGACAGAGTTTCGCTCCTGTTGCCCAGGCTGGAGTGCAATGGCACGACCTCGGCTCACTGCAACCTCCGCCTCCTAGGTTCAAGCGATTCTCCTGCCTCAGCCTCCCAAGTAGCTGGGACTATAGGCACCCACCACCATGCCTGGCTAATTTTTGTATTTTTAGTAGAGATGGGGTTTCTCCATCTTGGTCAGGCTGGTCTTGAACTCCTGACCTCAGGTGATCCACCTGCCCTGGCCTCCCAAAGTGTTGGGATTACAGGTGTGAGCCACTGCGCCCGGCCCCAAGTACTAGATCTTATTCATTCTATGTAAATATATGTTTGTATCCATTAACCATCCCCACATCTCTCCCCCTTCCCCATTGGCTGCCCTTCCTGGTCTCTGATAACCATTTTTCATTCTATTTCCATGAATTCAGTTGTTTTAAATCATTCTTCTTGTTGTTATTGTTGTTTTTTTTCAATAATCCTGTCCTCTCACTCACCTACCATCCCCTTCTATCAGCCCTTTAAAGGAATCCGCTATATTTTCAATTCTATAGTGACTCTTAAAGAGATTTTGGAAGTTCTTAGGCAGGATTACATATATTTAGGATGACAATTAAATTAGCAAGTATGGCCAGCTTTTATTGATCATCAAAATGTACAAGAACTAAAACAATTGAAAAATTATATTAATCTTGAGTAATTTTCTAAATATATTTAAAGAGAACACTATATATGTTTAATTTCTATTAAAACTGCTTTCTTAGTGCTTACATATGATACAAACAAAAAAAAGTTCAAATGTTGTTTGGATTGTGGTGGTAGAGTTATCTTGGGGGTTAGAAAATCCGTAACCCAGCTACTCAGGAGGCTCAGGCAGGAGAATCGCTTGAACACGGGAGGTGGAGGTTGCAGTGAGCTGAGATTGCACTACTGCACTCCAGCTTGGGCAACCGAGTGAGATGCTGTCTCAAAAAAAAAAAAAAGAGAAAAAGAAAATGCCTTTTTGAATACAGACCTCCTCCTAACATGCATAATTTTCTGGATAAAGGAAGCTGTCATTATTTTCTTGTATTGAAGTGATACAGATGATGTGCTCCTTAGCTTATCACATGTTTTAGTGTTAAATAAAATTTGGTTTCATCTGCAGATTTGTAAAATAGAAACAGTTAACACATTAATCTAAAGGAATGTCTTCATTTTAATAACTTCAAAATAGTTTTGAATTATGTATTAACTTACATTTTAATCATGCATAATAGGAAAGCTGGATGAAGCTTATTAAAATTATTCCTTGACATATTCAATGATAAAAAAGACATGCTTTTGTGATTTTTCTGCAAATACTTCAAATATATTCAGATATCCAATTTTAAGCAGTAGAACTAAGGCTGTATAACTGTGGTCACGCATTTACAAAATCCCTAAAACAAATTTCAATTTGTATTATATTATTTCAGGAATTAAGCACAGTTAACAATGGTATCAGACTCACAGCAGATGACATTACCTTTGCAGTTTTCTAAAAAAGAAGGGAGCAACACCAACCTTATCTCTTAAGGTTGAGGAATTCCTAACAGCATAAGTCATAATGAAGAGTATCAACATCCTGAGGTGACACATTCTTTAGCCAAAACTCTGTGGGGATTTTCAAAGTGGGAAATTCTTTTGTGTCTTTGAAACCAGGCAAATCAAAGGAATTTATTTTAATCTGGCTTAAGTCCAGGCCAGTGAGTGGCACTAATAAGGAACAAACACATTAGCACCAAAAGGAAATGATCATTAGAAAAGAAATCTTAATCTGTCCATAGCCCACAGGCTGAGATCTCCAAAGCCTTGTCACGGGACTTTAAATGTAAAAATCACATTCAAATGTGTAAAATGATAATGTACAAGAATATTTACATGTGAAAATTGGTGGTTTATGTGCATAATTGGTTAGCTGAATACCTTTTTGTTGGGAGTAGGGGGTGGAGTTCTCCTAGGAACTCTTGAGCTTGTGAAAGAAAAAGGAAGAGAAAAGTTTTATGTGAAAGCACTACATTTAAGAGTGGATTCATTTTTCAAATTGAAAGTTAAATATTAACTTCTGACAATTAAGTAACTTGGTTCTGATCTGATTTATTTTAATGGTGGTTCTCTAATTTCTGGTTTTACTTTCTGGAACATCAAGAATATTGAGAATTAAAAGAAGGTGGGAAAGAGTGACAGGACAGGAGTAACAGAAGACATTAAATACCAGACTTTAACCCTCCAGTATCCTAGGGTTGGAAAGGAGAAATATTGTGAGATAAAAGTGAGAAGTTGGTAAGGATTTCTGAATATGTGATAACTGCTGGGGTTATCAAAATAGTCCTCGCAAAATGGGTTTATAGTTTTCTATTCTAGAGAGTTCCTTGAAATGTCATCAGATGTATATTTACTAATTTTTTCCATTGATAAAAGGATTTGGCTATCATCCTAGAATATAATGTGTTCTACATTAGCTATTGAGATGTAGTAAAAGCTGTTTTCATACATTTTTTGTAAGGCATCCTCCAAGTGATTCAATATCTGCAGTGCATCAGGAAAATGTGGCGATTAATATTGTATGATGTAGAACACGAAGAGCTCTTCTTTCAAGGAGCTACCTTAGGCAAAAAACAAAGTTTTAAAATCTGGAACTGAACACCACCAAATGTGCCTATACAGACAAACATGCTTACCATGTAATAATGGTTATACAGCAAATTAAAGTGGTTATTGTGGGTTTTATAGAGTAAATATGGCACAAATGAAAAATCAAATTCAGGGTCCTCAAGCAGTGGTAGTTGTAATTCAGTCTTGTTAGACTTGAGCCTGCTGTGGAAATGTAGAGAACATCCTCATAACAAGCCTAATGGAACGTATTTCTTTTAGGAATGTGAGTGACCTGGTGTCCTTAATTCCTGGAGAGGTCTAGCTCAATGACATATTATTTTCACCTTTACCTGCTTTTTTTCTAGCATGCTTTATGTTTATCTTATGTTAACCTATAAGGCTATGCTAATTTTATGCACAGACAGCACATTCCTGTTTGACCTTATTTCCCTTCCTCTAACTCCTGCAGCTGTTGGGCCTAAAGTTCCTCACAGTGTAATTTTGTGCTGGATGTGGTCTGAGGATTGATGAATCCAAGATACTCAAATGCATATTTTATGGTCCCCTGAGGCAAGGCAATTGAAAACTACTTGATTGGAGGACATTTTGAAACACACCCATGCTTTTAAAATGCTTTGAATTATTGGAAACAAGAATTGCAGATATTCAACTTAGTAAACAGCAGCTGGAGGTAGAGATTGTCCTTTAAAATAAAGTCAGTGGACGGACCTATGATTTTATTTATTTATTTATTTATTTTGTAGATGGAGTTTCGCTCTTGTCACCCAGGCTGGAGTGCAATGGCGCAATCTAAGCTAACTGCAACCTCTGCCTTCCGGGTTCAAGCGATTCTCGGGCCTCGGCCTCCTGAGTAGCTGGGATTACAGGCGTGTGCCACCACGCCCATCTAATTTTTTTATTATTAGTAGAGACAGGGTTTGGCCATGTTAGCCAGGGTAGTCTTGAACTGCTGACCTTAGGTGATCCACCCGCCTCAGCCTCCCAAAGTGCTGGGATTACAGGCGTGAGCCACCGCGCCTGGCCTGACCTATGATTTTAAGTCATCTTTGATCAAGCATGCATCCTTCTATGCTACCTGTACATTGAGCAGTTATCACCATTTGTAATGTTACCAGTGATATCACTGGTAAAGTATGGGAGGAAAAGTCTGAGTCTCAAGAGTAACATGCATGTAGGGGTTTCAAGTCTCTGGTGGGAAAAAATGTTTTGAATGACTTTGTACTCAGGCATAAAAATAGATCCATAGATATTAATGGTAATCACTTGTTTATGGACCCAACTTTGGAATTTTGGGAGGAAAGTTATATTCAGAAAATGTATGGAAACTCATGAGCTCTTTACTCCAAACTTTTTCAGAGTCAGCAGTCACCAACCCTGGAGGGCTTATGAGAGAGATGGTCTCCTACTGAATAGTTACTGGATTGAGAACGGTCACAGCAATGTTTCCTAGGATTGTACCATGATGTTTGTGGAAAGTGATAGATAATAATGAAGCAAATTTTAGACATTGAGATTTATCATAGAACATAACAGTTGCTAAATTTTGGAATTATCTAGCTGTAGGTAACTTTTTGTTTTGTTTTGTTTTGAGACAGAGTCTTGCTCTGTCACCAGGCTGGAGTGCAGTGGCGCGATCTTGGCTCACTGCAACCTCCGCCTCCCAGGTTCAAGCCACTCTCCTGCCTCAGGCTCCCGAGTAGCTGAGATTACAGGCGCCCACCACCACGCCCAGCTAATTTTTGTATTTTTAGTAGAGACGGGGTTTCACCATGTTGGCCAGGATGGTCTCGATCTCCTGACCCTGTGATCCGCCCTCCTTGGCCTCCCAAAGTGCTGGGATTACAGGCGTGAGCCACCGCTCCTGGCATCTAGCTGTAGGTAACTTCTAACACATTTTCTTTCATACTTTTTTTTCTTCTGAGACAGGGTCTCTGCTGTCAGGCTGGCATGCATTGGTGCAATCACAGCTCGCTGGCTGGGTGCAGTGGCTCACAACCGTAATCCCAGCACTTTGGGAGGCTGAGATGGGCAGATTGCCTGAGCTCAGGAATTTGAGACCAGCCTGGGCAACATGAGGAAACCCCATATTCACGAGAATCGCTTGAATCTGGGAGGTGGAGGTTGCAGTGAGCCAAGATCGCCCCACTGCACTCCAGCCTGGGCGACAGAGTGAGAGCCTGTCTCAAAAAAAGAAAAAAAAGATTGTAATATTGTATTTTTATATACCTTTTCTATGTTTAAATATGTTTAGATACACAAATACCATTGTGTTACACTTGCCTACAATATTCAGTATATATATATATAGTAACATGCTGTACAGTTTGTAGCCTAGGAGCAATAGACTATACTGTTATGGGAAAGGGGTCCTGATCCAGACCCAAGAGAGGGTTCTTGTATCTTGTGCAAGAAAGAATGAGAGGCGAGTCCCTTGAGTAACGTGAAAGCAAGTTTATTAAGAAAGTAAAGGAATAAGGGAATGGCTACTCTATAGGCAGAGCAGCCCCAAGGGCTGCTGGGTTGCCTATTTTTATGGTTATTTCTTTCCTTTTTTCTTTTTTTTTTTTGAGACACATTCTTACTCTGTCATCCAGGCTGGAGTGCAGTGGCGCAATCTTGGCTCACTGCAACCTCCACCACCTGGGTTCAAGCAGTTCTCCTGCCTCAGCTTCCCGAGTAGCTGGGATCACAGGCACGGGCCACCATGCCCAGCTAATTTTTGTATTTTTAGTAAAGACGGGTTTCACTATGTCGGTCAGGCTGGCCTCGAACTCCTGACCTCAGGTGATCCACCTGCCTCTGCCTTCCAAAGTGCTAGGATTACAGGCGTGTGCCACCATGCCCGGCCTAGAAGATTTAACAAGGTACAGAAACGGAACAAAGAAGGAAGCAGCCACCTCTCTGGTAGCTATTTAATGCATCATCATAACCCAGTTTTCCTGCTTCTCTATCCTTAAATTCTTATGCTACATGGTACTGTCTCCAGTCCCCAAAACCAACCCCAACCTCTCCCTCCAAGGAAATGTGGCAGTGTAAAAGGTGACCAGGCTTGCAATGTGAAGGAAAACTGCTAGCATTTACAATGCCATATACCAGCAGCAAGCGACCCGTGAAAGAGAAGAAACACTCGGCCCTGAATTTTTAAAATATAGTAGCACAGTTAACAGCACTGGAAATCAGAAAGCTGCAGTCCAGTCCTGGCTCAGCCATTAACTGGCTAAAGGACTAGGCAAATATGTAAATCC
This sequence comes from Gorilla gorilla gorilla, assembly GCF_029281585.2. Lineage (NCBI taxonomy): Eukaryota > Metazoa > Chordata > Mammalia > Primates > Hominidae > Gorilla > Gorilla gorilla. Next base: position 133,138,639 of record NC_073227.2, read on the forward strand.
ATGAGGTTAGACTAAAAGGTGACTTAAGGCACTGCCTGTTTGGTGATTCTAGAACTTTTCATAACAGACTTCACTAAGTTCAAAGAAAGAAGATATCATTGTGGGCACGAAATGTCAGGGAAAACTGTGTGGAGGAGCTGTGGATTGGATTAGGCCCTAAAGGATGAGAAGGATTAAGTAGCAGGGGGGAAGGGATGGAATTGGAGGGGGAAGGGGGAAGCAGAAGGAAACAGCTTTAACAAAAATGTAGGAACAGGAATGCACCCAGAGATATGCTAAGGTGTAGAGGGAGTTCCCACCAGATGGCAGAGATCTTATCTCTAAGGTAGGAAGTGAGATCCAGCTGCATAAAGAATCCCAAAGGAGGTGTTAAGGACTTAAGAAGTGGGGGAAAATTTTGGACCATTTCTTATAGGGGATGTGGAGGATGTGCTGGAGTCCCAACAAGGGATGTTGCAGCACAGCTGGGAAACCCTTTTAGTGTAGCCTGTGAAATGTTAGTGAGTTGATTTTACTGATTTTACTATCAGTGCAAAGAATAGGGAGAAAGTAGCTTGGAGCATGCTCCGGTGTTTTTGCCAGCATTCCCAGGACTTATTAACCAAGGGTAAATGACCACTGAAGCCAGTAGTTCTTATACACATGGCACAACCTGATCCCCACTCCCAGAAATTAGAGGTTTTTTATGAGAAATTCAAGGGAGCAGGGAGTCCATATTCTCCACTGGACACTGTGTTAGGAGGCTCACTCTGGGTTTCTTGTCCTCACTGGATTACTAACATCACTCTCTGCTCTTTACCATTTGCTTCAACTCCCTAAACCCTCCTTGAGAGATGTGAGTAGATGCCTGTGCAGGGCAAGCACTCCACTCACCTGGTCGCTGGGCTGGGGCTGAGCAGGAGGCAAGAGAGCAACTCTGGGGCATTAAATGTTAAGCAGCAAGTGCCTCTTCTTTCTAGTTCAGTCCTTTTTCTCCCCCTCCTCAGCTTTTGTTTTTTGTCTTTTAGAGACAGGGTCTCTCTCTGTCTCACTGGCTGGAGTGCAACAGCAGAATCCCGGCTCACTGCAGCCTTGATTTAGTAACTGTGCCTACAGACACATGCCACCAGGCCTGGCTAATTTTTTTTTTTTTTTTTAACTTTTTTTGAGACAGGGATCTGGTGATGTTGCCCAGGCTGGGCTCAAGCAGTCTTCCCACTTCTGTCTCCTAAAGTGCTGGGATCACAGGCCTGAACCACTGTACCTTGCTCTTCTCTCCCCACCTCTTTGTTTGTTTGAGAAAGAGTCTCTCTCAGTCGCCCCAGCTGCAGTGCAGTGGAAATCGCTGCAGCCTCCAACTTGTAGGTTCAAATGATCCTCCTGTCTCAGCCTCCTGAGTAGCTAAGACTACAGGCATGCGCCACGATACCTGGCTAATTTTTGTATTTTTTGTAGAGAAGAGATTTCATCATGCTGCCCAGGCTGGTCTTGAACTCCTGGGCTCAGGTGATCCTCCCACCTCAGGCTCCCAAAGTGCTGGGACTACAAGTGTGAACCTTTGCGCTGGCCTCCCACTCTTCTAAGCAACACCTCCTGGCTATGCTGTCTCTATGACCACCGCCCTTCATTTCACGAATATGCTGTTCAGGAACCTGACAATAAGTCTGGTCTCTCCCTCTTCCCAGGTCTCCATCCCATATTATTTTCCTCGAGCCTCAGGCCATTTCCTTCAGAGAGCACATTGGTGCCTCCCAAAGCCTCACCAAGGTGCTTCTCCCGGACTCAAAGAATGAGTCTTGCTTCATCCGCTGATATGGAATAAATGTGCAGGCAGGTGGTAGAAAGAGTTTTGGAGAAATCTCCAAACCCATAGATATTACAGTTGAGCGGACTAGATAGCTGGATACATATACAGCCATGTGTCACTTAACAATAGGAATACATTCTGAGAAATGCATCATTAGCAATTTCATAATTGTGCAGACACCATAGAGTGTACCTACACAAACCTAGATGGTAGAGCCTACTACACACCCAGGCTACATGGTATTGTCAGAGGCATTTGAACCAGAGCAACTCCATCTTGAACAGGGGCTGCATAAAATGAAGCTGAGACCTGCTGGGCTGCATTCCCAGAAGGTTAAGGCATTCCTAGTCACAGGGTGAAATAGGATATTGGCACAAGATACGGGTCATAAAGACCGTGCTGATAAAGCAGGTTGCAGTGAAGAAGCCAGCCAAAACCCACCAAAACCAAGATAGCCATGAGAGTACCTCTGGTTACCCTTACTGCTACACTCCCACCAGGACCATGACAGTTTACAAATGCCATGGCAATGTCAGGAAGTTACCCTATGTTGTCTAAAAGGGGAGGCATGAATAACTCACCCCTTGTTTAGCATATAATCAAGAAATAACTGGCTGGGCATTGTGGCTCATCCCTGTAATCCCAGCACTTTGGGAGGCCAAGGAGGGTGGATCACTTGAGGTCAGGAGTTTGAGACCAGCCTGGCCAACATGGTGAAACCCTGTCTCTACTACAAATACAAAAATTAGCCGGGCGTGGTGGCACATGCCTGTAATCCCAGCTACTTGGGAGGCTGAGGCACGATAATCACTTGAACCCAGGAGGCAGAGGTTGCAGTGAGCTGAGATTATGCCACTACACTCCAGCCTGGGCCACAGAGTGAGACTCTGTCTCAAAAAAAAAAAAAAATGTATATATATATATATATATATATATATGGTTGCATGGGGATATATGAAACAGCTTTCCAGTTGTTCACAGGTTCTCTCTTCCACTAGACTGTGAACAGCTTGAGGACAGGACAATTACTATGGCATGTCCTCTGCCTGGCATAGTAATTAGTCCCCAGTTAACATTGGTTCACCTGCACTGAAGCCAAAGCCCCTTTCTGGGCCCCGGTTTCCTTTTGCCATAAAATAAAATATTTGCACCAGATGATTTCTAACATCCTTTCCAGTTCTAACATCCTATGGTTGATCTGAAGCTTCTTATAAATCAAAAGCAGAGGTAGCAAACTGTTAGCTTGTGAGCTGAGTTGGGTCCTCATTGTTTTTGTTGTTTGTATTGTTATGAGTTTTTTTTTTTTTTTGCGGGGGGGTGTATTATGTTAAAAACTTTTAATGAGTTCCAGGGGCTAAAAGTCTTCATATTAAAGTACAGATTTTTAGCTTATCTCCAAAAAACAGGGCCCACTGAGCCTGCTTTCCCTCAGGCAGCCATTGGCTAGAGCACTCTCATGTGGCTGCCACCTGCAAACTCAATTTAAGGTCCCTGTTCCCCCATCTCCAGGCCACAGTATATATTAAGTTTATAATCCCTGCTCTAAAGTTGCCCAAGAAAACTTACTAGAAAGTGAGGCAGTAGAAGGGAGAGTGAGGGGGTCATGTAAAGACAAGAGTGGAGATTTGAGGAGATGAAATATTGGAAGAACACATTCTAACCTAATACTGGTGGTCACCCCTAGAAATAGAGACACGGGAGGAGGGAGAAAGATGAAGATTTTTTTACTTTTTTACCTCAAACTCTTATATCCTAATAATCCACCAGTTGGGAAAATCCCAGGTGAAGACTTGAAGGCATATCATCTTAGAAGTAGCTAATATTTATTTTGCCAGGGTTTAAAGTCTGATAGTGGACCACTGTATATGCCTTGTGGCAAGAATGACTTCCTGCCCTGCTTCCGCACCTCAATCCTGCCCCCCTCCAATCCCCTGGGCCCCATCATTAATTTATTAAAGAAACTGGATTGTCCTGTGTCAAGTTTCACATTCTGGATATGTCTCATTGCTTCCTTGTGTTGTTTAACTTGTTTCACTGTCCTGCCACACACGTTTTTAAAGACTGAATTATGACCTTTCCAGTGAATTGGTTAACTGGTAAGGGCTTCATGGAACTATTGTTAGTTGGCTCTGTATTGTCTCACGTGTCCATGTGAAGAGACCACCAAACAGGCTTTGTGTGAGCAACAAGGCTGTTTATTTCACCTGGGTGCAGGCGGGCTGAGTCCGAAAAAGGAGTCAGCAAAGGGTGGTGGGATTATCATTAGTTCTTATAGGTTTTGGGATAGGCGGTAGAGTTTGGAGTAACGTTTTGCGGGCAGGGGTGGACCTCACAAAGTACATTCTCAAGGGTGGGGGGAATTATAAAGAAACTTCTTAAGGGCGGGGGAGATTACAAAGTACATTTATCAGGGTGGGGCAGAAACAAATTACAATGGTGGAATGTCATCAGTTAAGGCTATTTTTACTTCTTTTGTGGATCTTCAGTTGCTTCAGGCCATCTGGATGTATACGTGCAGGTCACTGGGGATATGATGGCTTAGCTTGGGCTCAGAGGCCTGACATGTGTCATGCCAATAATAATATAAATGTTTTCTTTTTTTTTTCCTTAAGCAAGTCAAGTGAAGCAGTGGGAGTGGAGAAGGAACAAAGAAATCTGTAACTGGTTATAATCAATTCGTCGTAAATACCACTGCACTTGGACTACCCTTATTATTATTATTATTATTATTATTAAGACACAGTCATTGGCCAGGCGCAGTGGCTCACACCTGTAATCCCAGCACTTTGGGAGGCTGAGGCGGGCAGATCACGAGGTCAGGAGATCGAGACCATCCTGGCTAACACGGTGAAACCCTGTCTCTACTAAAGACACAAAAAATTAGCCGGGTGTGGTGGTGGGTGCCTGTAGTCCCAGCTACTGGGGAGCTGAGACAGGAGAATGGTGTGAACCCGGGAGGCGGAGTTTGCAGTGAGCCGCCGAGATCACACACCACTGCACTTCAGCCTGGGCGACAGAGCGAGACTCTGTCTCAAAAAAAAAAAAAAAAAAAAAAAAAAAAGACAGAGTCTCACTCTGCTGTCCAGGCTGGAGTGCAGTGACTTGATCATAGCTCACGGCAGCCTCAACCTCCTAGACTCAAATGATGGAATGGTCTTCTAATGTCAGAAGGATTGAGTTTTGGCTTTGTTTTCCAGAACCGAAGCCTGAATTAGAACCATTTACTCCCCTTCTTTCATGCAACTCTCAGAACATCTAAGAGGACAACTTGAAACAGGAGGATCATTTATTCCTAGGAGTTCAAGGCCAGCCTGGGCAACATAGCAAGATCCCATCTCAAGAAAAAAAGATGCAAACAAAAAACAACAAACAAAGAAAACAGCCTAGCTCATGGGGATAACATGGAGCAAAATGATCTGTTGCTCAATCCTTCAACCTAGTGTGTTATTGAATTTCACTTTACAATACACTGTGTTCTCTGACGTAATTTATTTGACAATATTTATCTATATGACAAATTAGGCCATTAGGGTTCAGTGGCTCATACCTGTAATCCCAGCACTTTGGGAGGTCGAGGAGGGTGGATCACTCAAGGCCAGGAGTTTGAAAACAGCCTGGCCAACATGGCGAAAGCCCATCTCTACTAAAAATACAAAAATTACCCAGGCATGGTGGAGGGCACCTGTGATCCCAGCTACTCGGGAGGCTGAGGGAGGAGAATCACTTGAACCCAGGAGGCAGAGATTGCAGTAAGCCAAGATCAGGCCACAGCACTTCCAGCCTGGGCAATAGCATGAGACACAGTCTCAAAAAAAGAAAAAAAGACAAATTATTTCTTGTCTATAAAACAAAGGTAGGCACGTTTATTTATTTTTATTTTTTTGAGATGAAGTCTCACTCTGTCACCCAGGCTGGAGTGCAGTGGCAGGCGCCTGTAATCCTAGCTACTCGGGAGGCTGAGGCAAGAGAATCGCTCGAACCTGGGAGGAGTAGGTTGCAGTGAGCCAAGATCGTGCCACTGCACTCCAGCCTGAGTGACAGAGCAAAACTCCGTCTCAAAAAAAAAAAAGTAAGATTTACACTTTCTCTTTTATTTAACAACTATAGTGAAATAGAATGAACTCAAATTGTGGTTTTTCTTTGCCAATGAAGAAGAGTACAGTGAAGCCTGAATGTAGGAGTCAGTGTCAGAATGCTGTAGAATTGTGTGTCAAAACACATACTTTGGAGATTTATCCTTTCCTAGTATCTACTTGGCAGGATGTGAGGGTTGAAGCACTTGGCTCTCTCAGGTTGAGCATTATAGGATACAAAATCTATCTGGGGTTTATGATTTCACCAGTTCAGTATTGTTGGTTCGGAAATAATTTGGTTATCAATTCACGTAGAACTAACTAATCAGGCTTTGGGGGAATAGATTCTCTACAATTTATAAGATACTGCTTTATAACCCAAAATGGCAATCAATTTATTAGTGGTGGGGTTGTGTCTTTCCAATGTCTAGAATAGTAATGTTTATCTGGTATTCAAGTACTTGCTAAACCAAATTAATAATCCACATGTTACTTGGGAGAATTGGTTACGTACATAGGGAGTTATCTGTGATGGAAGCTGAGGAACTATGAAAGCTTTATGATTATGAACACTCGAGTAAGAGATTTTTTGAGCTCGGCTGGAAAAATATTGAAAAATTAGATCTTGTGGCTCATGCGTGTGATCCCAACACTTTGGGAGGCCAAGGCGGGTGGATCCCCTGAGGTCAGGAGTTCGAGACCAGTCTGGCCAACATAGTACAACCCCATCTCTACTAAAAATACAAAAATTAGCCCTACATGGTGGTGGGCATCTGTAATCCCAGCTACTCAGGAGGCTGAGGCAAGAGAATCGCTTGAACCCAGGAGGCAGAGGTTGCAGTGAGTTGAGATTGCGGCATTGCAATCCAGCCTGGATGACAGAACGAGACTCCATCTCAAAAGAAAAAGGAAAGTTAGATCTTAGGAAATTTTCCTAGAACTCATGAGTGCCATCACTTAAAAAAGAATTGTTCTTACATCACCCTGTAATTCCTAAATTATATCATTTCTCTCAACGACAGCAGTGTCTTTTCTTTTCTTTTTTTTTTTTTGATACGGAGTTTTACTCTTGTCACCCAGGCTGGAGTGCAATGGCGCAATCTCGGCTCACTGCAACCTCCGCCTCCTGGGTTTGAGCGAGTCTCCTGCCTCCGCCTCTCGAGTAGCTGGGATTACAGACGCCCGCCACCACGCCCGGCTAATTTTTTTTTTTTTTGTATTTTTAGTAGAGACGGGGTTTCACCATGTTGGCCAGGCTGGTCTCAAACTCCTGAACTCAGGGGATCCACCCGCCTCCCAAAGTGTTGGGATTACAGGCGTGAGCCACTGTGTCCGGCTGACAGCAGTGACTTTTCTCATCAGTAACTGTCAAACAGTATTAACAAAAGTCTACATTGATGAATCACCACGTGCTAGGCACATTTGCAGGTATTTTACACACATTAATTTATTTGATGTCATAAGAATCCTGCGAGGTGAGAGCTAATATAATCTCCTGTTTTATAGATGAGGAATTAGAAGCATAGAGAATTAAAGTAGTTAACTTTTGGACAGTTTATCATTTATTTAATAGGTAATCCATGGTTTATGGATTATGAGTTCTTGTAAATTGAAATCATGAAGCTTTTGACTCATGAATATCTTATACTTCTCTTCACTTTGACTGCTGGATTTTAGGGTGAATCTTTTGTGTTTGTAGTCATATCATTATAAAACAGGAATAAAGAAAGGCTGTGGATTGAGAGGCGCTATACGTAAAGGAGAAAAATGTAAAAGCCTTCTTAATTTTGGATTGTAATCCTTCTAAAGATAGATTTTTTTTTTTTTTTGAGACGGAGTCTCGCTCTTGTTTCCCAGGCTGGCGTGCAATGGCGCCGTCCTGGCCCACTGCAACGGCGCCGTCCTGGCTCACTGCAACCTCCACTTCTCGGGTTCAAGCGATTCTCCTGCCTCAGCCTTCCCAGTAGATGGGATTACAGGCATGTGCCATCACACCCGGCTAATTTTGTATTTTTTTTTTAATAGAGCCAGGGTTTTTCCATGTTGGTCACGCAGGTCCCGACCTCAGGTGATCCGCGTGCCTTGGCCTCCGAGTGCTGGGATTACAAGCATGAGCCACCGCTTCCGGCCAAGATGGATTTTTTTTTTAGGTGTATTTTTCTGAGTCACATACACATTCTAACATTAAATTAGAAAAATGGAATTATTTTTCCTATTTATAGTCAATTGTAAAATTTCTTCATTTAATTTTTATTAAGTACTTCATAATACACTGCATAATCTTTCAGCAGGAGTAGATGAGCATAGCTATTCTCTCATCAATCAGGAAATGCTGTCTATTTTTATTTATTTATTTTTTGAGATAGAGTCTCACTCTGTCGCCCAGGCTGGAGTGCAGCGGCTCAATTTCGGCTCACTGCAACCTCCGCCTCCCAGATTCAAGCGATTCTCCTGCCTCAGCCTCCTGAGTAGTTGGGATTACAGGCGAGCAGGCGCCACCAGGCCCGGCTAATTTTTGTATTTTTAGTAGAGACGGGGTTTCACTGTGTTGGCCAGCCTGGTCTTGAACTTCTGACCTCACGTGATCTGCCCACCTCAGCCTCCCAAGCTGTTGGGATTACAGGTGTGAGCCACCGCGCCTGGCACAAAATGCTTTCTAATCAATCTTCTCAAAACCCTTTGACAAAAACTGTAGTAACGACGCCACGGATTTGCCCCTTTCCATCAAACTCTGCTGATAGGAATACTGGCTAATTCTTTTTTTCCTTGCCCCAGTTAGTGAACTTGTGGATGTGTGCAGTGGCCACTTTGGGGATGAGGAACCTTGTGCCCATGATGGTGATTCTAGGGAGAATTTCGAATCACATAGCAACATAGTTATCTAGTGCAGAAACCTTTTAGGACCTTTATAGGTGACCTATCTTCCTATGGTCCTTTTTATATTTGAAATGCAAGCCTAAATATATTTTACTTTCTGATTAAATGTTATTTCTCCCTAGTTTTTCTATTTTTGATTTTCATTTAAAAAATACTACGGATTAGGTCTACTATCAGAGCAGTCTTTACAAGATAGCTTTTTTTTAAGAGACAGGGTCTCGCTCTGTCACCCAGTTTAGAGTGCAGGGGCGTGATCATAGCTCACTGCAGCTTCAAACTCCTGGGCTCAAGTGATTCTTCTGCCTCAGCCTCCTGAGTAGCTGGGACTACAGGCACACACCACTGTGCCTGTAAATAAAAAAAAATTATTTTATTTTTTGTAGAGACAAGGTGTCGCTTCATTGCTCAGGCTGGTCTCAAACTCCTGGCTTCAAGCGATCCTCCTGCCTCACCCTCTGAAAGCGCTGGGATTACAAGCGTGAGCTACCACGCTGGGCCCAAATCTTTCTAATTACCACATTTGAATAGCTATTTTCTTTACCTTCCTAGGAAGTGTTTTCAGACTATAAGAATAAAGACAGATGTTGCATGAAAATAAGCATCCTCTTTGCCCTGTTCCTTGGTGGTAAATTCCATCTCAATAGTGTTGAGAGGTAGGGGGGTGAGTAAATCAGCATGTGAAAAGCAAGCCATTTTCTCTTTTACCCTCCCATTTTCTGATTTTGATTTGCTTCAGTGGCATCATTCCAGCATTCGCCTGTCCTCTAGACTTGGACATATTTGATTAATAATGATTATTATGGCTGTATACATTGTAGAGGACTTTGTACTTTTCAAAGTGCTTCTACGTTCATATATATATATTTTTCTCTTTCCTTCATCATCTGCTATTAATTCATCACCAAGTTCCAACTGATTCCATAGCTGTAATGTCTTTTAAATTCAACCACTTAATTTCAGTAGCTGACACTGTAAAAATCACAGCATAGTAGGGCTGGAAGGATCCTTAGAAACCCCTTAATATGAGCTTCTCATTTTATAGATGTAGAAACTGAGATCTAATGTGGTTGAGTAACTTTGGCAAGATTATAGTTACCCTCTACCCCAGGCTCCTTGACCACTACTTTCAAGGCCATAAATCAATGGTTGACTGTTTGGTTTCACCCCCACCCACCTGCCCACCCCAGTTACGCTCCATTCTGTATAGAGTTGGGAGAAAAATATTTTTCAAATTCCATATTCTTTTTTTTTTTTTTTTTGAGACGGAGTCTCGCTTTGCTGTCCGGGCTGGAGTTCAGTGGCGCGATATTGGCTCACTGCAAGCTCCGCCTCTCGGGTTCACACCATTTTCCTGCCTCAGCCTCCAGAGTAGCTGGGACTACAGGCGCCTGCTACCACGCCCGGCTAATCTTTTTGTATTTTTAGTAAAGACAGGGTTTCACCGTGTTAGCGAGGATGGTCTCGATCTCCTGACCTTGTGATCCGCCCGCCTTGGCCTCCCAAAGTGTTGGAATTACAGGCGTGAGCCACCGTGCCCAGCCTCAAATTCCATATTCTTTTTTTTTTCTTCATTGTATTCTTTTTTTTCCTATTTTTTAATTTTATTATTATTATACTTTAAGTTTTAGGGTACATGTGCACAACGTGCCGGTTTGTTACATATGTATACATGTGCCATGTTGGTGTGCTGCACCCATTAACTCGTCATTTAGCATTAGGTATATCTCCTAATGCTATCCCTCGCCCCAAATTCCGTATTCTTAAAGGTGGGCTCTTTCCTGGAGACTTAATGGGATTTCTTATTTTTCGATATATTAAATCAAAAGTCCGTTAAGTGGATTTATTATGTATTTATTCTTATTTTTTTTTTTTTTTTTTTTTGAGACGGAGTCTTTCTCTGTCACCCAGGCTGGAGTCCAGTGGTGCGATCTCGGCTTACTGCAACCTCCACCTCCCAGGTTCAAGCAATTCTCCTGCTTCAGCCTCCCGAGTAGCTGGAATTACAGGTGTACGCCACCATGCCCAGCTAATTTTTGTGTTTTATTAGTAGAGACAGGGTTTCACCATGTTGACCAGGCTGGTCTTGAACTCCTGCCCACGTGATCAGCCCGCCTCGGCCTCCCAAAGTGCTGAGATTACAGGCATGAACCACTGCACCCGGCCATGTGTTCCTTCTTTATAACGTAAACACGTGCATTTTTATAGTAAATGAATTACATTTGAATGTATGTTGTTTTTATAATGTCCTGAAATTTTGGGCATACATATTTTACTTACCCAGTATGCTTGAAATATCTTGAATTAGAAACTGTGCCATTTATTTCTTTTGTAAGCCTTTCTATGGTGTCTTAAACAGTGTTCTGAGTTGGTGCTCAATAAATAAAAATAAAGTTCTTGCCTGGCACCGTGGCTCATGCCTGTAATCCCAGCACTTTGGGAGGCCGAGGCGGGTGGATCACGAGGTTAGGAGATCGAGACCATCCTGGCTAACACGGTGAAACCCCGTCTCTACTAAAAATACAAAAAATTAGCCTGATGTGGTGGTACGCGCCTGCAGTCCCAGCTGCTCAGGAAGCTGAGGCAGGAGAGTCGCTTGAACCAGGGAGGCGGAGGTTGCAGTGAGCCCAGATCACGCCACTGCACTCCAGCCTGGGCGACACAGTGAGACTCCGTCTCAAAAATAAATAAATAAATAAAAATAAAATAAAAATAAAGTTCTCTTCTAAGTTAAGTGCAAAGACAGTGCTTGGAAATATTTCTTTCAATAATAAATGCCTACAAAATGCTTGTCATCTTCCTCTACTATACTTCTTCACTTACCATACTCATACCGTTGCATGAAAAATACCATATTTTTTCATGCAGTTGCCTTTTTTCCTCATGTCACTCTATTCTTCTATAAACTCCTTGAAAGAAGGAACTGAGCCTCCGGTAGGTTCTGAATAACATAGTACGTTCTTAAGAACTATTGATTTCATCTAACTGCATTGGCTACACCAAGTGTTGTAGGAATACAGAGAAGCACAGAGGAAGGAATAATTAACTTTTCTGCAGGTGATGTCGTGCTAGAGAAAGCCATACCAACATCTGAGTTGAGTCTTGAATTTGCTGGGCATGGGGAACAGACATTTCAGGTAAATTACCAAGGTGCGGAGAGTTCCAACATTTTAGATGTGACTTTGTCTAAGATGCCCCAGTCAATCGGTGTTTTGCCATATTGAAAGCTCAGAACTCAAAGGGCTATTTATTTGAATTTCAATTGATTACTCAAGTTAAAACAAACGTTTTCTTAATATTGGATTAAATAAATCATTGGAACATAAATAAATTCAAGGAAACATGTTAGATAAAGGAAAAATTAGTAAGTTCAAATGTCTACTCTTAATGAAGCAAGGTAATTTGGTGAATCAGTAACCTCTATTTTAAAATTGCAACAAGGCTTTATAATATGATCCTATTGATTTTTTTACTTTTTCAAGAGTTTGAAACATTTAGTGACAATGTTTAAAAATCAGTTTAAAATATTAATCAAAAAAAGTAAAGGCATGTGAATGCTTTTCTAATTTTTTTTTGTTGTTGTTATTTTAGACAGAGTCTCACTGTCACGTAGGCTGGAGTGCAGTGGTGCGATCTCGGCTCACTGCAACCTCTGCCTCCCGGGTTCAAGCGATTCTCGTGCTTCAGCCTCCAGAATAGCTGGGACTACAGGCCTGCGCCACCATGCCCGGCTAATTTTTGTATTTTTGGTAGAGAGTGGGTTTTCACCATGTTGGCCAGGCTGGTCTGGAACTCCTGACCTCAGGCGATCCACCCGCCTTGGCCTCCCAAAGTGCTGGGATTATGGGCGTGAGCCACCGCGCCCGGCTTCTAAATATTTTTGACACTATAACTTGCACTGTATTTTGTTTTTAATACCTAAATGTGGTTCGTGAAAACTATTTTTATGTTTATGCTTCCGAGCTTCTGGTGCCCTCTAGTGGCAATAATTTACTGTTAAAACCTTACGTTTTGAAAATGATATAGTTTAATTCTAAATTCAACGTTTCACTGGGGGAAAATTAAATTGTAAATGATGGGAAGAAAGTGCTAATTTGGATCAGTGTAAAGTAATAACTCCTAGAAGCATTGTTGGAACATGTGATGAATAATCATTTAAGAAATAAGAGTGGGGGCTGGGCGCGGTGGGCTCACCACAGCCTTGACGCCCCCAGGCTCAGGTGATTCACTCGCCCCAGCCTCCTGAGTAGCTGGGACTACAGGCATTAGCCACCACACCTAGCTAATTTTTTTTTTTTTTTTTTTTTTTTTTTGCGTTTGAGACGGAGTCTCGCTCTGTCGCCCAGGCTAGAGTGCAGTGGGCGATCTCCGCTCACTGCAAGCTCCGTCTCCCGGGTTTACGCCATTCTCCTGCCTCAGCCTCCAGAGTAGCTGGGACTACAGGTGCTCGCCACCACGGCCGGCTAATTTTTTTGTATTTCTTTTAGTAGATACGGGGTTTCACCGTGTTAGCCAGGATGGTCTCGATCTCCTGACCTCGTGATCTGCCTGCCTCGGCCTCACAAAGTGCTGGGATTATAAGCGTGAGCCACCGCGCCCGGCCTTTTTTTTTTTTTTTTTTCTTTTCCCCGAGTCGGAGTCTCGCTCTGTCGCCCAGGCTGGAGTGCAGTGGGGCGATCTCGGCTCACTGCAATCTCCACCTCCCGGGTTCAGCCATTCTCCTGCCTCAACCTCTGGAGTAGCTGGGACTACAGGCGCCCGCCACGGGGCCCGACTAATTTTTTTGTATTTTTAGTAGAGACGGGGTTTCACTGTGGTCTTGATCTCCTGACCTCGTGATCCGCCCGCCTCGGCCTCCCAAAGTGCTGGGATTACAGGCGTGAGCTACCGTGCCCGACCATATATAGCATTTTCATTGGCTTATTTGGGGAATGGTACCTCCTGGTTGTCCTATATCTCTCCTTGGATCTCTCACTCACATCTCTCTCACACTTAAAGTTTAACATAATTCACACATATGTTCTTTCTGGCTTTTTGTTTTGAGAGGGTGTCTGGCTCTGTCGTCCAGGCTGGAGTGCAGTGGTGCCATCTTGGCTCACTGCAACCTCCGCCTCCCTGGTTCAAGCAATTCTCTGCCTCAGCCTCCTTAGTAGCTGGGATTGCAGGGGCCCGCCACCATGCCAGGCTAATTTTTTTGTATTTTTAGTAGAGACGGGGTTTCACCATCTTGGCCAGGCTGGTCTTGAACTCCTGACCTTGTGATCCGCCTGCATCGGCCTCCTAAAGTGTTGAGATTATAGGCATGAGCCACTGCGCCCCGCCCCCTCTGGCTTTCATGATTGTTTTTCCTTCCACCATTTTTTTGTCCCATTGATCTCTTTTCTATTCGCTAATCTATCTTTCTGTTCTGATGCTCTCTGTATTTTTTTTTGAGATGAAGTTTCGTTCTTGTTGTCCAGGCTGGAACGCAATGGCCCGATCTCGGCTCATTGCAACCTCTGCCTCCTGGGTTCAAATGATTCTCCTGCCTCAGCCTCCCAAGTAGCTGGGATTATAGGTGCCCGCCACCAAGCCTGGCTAATTTTTGTATATTTAGTAGAGATGGGGTTTCACCATGTTGACCAGGCTGGTCTTGAACTTCTGACCTCAGGTGATCTACTCACCTCGGCCTCGGCCTCCCAAAGTGCTGGGATTACAGGTATGAGCCACTGTACCCGGCCTAATTTCTTTGTATTATTTATTGCCTTTCCTTTGTATTTTGTAACTGGTCTCCTTGAAAAGTTATCTTTTTTTTTTTTTTTTTTTTTTTTTTTTTTGAGATGGAGTTTCACTCTTTTTGCCCAGGCTGGAGTGCAATGGTATGATCTCAGCTCACCACAACCTCCGCCTCCAGGGTTCAAGCGATTCTCCTGCCTCAGCCTCCCGAGTAGCTGGGATTACAGGCATGTGCCACCACCCTGGCTAATTTTGTATTTTTAGTAGAGACGGAGTTTCTCCATGTTTGTTAGGCAGGTCTTGAACTCCTGACCTCAGGTGATCCACCCGCCTTGGCCTCCCAAAGTGCTGGGATTACAGGCATGAGCCACCGCACCTGGCAATGCTAGGTATTCTTTTAAGCACTTTATAAATATTAACTCAATCTTCTCAACAATGTATGAAGTAATTGTTATCTCTACTGATGAAATTGAGGTACTGAGATATTAAGCAGCTTGACATAATTGCTCCTGCTGAATATACCTCTCAAAAAACATGAACATTTTTCTATGTAACTACATCAAAGAAAAGTGACAATTTCTTCATATCGTCTAAGATCTAGTCTGTGTTTAAACATCCTCAATTGTCCCTAGAATGTCTTTACAGCTAAATTGTTCAAATCAGGATATAAGTAAAGTCCACACATTGCTTTTGGTTGTTTGCTTAGGCCTCTTTAATCTGAACACTTCTCTTCCTCATCCCTTTTTTTATGACCTTGCCTTGACCTTGCCTTGTTGAGAGGGAGAACCAATTGTCTGCAGAACGTCCCCTTTTGAATTTGTAGGATCAAAGCTCTATTTCACTGTTAGCTTGTTTTAGCTCACTTCTGGCTATAGGTGGCCTCAAGCATTCTGTTTGTTTGTCCTTAATCATGTGATATTTTATAAGATTTCTTTCACTCACTTAGCTCTTCTAAGTTCATTAAAACCCTTGCTTGCCTTTTACCTTATAATACTACATACCACTGTGTTCTGGAACAACCCCCCCCCCCCTTTTTTTTTTTTCCGTTCAGGACTTCTGACATGTCTTTTAGATAGTATATGTCTGAGAGCTCTAAAATTCTTAACTCTGTGTTGTCAGGGTCTGTCTTTCCCCCAACTTCACTGTTCTACATCAGCATAGTACTGCCCCCTAGAGAAACTTCTGAAAATTTGTGACATTTTTCATTTGTCACAGTGACAGTGACTGGGGGCTGTACTGGCATATATTGACCAGAGGCCACACTTGGAATCATCCTCAACAACTAAGAATTATCTTACCTAAAATGCTAATAGTGCCTAGGTTGGGAACACTATGTAGTCGATCCTAGTTAACTTACTCTCAGCATGACTGACACAATGTGATACACCAGCACATAGTAGATGCTTAATAAATATTTGTTGCAGCTGGGCACAGTGGTTCATGCCTGTAATTCTAGCACTTTGGGAGGCCGAGGTGGGCAGATCCGAGGTCAGGAGTTCGAGACCAGCCTGGCCAATATGGTGAAACCCCATCTCTATTAAAAATACAAAAATTAGCCGAGCGTGGTGGTGCACGCCTGTAGTCCCAGCTACTTGGGAGGCTGAGGTTGCAGTGAGCTGAGATCGCACCACTGCACTCCAGCCTGGCCACAGAGCAAGACTCTGTCTCAAAAAAAAAAAAAAATTTGTTGCATAAATTAATGCATTTTGAAATTTGACTTTTGTAAAGCAGACTATTTTGCCACAAAAAAATTCACAAAAGTTAACTATTTTGTTAGAAATCCTTTAATTACAAGTGAGAAAAATTCAGCTTATACTGGATTATGTAATTGAAAAGTCCAGGAGTATCTGCCTTCAGAAATTGCAGGATCCTGAGGGTCAAGTCGTATTATCTGTACTTAATCTCCTTTAATTTTTGACTTTCTACTCTGGGTATTGACTTCACTTTCTGAAAGGCTTTCTCCTCAAGGTGGCGCCCAGCAGCTCAAGGCTTATATCCCTCTACCCTCAAGCCCAGCAGAAAAGATAATTCTCTTTACTTAACAGTTTAAACCCATACTTTAATCTTACCAGAGTTATATGCAACATCTGTGTGTCTCTAAACCAATCACTGTGCCCTGATGAGATGGGGTACATTGGTGGTGGGTCAGGCTGGATTGTGTCTTTTCCCTCACCCAAGGCAGGAATTGAGTTAGCCCACCTAATCCAGATGTCTTTATCAGAAGAGGGAATGGATGCTGAGCAGGAAACAACACACATTTCCACTGCACAAACCATCACTCTACAAAATATCAGAAAAGTATCCATTCAGTCACTATCACCTGTGCTAGGCACAGATTTTAAAAGTATAATTATGCAATGTAATTTTAATGTAATTATACAGTATCACTCATATTTTGAATATCTTATGATGTAAAGCATCATCTCTTTCTTACCACAAAACTAGAAACTAAGGGATATTCCAAACAAAATTGAATCCTTTAATTAAATTCCACAGGTATTTCTTAAGGCCTACTTTTGTTATCAAATTCCTAGTAAAATAATTGCAGAGCAATTCAAGATAGTATGAATCAAAATGCTAAATTTAATCTGACTTCTAAAATGAGGGGCAGACAGTATGTTCTGCCAGTCGCGGTGGCTCACGCTTGTAATCCTAGCACTTTGGGAGGCTGAGGTGGGCAAATCACTTGAGGTCAGGAGTTCGAGACCAGCCTGGGCAACATGGTGAAACCCCGTCTCTGCTAAAAATACAAACATTAGCTGGGTGTGGTGGCATGTGTCTGTAGTCCTAGCTACTCAGGAGGCTGAAGCAGGAGAATCGCTTGAACCCAGGAGATCAAGGTTGCAGTGAGCTGAGATTGTGTCACTGCATTCCAGCCTGGCACTGGGTGTCAGAGCGAGACCCTGTCTCAATAAATAAATAAATAAATAAATAATAAAACGTGGTGCAGACAGTACCCTAGGCCCACTAGGCTTTGCCTATGGGGAAAGTGAATGGGCAGCAGGAAATAATATTTATAGACAATGTTATCTCTCTGAATATATGTTATGAGTATGTAGCTGCTGTTGTTAAAAATTAAATGTCTATTAATAGTATTTTTGGCCACTGTTATTTAGCAGATACCAAGAGAAACCCATTTTTTAACTTAAAAAGGACTTAATTGCCTCAAAAAGTCTGGGATTTCTGATTCAGGCAATCCAATATTCTTGTTACAGAGATATCTTTTCCCATCTCTCTCATCCTCTCCCAAGTCTGAAATACCTCTCTCTGCCTTTTACTGGAAAAAATCAGAGGAAGAAGAGAGTATGGCTAGAAAGGCAGGTAAAGGAGAAAACAAAGGGAGAAGGAGACAGGGAGAGGGAAAAGAAGAAGAAATATAGGAAGACGAAGTTGATATGCAAGATTTGTTGAGTGGCTGTTGTTTAACAGGACAGGTCATGTGGGCATGAGGGGGTGTTTCACTTTATATATTGTCCTTTATGTTTACATTGATATTACTCCATAATCAATAGGCAAATACATTTCAGTCCTCATCCCAACTGAACTCAGAAGCATTTGGTACTATTGTTCATGCTTTCTTTCTTGGAATTGTCTTTTTCATTTTTTTGAGATAAGGTCTCACTCTGTCACCCAGGCTGGAGTGCAGTGGCACTATCTTGGCTCACTACAACCTCTGTCTCCTGGGCTCAAGAGATCTTCCCATCTCAGCCTCCCAAGTAGCTGGGACTACAGGCTCATGCCACCATGCCCAGTTAATTTTTGTATTTTTTGTAGCGATGGAGTTTCACCACGTTGCCCAGGCTGATCTCACACTTCTGGGCTCAAGCAATCCGCCCACCGAGGCCTCCCAAAATGGTAGGACTACAGGCATGAGCCACCGCACCCGGCTTTTTCATTACATGTTGTAATTTTATTTTCTCCTGTAGCAGGAGAGAATACCTGTTTTTCTACTTACTCTTTAAATGGTGTTTCCCAAAGTTCCTTGTTTTGCTCTTGACAAAACAAACAAACAAACAAAAAACTCATTCTTTGTGTTCTCAGAGATCAGTTTATGCTGATGACTCAAATTTATGTTGCCAGCCAAAAATTTTATTTGAATTCCAGACTTACATTTCCATCTGACTTATGGATATTTATACCCAGATGTCTTGTAATTATCTCAAAATGTTTGGACCTGAGCTAATCTTTCTTTATGCACATGACCTGCCTTTGTTCAAAAAGTATATCAAAAGAGAACCATTTGGGTTCTTATTATTTCAGTTATCTATTGCTACAATAATACTGCCTAACAAATCACCCCCGAAGTTCATTGGCTTAAAATAATAATAATCATTTATTATGACTGACAGCTGGTTTCACTTATGCATTATGAGGTTACATGGCTCCGCTGAACATGACTGGGCTTTCACATGTTGGGGGACAGCTGGCTATAGACTGGGTTAAGTTGAACTTGGTTGGATAACTGGGTTCTTCTTCATATGTCTCGTACATGCATATGTTTGTCATGTCCCTCCAGCGGGCTAGCCTGGGCATTTTTTCAAGCAATCTTGTGGAATATGCTCATGGTGATCATAGAAAACTAAAAGAGATTGGAAAGACTCAAGAACTTTTTCAAGTTGCTGCTTTCTTCAAGTTTGCCAGTGTC
Organism: Gorilla gorilla gorilla; assembly: GCF_029281585.2. Taxonomy (NCBI): domain Eukaryota; kingdom Metazoa; phylum Chordata; class Mammalia; order Primates; family Hominidae; genus Gorilla; species Gorilla gorilla. Next base: position 133,157,732 of record NC_073227.2, read on the forward strand.
ACACTGGCCAAAGCATACCACATTGCCCAGCACAGAGTCAGAGTCGGGGAAGATTAAATAGAATTATATAATAGGTGAAAGGGTATACATACTGGAACCCATTTAATCGAGGCCATTAATGCAATCAGTCTACTGTACTTACCGAAGTTAGACTTGGAGTCAACCTTGGTTTCTCTGTTTTTCTTACTTTTTATGAAGTTGGTCATGTCCTCTTCATTCTTCCTCAGAAATAGAATCATTCCTTTCCATCAGTGCCCATCAATGCTGCATAATTCTGAAGAATTTAACCGTCACTCTTGTGATAGCTAATTCTATGCTTCAACTGGACTGGGCCAAGGAGTGCCTAGATTAAACATCATTTCTGAGTTTGTGAGGGAGTTTCTGGATGAGATTGGCACTTAAATTGGTGGATTAAGTATAGTAGATGGCCCTCCCCAGTGTGGGTAGGTATCATCCAATCCATCCTGAGATTGGAAAAAGGCAGAGGAAGGAGGAATTTCTTCCTTTTTGCTTCCTGCCTACTGCCTGATTGAGCCGGGACATCAGTTGTCTTCTGCCCTTAAGTTGGGATTTACCCCAATGGCACCCCTGGTTCTCAGGCCTTTGGGCTTGGACTGGAATTTATACCACTGGCTTTCCTGGCTCTCTAGCTTGCAGATGGCAGATAGTGGGGCTTCTCAGCCTTCATAATCACGCGATCTAATTATTTCTTACTCAATTTCTTCCTCTTTCTCTTTATATGTATCCTGTCCCACTGGTTCTGTTTATCTGGAGAGCCCTGACTAATACAGCTCTCCTGGATTAGTACAATAGTCTTTGCACTCGTGGGTTTTCTTCTCTCCCCTTATCAAGTTCTACATCGAATCACAATAAAACTGGTTTAGTTTCTGTATGAGCCCTGCAGATCCTCATCAGTTGGTCTCTCCCTTCTCAGGCAGCCCTGACCCACAACTCCAGAGATGTTTAAGCCCTCCCAGGGTGTGCCACAGTGAGGAGCTCCAGGGAATGTGGACAGGCATGAGCCACTGTGCCTGCCTTCATTGTTTTGTTTTAAATCACCATTCATTACCTTTACATTTCATTAGTGGTTATCAGATTTATGTGCATTAGGCTGAGTGTGGTGGCACCTGCCTCTAATCCCAGCACTTTGGGAGGCCGATGAGGGTGGATCACCTGATGTCAGGAGTTCAAGACCAGCCTGGCCAACATGGTGAAATCCTGTTTCTACTAAAAATACAAAAATTATCGGAGCATAGAGGCATGTGCCTGTAATCCCAGCTACTTGGGAGGCTGAAGCAAGAGAATCGCTTGAACTTGGGAGGCAGAGGTTGCAGTGAACTGAGATTGTGCCATTGTACTCCAGCCTGGGTGACAGAGCAAGACTCTTTCTCTCTCTCAAAAAAAAAAAGTGCATTATAATCATCTGGCAGGCTCATTAAAACAGATTTCTGAGGGCCATCCCTAGATTTTATGATTAGGTAGACTGAGGGTGAGGGCCAAGAACTTCATTTCTTACTTTCCCGCCCCATAGTGATACACTGATGCTGATAGTCTTGCGACTGCACTTTGAAAACTACCTTATTTATGAATACAGTCCTAACTCCTCAGCACAGCAAAGACCTCCAAAACTCGACCTTGGGTGTGAAGAACAGGGGATTCTGCCAGGAAGTAGTGACAATGCAGGAAGCACTGTGGGGCAGAAAAAAATCTCTTCCTTCTTCCATTTTGAGTTTGTGGCTGGGGCCCCGGTAACAAAAGACAGATTAACAAAAGAAAAGTATACACGTTTATTTATTTATTTATTTTTTTTTCACGATGGAGTTTCACTCTTGTTGCCCAGGCTGTAGTGCAATGGTGCGATCTTGGCTTACCACGACCTTCGCCTCCCGGGTTCAAGCGAATCTGCTGCCTCAGACTCCCTAGTAGCTGGGATTACAGGCATGCGCCACCACGCTTGGCTAATTTTTGTTTTGTATTTTTAGTAGAGATGGGGTTTCTCCATGTTAGTCAGGCTGGTCTCGAAACCCCGATCTCAGGTGATCTGTCTGCCTCAGCCTCCTAAAGTGCTGGGATTACAGGCGTGAGCCACCACACCCGGCCACATTTATTTAGTATAAGTTTTTGTGACAGGAAGCGTTCATAAGGAAATGAAGACCAAAAGAAATAATTAGAACTGAATGTTTTTATGCTGAGCTTGATGAGGTGTGGAGGTCATGGAGAAATATAATAGGAGGACAAAAGGGCATGATCTAATGGGAATAAGCTGGGGAAACTTTTTTTTTTTTTTTTTTTGAGACAGAGTCTCGCTCTTTCGCCCAGGCCGGAGTGCAGTGGCGTGATCTCAGCTCACTGCAAGCTCCGCCTCCCGGGTTCACGCCATTCTCCTGCCTCAGCCTCCTGAGTAGCTGGGAGTACAGGCGCCCGCCACCGTGCCCGGCTCATTTTTTGTATTTTTAGTAGAGACAGAGTTTCACCGCGTTAGCCAGGATGGTCTCGATCTCCTGACCTCGTGATCCGCCCGCCTTGGCCTCCCAAAGTGCTGAGATTACAGGCGTGAGCCACCGCGCCTGGCCTAAACTGGGGAAACTTAACAAGGCTTGTTTGTTCAGATTCCTCTTGGTGTCCTGTGTCTTCAGAGATAAGGAAGTCCCTTTCCTCTGGGTACAGAGTAGCATCTTTCAGATGGGGCTCTTGGAGCTGCTTCAGGAGAAGGTCAGAAAACCCTTCTCGCATATGCTGCTTCTCAGAGTCCTTCAGCCTCAGATATTCAATGTGCCAAGGTGTCTATATTAGTCCATTTTCACGCTGCTGATAAAGACATACCCGAGACTGGGTAATTTATAAAGAAAAAGAAGTTTAATGGACTCACATCACAGTTTCTCGTGGCTGCGGAGGCCTCACAATCATGGTGGAAGGCAAAAAGTGTGTCTTACATGGTGGCAGACAAGAGAGAATGAGGACCAAGTGAAATAAGTTTCCCTTTATAAAACCATCAGATCTCGTGAGACTTATTTACTACTATGAGAACAGTATGGGAGAAACCGCCCTCATGATTCAATTATCTTCCACCGGGTCCCTCTCACAACACGTGGGAACTATGGGAACTACAACTCGAGATGAGATTTGAGTGGGAACACAGCCAAATCATATCAGTGCCTTATTTTGGAGTAGCGTATCCTGAACCCTGTGAGCCCCAACTCAGCCATTCCTCACTGGAGACTCACCTGGGACACATGTGAAAAAAAACCCACACCTGGATTACCCTCCTGAAACCTGGCTTAAATGAATATCAAGAAATAGTCTGAAGGGAAAAGAAGGTACTAAAGGCAAACAGCCTCATTAACTAGTATAGCATTACCTAGGAGAAGTGTGTGTTCAAGAGGGGAGTGTTGAGTCCCTTTGGTACCCTCAGCAGGATGGGTTTTGTAAGCAGGTTATGCCTTCAAGTCCATCTTATTAGCTGTTGGTGCAGTTGCTTTCTTCTTCTGCTACATTTGTAAATTAATGAGGTGCCCCATCCTTTCACCTCCACTTAAGGGGTAGGAGGTGACGGTACTGGGGAGCGTGCGTTCTGAGGCTGTACAAGAATTATGTGGAAGCTTTGAAAAGACATACAGATTCCTATTGCATACGTACCAACTGAGAACCTCCAGAATGAGGGCTTAGGATCTGTATTTTAATTTAGTTTTATTAATTTTTAAAGTGTGGTTGGATGCGGTGGCTCATACCCGAAATCCCAAAACTTTGGGAGGTCGAGGTGGGCAGATCACTTGAGCCCTGGGGTTCAAGACCAGCCTGGGCAACATGGCAAAACCCCATCTCTAAAAAAATGCAAAAATTAGCCAGGTGTGGTGGTGGATGCCTATAGTCCCAGCTACTGAGGTGGCTGAGGTGGGAGGATCACCTGAGCTCGGGAAGTTGGGGCTGCGGTGAGCCGTGATCATGCTGCTGAACTCCAGCGTGGATGACGGAGTGAGACCCTGTCTTATTATTAGTTTAAAAAACACAGAAAAATATAAACAAGAACACAAAATTGGCCCATGTTTCCTTTATCTGGATAACCCATGTTGACATAAAAAAGCCAAAAACACGCATGGGTTTGGAAAATTCACATAGCATTGAAGATATAAAACAAAGTAAAAAGTAAAAACTTCTCTCTTCCCACCTACCCCTAGACTCTTTCCTAAAAGATTATTACTACTTTTCTGTGTTTTTACCTAGGTAACATTTGGGAATCCACTTTTTTGGGGAAAATCTCCCCCATTAATTATCATGGTTAGCCAGATTTGAGAGTTGCTGCTCTGAGGAAATAGAGAGACACATTCATGCATTCAACTTGTGCCAAGACAGTTAGGCTTCATTAGCCCAGCCTTTATGTGGTAACAGATACAATATGTATTTCCATTCCATCAGTATCCATCCAGTAAATCTTTATCCACCTAAGTAAATTTTATTTTATTTTATTTTAATTAATTTATTTTTTTGATACTGAGTCTTGCTGTATCGCCTAGGCTGGAGTGCACTGGCAAGATCTCGGCTTACTGCAACCTCCGCCTCCCAGGTTCAAGTGATTCTCCTGCCTCAGCCTCCCAAGTAGCTGGGACTACAGGTGCCCGCCACCATGCCCAGCTAGTTTTTGTATTTTTAGTAGAGGTGGGGTTTGACTATGTTGGACAGACTGGTCTTGAACTCCTGATCTCGTGATCTGCCTGCCTTGGCCTCCCAAAGTACTAGGATTACAGACTTGAGCCCTCCCAAAGTGCTGGGATTACAGGCTTGAGCCACCGCGCCCAGCAGTAAATCTTTACTGTGGTACTGTGGTAAGATTTACACAAATCTTTATTTGTGTAAGAGACAAAAATGAATTGCAGCCCTGGTCACGCCCTTAAGGAAGGATCTTCTATCCATGTATTGTAAGATATAAATAACTAACTACCACTGGGCACGGTGGCTCATGCCTGTAATCCTAGCACTTTGGGAGTCCAAGGTGGGTGGATCACGAGGTCAGGAGATCGAGACCATCCTGGCTAACACGGTGAAACCCCGTCTCTACTAAAAATACAAAAAATTAGGCAGGTGTAGTGGCAGGTGTCTGTAGTCCCAGCTACTCGGGAGGCTGAGGCAGGAGAATGGCGTGAACCCACGTGGCAGAGCTTGCAGTGAGCTGAGATCGCACCACGGCACCTCCAGTCTGGGCGACAGTGCGAGACTCCATCTCAAAAATAAATAGCTAACTAACGAACTGACTAACTACTGTAAGCCTGGAAGAAATGAAGCTCTCATAAAGGTTTAAGACATTGCCATGGGCAGCAGAAAGAGGACCAGTTCATGAGTTCTGGTGGGCAGGCAGCATTTGAATTGTCTTTAAAGGATAACAAGTGAAATGGTAAAGAAAGAGGGGTGGAAACGGGAGGCCAAGTCCAGTCCAAGGAATAGTGTGAGTCAAAGTGTGAGACCACCACATCATTTAAGCAGGAGGCAGGGGCTTAAAAACTTATTGTCCCATTAAAGATTTGGAACTGTTTATAGACAATGGGAAATTTTGAACGTTTTTGAGAAGAGATTTAATGGGACAAGACTGATGCTTTGAAAAGTAATACTTGTGGGCAACAGGTTCACAGAGAATCAGGCCACTGGAGAATAATTTTTAAAGACTCAACTGAAATTTGTACTGATATTCAACACAGTCTCTCCACCAGTTTCCCCTCTTCTCGTGGGTTTTGTACAGCAGGAGTGTGATGGATGCTTTTGTGTTTGGATCAGCTGGAGGTGGAGAGGCCAGTTACTGATAATCTGCAGTATAGACAGTGAAAGAAGAAAGAGAGTAGGGCATAAAGAGATGTGCCTAAGGTAGAATCAGAACTTGGTGACCAGAGGGGCTGGTAAGAGAGAAAGACAATTAAAATGGATAATTCCTAAGATTTCACCAAAGGCGGTGGCTTATGCCTGTAATCCCAGCACTTTTGGAGGCCGAGGCAGGTGGATTACTTGAGGTCGGAAGTTCGAGACCAGCCTGGCCAACATGGTGAAACCCTGCCTCTACTAAAAATACAAAAATTAGCTGGGTGTGGTGGCACGTGCCTGTAATCCCAGATACTTGGGAGGCTGAGACAGGAGAATAGCTTGAACCCAGGAGGTGGAGGTTGCAGTGAGCCGAGATTAGGCCGCCGCACTCCAGCCTGGGTGACAGAGCTAGGCTCCATCACACACACACACACACACACACACACACACACACACACAAGAAAAAAAATTCTAAGATTTTAAGATTTCTAGGCTAATAGACCAGGTGAGTGTTGGGTATCATTAACTGAGAAGGGAAGGTAGGAAAATGGGCAGGTTGTAGGGTAGAGGTTGCTCAGGGCTTTTGTAGGAAGATGGGAGTATATCACTTTTAGTTTGAGTTACACTGGGAGTATTCATATAGGGAGACCGACCTAGCGGACATGAGAAATTAGGTCTGAAGCTCACAAAATTGGTCAGAGCCAGGTATATAGGTTTGAGTAGTTGTAGGTCTATAAGGACTGACGTCTTGGAGGTGGATGGGACTGCATGAAGGCTGTGGTTTTCCACACTTTCGCATGTGTAAGAATCTCCTGGAGGGCTTGTTAAAACATGTTGCAGCCCAGCCACCCTTGGAGTTTCTGATTCAGTCTGGTTAGGGCTCAATAATTTGCAGCTCTAACAAGTTCCCGGGTGGTGCTGATGCCATTGGTCTAACTACTACGTTCTGAGAAGCACCAGCCTAGGGAACATGTAGTGAGAGAAGAGAACTAAGGGTAGAATTTGGGGGAGTGTTCTGGTTAAGAAGGAAGTGAAGGAACAGGAAGTAGTGAGGGATACTGTAAGGGAAGAAAAATATCCTTTCCCTTCTACCCTCCTAAGTTCCCAGCTGGGGCCCCTGTAACAAAAGATTAGCAAGAGAAAAACATACAAATTTATTTAATATAAGCTTTACATGACATGAGAATTCTCGTATAGAAGTGAATACTAAAAGAAGCAGAGTCAAATGCTTATTTACTGAATTGGACAAAGAGCAGTAAATTCTGAAAATGTGACAAGACAAAAAGGCTTGAGCTAGGACAATTCATGGTGGAAAAGTAACTAGGAAGGGAAGAGTGAGTTTGACAAGGTTTGTACAGATTTTTCTCAGCCTTAACTCCCCACCTCTCTGGTAAAAATGTTACTTTCCTTCTGGAGTAGGGAGCACATCTTCCATATGGGAATTTTATTTCCTGTTTTTAGGAAGAAAAAGGAAAGGTCAGAACCTTTCTTGCACTTGCTGTTTTTTAAGTTTCTTTAGCTCAAAATAACCCTTGTGCCAAATTGGCATATTTTGGGGTGGCATATTCCACTACTCTTCAATACTTACAGATTTGTCTTAGAGTTTTCATCACATTGTAATAAAAATAGTTGCACATTAAATATGTACATTATGCACATGTATTTGCATATTAAGTAGGCATCTATCAGGGACACAGGAAGTTTCATAAGAAAACTAGGGAAAGAGAGAATGCTGTGAATCCCATATATTTGGTCTTTCTAGGAATCCCTCTCACTCTGTTTAATCCCTGAATGGCTTTCGTTTGAGAGTCACCCATTTCACACAACCCTCTCATTAACTGAGCAGCTTTTACTCATCCCTGAAACAAAAAAGTCAAACCAAATTTATATCCTGAGATCTCCTATTAGTTGTTTCTAAAAATTGAAAGGATTTTAATTTTTCAAACTCTGAGAAAAATAAAAATAATATGAGTTACACAAATAACTCAGTGAATGTTGGCATAATGTGTTCTTCTTAATTTAGTTGAATTGTTTCCATACAGTTTTGTTTGGAAGGGTGAGCTACAGCTGATGGGCAATATACATATGTAAGGCTTACATGTGCAAAATCACACAGTGGGAACTGGCTCACCAAGTAAATTTTTATTTATTTATTTATTTATTTATTTATTTATTTATTTATTTATTTATTTATTTTTTGAGACAGAGTCTTGCTCTGTCGCCCAGGCTGGAGTGCAGTGGCAGGATCTCGGCTCACTGCAAGCTCCGCCTCCTGGGTTCACGCCATTCTCCTGCCTCAGCCTCCTGAATAGCTGGGACTACAGACACCTGCCACCACGTCCAGCTAATTTTTTGTATTTGTTTTAGTAGAGACAGGGTTTCACCATGTTGGCCAGGATCGTCTTGATCTCTTGACCTCGTGATCCGCCCGCCTCGGCCTCCCAAAGTGCTGGGATTACGGGCGTGAGCCACAGCACCTGGCATGTAAATTTTTAAAAAGCCCTGCTAGCTAATAAAGATACTGAAAAATATTCAAAGTAGTTTTAAAAAAATACATCTATAATCTTTTTTTTTTTTTTTTTTTTGAGACAGAGTCTCGCTCTCACCCAGGCTGGAGTGCAGTGGCACGATCTTGGCTCACTGCAACCTCCACCTCCCAGGTTCAACCAATTCTCCTGCCTCAGCCTCCCGAGTAGCTGTAATTACAGGCATGCATCACCACACCCAGCTAATTTTTGTATTTTTAATAGAGACGGGGTTTCACCATGTTGGCCAGGCTGGTCTTGAATTTCTGACCTCAGGTGATCCGCCCGCCTCGGCCTCCCAAAGTGCTGGGATTACAGGCTTGAGCCACCGCGCCCGGCCCATCTATAATCTTATATTTGAGAAGTAATCACCATGAAGATTTAGGTTTCTTTCTTTTTTTGAGACGGAGTTTTGCTCTTGTCATGCAGGCTGGAGTGCAATGGTGTGATCTCGGCTCACTGCAACCTCTGCCTCCTGGGTTCAAGCGATTCTTCTGCCTCGGCCTTCCGAGGAGCTGGGATTACAGGTGCACGTGACCATGCCTGGCTAATTTTTGTATTTTTAGTAGAGACGGGGTTTTGCCATGTTGACCAGGCTGGTCTTGAACTCCTGACCTCAAGTGATCCACCTGCCTTAGCCTCCCAAAGTGCTGGGATTACAGGTGTGAGCCACCACACCTGGCCAATCCCAGTATTTTTATGCTGGGTTTGAAGTAGCTGAGATTATGGGAGCCCACCATCACGCCTGGCCAATTTTTGTATTTTTAGTAGAGATGGGGTTTCACCAAGTTGGCCAGGCTGGTCTTGAACCCCTAACCTCAAGTGATCCCCCTGCCTCGGCCTCCCAAAATGCTGGGATTACAGGCATGAACCACCACACCTGGCCCTGAAATGTGACTTCTAATTAACTATCATTTGAACAAACATCTGTGGAGGATACAATGAAATCCATGTGTAGTTAAGGGTTGGGGAGACTGGGATAGAAGAACGCACAGTCCTTCTCCCTAAAGAGTTTGTCATCTCTCGCTGCTCTGAAGCAGGTAGGTTGATATCTGTGACTTGCTTACCCCTTGTAATAATGGTGTCAATTCGAACCAATCGCTGACAAGGGGCGCCAGCCTGCAATAGGATTGTTACCTAGATTATTCGTGTTTGTGTTTAGGGGAATGTGGAATGTGGGAGTGGCTGTTAGATAACCACCCAGTACACCATTGGCTGCAACTACTTTGTTTGTTGAATTTTTTTGTCTGGGGGAAATCGAATGTGTAATAACTTCTGACTTCTCAACATCATCATTTATAGGCAGTACTAGTGCTTTCCACTGATTTCTGACGTGCTGAGCTAGCTTAAACTCCCTATTCTTCACATCACATTGGACCTCCAGGGAAATCTAATTTGTACCAAAGTGGTCAGGAATTGAAGTTTGTCCCTGTGCAAGTTTACTATTAGGTTGGTGCAAAAGCAACTTTTAAATATGTCATCATTCAGTTTGAGTGATCCTGCAACCCTTATTTGTTAGTGCTGTTTTCTGGGAGTGCCGAGCCAACTCTCTTGGTGAAGTCCTGGTATATTTTTTAATGTACATCCTATAATATATATGTGGGATAAGTAATTTTTTGGATAATTCCGCTTTTTAAAAAAAAGCCACTTTGGCCGGGTGCGGTGGCTCACGCCTGTAATCCCAGCACTTTGGGAGGCTGAGGCGGGCAGATCACAAGGTCAGGAGATCGAGACCATCCTGGCTAACATGGTGAAACCCCATCTCTACTGAAAAATAGAAAAAATTAGCCGGGCGTGGTGATGGGCGCCTGTAGTCCCAGTTACTTGGGAGGCTGAGGCAGGATAATGGCGTGAACCCGGGAGACGGAGCTCGTGGTGAGCCTAGATCGCGCCACTGCACTCCAGCCTGGGTGACAGAGCGGGACTCCATCTCTAAAAAAAGAAAAAAAAAGGCCACTTTATTTTTATTGACAAAGAAGTACATAGATTTCTCATTTTCTTCTTATTTACTTACACAATGATCTCAATTATACAAATGTATGAGAGGACTCCTCAGATATTATCACCGGATTTACCACTTTCCTCAAAGTTCTGGAATGTGGAGTACTCTAAATGTTTTATGGACACATTCACACACATTTTAATTTCAGGACTGTTCAGTTGTCTTCTTGCCTTCACCTGAACATATCCTAAAGTAGGAGGAAAATGAAACCTTTATGATAGAGCCTGACATTCTGGTTTCCAGAAACAAGGGGATTCTTGCAGGGCATCATTATTTCCTTTTTCCAGGAACTCTGCCAGAAGATGGCATTGTGCTCAGAGCCCCCTCCACTGCACTGTCAATAGAAGCCAGTGAGCCAGGTGTGGTGGTTCACACCTGTAATCCTAGCACTTTGGGAGGCCGAGGTGGGCGGATCATCTGAAGTCAGGAGTTCAAGACCAGCTTGGGAAACATGGTGAAACCCTGTCTCTACTAAAAATACAAAAATTAGCCAGGCTGGTGGTGCACGCTTGTAGTCCCAGTTACTTGGGGGGCTGAGTTGCGGTGCTAAGATTGCGCCACTGCACTCTAGCCTGGGTGACAGAGTGAGACTCTGTCTCAGAAAAAAAAAAAGAAGTCAGTGAAAACTCTGCAGCACTGGGAAAGCCCATTATCCTCAGCAAGGCTGACAGGAAATGAATTTGCTTGTGCATCTCCAGTCAAGGGCAACGCCATTAAGGTCTGCAAAACTACAATATCGCAGTCTAAAGATTTTTAAATTCTATTGCTGGCACACCAGTAAGACGCTTTTGTTTCAATTAGACCAAGGGCTGGAAACCTAAGTAACAAAGACACAGTGATTATGGTAGAAAATAATTATAATTATGAAAGAAACAAGTGAATTCTAATATATGTTGAGTTAGCTGTAGAATATAGGTAACTCTGTATAGTATAATATTAATTTAATGTATAATATGATTCATATGTAGAACAATAGCATATAATTATTGGATTAGTCTGTTCTTACACTGCTATGAAGATACTACCGAGACTGGGTAATTTATAAAGGAAAGAGATTTAATTGACTCAGTTCCAAATGGCCGGGGGAGGCATCAGGAAACTTACAGTCATGGCGGAAGGGGAGAGAGAGCAAGTGTGTGAAGGAGGAACTGTTAGACATGCATAAAACCATCCGATCTCGTGAGAAGTCAGTCACTATCATGAGAACAGCATGAGGGACACTGCCCCCATGATCCAATCATCTGCCACTAGGTCTCTCCCTTGACATGTGGGGATTATCAGGATTACAATTCAAGATAAGATTTGGGTGAGGACACAAAGCATAACCATATAAATTATATAACTATTTGTTATACTTTAATGACCATAAGTTGAACCCATTTTTAATTTTTGATAGTATTTTCTTTCTTAAAAAAATATTATTTTTTGAGACAAGGTCTTACTCTCATCACTCAGGCTGGAGTGCAGTGGTGTGATCACAGCTCACCGCAGCCTCCACCTCCTGTGCTCAAGTGATTATTGTGCCTCAGCCTACCAAGTAGCTGGGACTGCAGGTGCACATCACCATGCCTGGATAATTTTTTGTAGGGAAGGGGTTTCACCATGTTGCCTAGGCTGGTCTCAAACTCTCAAACTCCTAGGCTCAAGGGATCTCTGCCTGCCACCACACCTAGCTAATTTTTGTATTTTTAGTAGAGACGGGGTTTCACCATGTTGGCCAGGCTGCTCGTGAACTCCAGACCTTAGGTGACCTGCCTACCTTGGCCTCCCAAAGTCCTGGGATTACAAGCATGAGCCACCACACCCAGCTGAAAAGTAAACTTTCCTTATTGAATTTCTGACTTCCATTTCCACTGTCAATGGTAACTAATCGTGTTTTATATATTCCTTCAGAAAGAAAAAAAACAAGTTGTCTAAAAAACAGAAATAAGCTCATATTCTTCATTATTTTAATATTAATTATTAATACTATGAAAGAGATTGTCAATCAAGTGTAAAGCATGGCCTTATTTGCATCCTGATTTTTAAAAATCATAAAAAACACACAGACTCTATTTTTTTTTCCAGGTGCTTATTACATAAGTATGTTCATTTTATAAAAATTCATCAAGCTGTCTACTTATAAATACTGCAACATAAAGCTTACTTATAAGTATTTATGACACAAGCAACAAATTTTAACAGTGACTATTTTTGATAATATTAAGAAATTGTTAATTTTTAAAGTGTGATAACAGTATTTGTTTTTTTTTTTTTTTGAGACAGAGTCTCACTCTGTTGCCCAGGTTGGAGTGCAGTGGCTTGATCTTGGCTCACTGCAACCTCTACCTCCAGGGATCAAGTGGTTCTCCTGCCTCCGCCTCCCGAGTAGCTGGGACAACAGGTGCATGCCACCATGCCCGGCTAGTTTTTGTATTTTTAGTAGAGACAGGGTTTCACCATATTGGCCAGGCTAGTCTCGAACTCCTGACCCCGTGATCCGCCAGTCTCGGCCTCCCAAAGTGCTGGAATTACAGGTGTGAGCCACCGCGCCCAGCCTGGGTTAAGTTTTTAGAAGTCTTTATATTTTAAGATATATATTGAAATGCTTACTGATAAAATCTAGGATTTTTTTCAAAATAATCTCATATGTGTTTCTGGAAAGGGGATGGGAATAGAAGTGAAACGCTGGCCATGATTTGCTAATTGTGAAGGCAAAATGATTTGAGTCATTATATTATTCTCTCTACTTTTGTTTATATATCATTATACTATTCTCTTTACTTTTGTTTCTATTTACCTTTTTCCATAAGAAACTGAAACATATTTTCATAAAATATTTTCCAACTATACAAACAGCTATACAAACAATAGTAATGGAATCAAATAATGCTTACCTATGTGCCAGGCACTCTTTAAGTCCTTTACATATATTAACTTATTTGATCCTTAGTATACCCCTGTGAGATATATATTATTTTTATCCCCATGCTACAGGTGAAGAAACCAGATTAAAGGCTGGGCTTGGTGGCTCACGCCTGTAATTGCAGCACTTTGGGAGGCCGAGATGGGTGGATCACCTGAGGTCAGGAGTTTGAGATCAGTCTGGCCAACATGGTGAAACCCCCTGTCTCTACCAAAAATACAAAAATTAGCTGGGCATGGTGGCAGGTGCCTGTAATCCCAGCTACTCAGGAGGCTGAGGCAGGAGGATCTCTTGAATCTGGGAGGTGGAGGTTGCAGTGAGCTGAGATTGCACCACTGCACTCCAGCCTGGGTGACAAGAGTGAGACTTCATCTCAAAAAAAACAAAAAACAAAAAATCAGAATAAATAGCTTTTCTTTTCTTTTTTCTTTTTGAGACGGAGTCTCACTCTGTTGCCCAGGCTGGAGTGCAGTGTCTCGATCTCGCCTCACCACAGCCTCCACCTCCCAAGTTCAAGTGATTCTCTTGCTTCAGCCTCCCAAGTAGCTGGGACTACAGGCGTGCACCACCATGCCTGGCTAATTTTTGTGTTTTTAGTAGAGATGAGGTTTCACTATGTTGGCCAGGCTGGTCTCGAGCTCCTGACCTCGTGATTCCCCCCGCATTGGCCTCCCAAAGTGCCGGGATTATAGGCGTGAGCCACCTCGCCTGGCCTAAATAGCTTTTCTAGGGTCACAGGGTTAGTTTGTGGAGCCACACGCATTCATGTGAACACATGTGTATTCACCTCTTAGCTTAAGAAATAAAACCTATTTAACATAATGGAACACGACTTATATGTTGGGTTGGAACATGAGATTGGTGTTTTTCTATGTCATAAATGCATAAACATTGGCAGCGTCATGCGGTTTAACCCAATATCTCTTTCCAAGTGTATCCTCCCTTAACTCTCCAGGTAACAACTCTCATCATTCCCATGCATTTCTTTGAACTTGTACTTCATATGAATGTATACTAACAACAAATATAGTTGTTTCTCATGTTTTTACATTTCTTGATAGCATACTATTGGCATTTTGGTGATTTGCTTTTTGTCTTCAACTTACGTTATGAAATCTATTTATGTTGATATATTATTTATTTATTTATTTATTTTTTGAGACGGAGTCTCGCTCTGTCACCCAGGTTGGAATGCAGTGGCGCGATCGGCTCACTGCAAGCTCTGCCTCCTGGGTTCACGCCATTCTCCTGCCTCAGCCTCCCGAATAGCTGGGACTACAGACACCCGCCACCACGTCCAGCTAATTTTTTGTATTTTTAGTAGAGACGGGGTTTCACCATGTTAGCCAGGATGGTCTCGATCTCCTGACCTCGTGATCCGACCGCCTCAGCCTCCCAAAGTGTTGGGATTACAGGCGTGAGCCACCGCGCCTGGCTTATGTTGATATATTTTTAAAACGTATTGTGGTATACTCATACTCTGGCATACTATACAATAGTGAAAATACATGAACTAAAGCTAAACTACCTGCTTAGTATCCATTCATGGTATGAGTAAACTCTACCTACTGATGGACATTTTGGTTGTTTCCAGTCTTTTCTTGTGATAAGCAATGCTTCTACAAATACATATGGCATACTTAAACGAGTATGTTAAAAGCGTAAACTCCTATAAACAATGGCACTTAATATGGTTTTTTTTTTTGAGACCAGGTCTCGCTTGCAGTACAGTGGTGCGATCATGGCTCACCACAGCCTCGATCTCCCAGCCTTAATCGATCCTCCCACCTCAGCCTTCCAAGAAATTGGGACTACAGGCACGTGCCACCACCCTGACTGATTTTTTTTTTTTTTTTTTTTTTTTTTTTCAGACAGAGTCTAGCTCTGTCGCCCAGGCCGGAGTGCAGTGGCGCGATCTCGGCTCACTGCAAGCTCTGCCTCCCAGGTTCACGCCATTCTCCTGCCTCAGCCTCCTACCGGCGCCTGCCACCACTCCCGGCTAATTTTTTGTATTTGTAGTAGAGACGGGGTTTCACTATGTTAGCCAGGATGGTCTCGATCTCCTGACCTCATGATCCGCCCGCCTCGGCCTCCCAAAGTGCTGGGATTACAAGCGTGAGCCACCGCGCCCGGCCCGGGCTGGTCTTAAACTCTTGGGCTCAAGCAATCTGCCCACCTTAGCCTCTCCAAGTGCTGGGATTAGAGGCATGAGCCACCATTTCTGGCCCTACACTTTTAATTTAATGGATAAAAATGCAGAGCTAATCATCTTATTTTGCTTTATGAACAGATTTGATTGGATTTATTTTATCCTTTCTGAAAATTTTCCAAGTGGTGCACACTAATTCTCATGAAAGATTCTCATTTGGTCTTACAGAAAAATATATTTCCTCTTAAGAGCGATTATAAGTGTTGATAGACAAAGCTAACAGTACTTTGTGGTTGAGCTGGAAAATGTTTACTCAGTTTGATGCTGTGGCCAATAAAATAAAACAAGAGGAAAATACCAGAAGTATGGGAACAGAGGGAGTCTTTAAAATTGTATTATAGCAAGTCACTTTAATGCAGCTTTGGTGAAACAGCTGCTTGCTCTAGAGAAAATCCATTTGGAAGGTTCTGTGAGATTGCAGGCTGTGAATGCAAATGATGGAAGAGTTTGTACATCTGGGTTGTTGGTGGGAATATTTAACCTTTTTCACTGCTTACTCTTGGTGCTTCTTTTGCTACCTCCCCATGATCCTTAATATGTGTGCCTCAGTTTGGATTATTAACAACCCTTCCAATGACCCTCAATGAATGGGTGAAGCTCTTGGCAGTAGTGGCTTTTTTTTCTTTTTGTTTATTTATTTATTTATTTATTTATTTATTTTCCTTTTTTTCCTTTTTTTTTTTGAGACGGAGTCTTGCTCTGTCGCCCAGGCTGGAGTGCAGTAGCATGATCTCGGCTCACTGCAACCGCTGCCTCCTGGGTTCAAGTGATTCTCCTGCCTCAGCCTCTCGAGTAGCTGGGTGACAGAAGCCCGCCACCACACCCAGCTAATTTCTGTATTTTTAATAGAGACGGGGTTTCACCATGTTGGTCAGGCTAGTCTCAAACTCCTGACCTCGTGATCCACCCGCCTCGGCCTCCCAAAGTGCCGGATTACAAGCGTGAGCCACTGCGCCCAGCCTTTTTGTTTTTTTAAAGAGACAGGATCTTGCTCTGTTGCCCAGGCTGGAGTGTAGTGGGCACAATCATAGCTCACCATAACCTTGAACTTCTGAGCTCCAGCAATCCTCCTGCCTCAGCCCCACAAAGTGCTGGGATTAGGTGTGAACCACTATGCCAGCCTGGTGTTGCTTTTTATTTTTATTTTTTTGAGACAGTCTCTTGCTTTGTTGCCCAGGCTGGAGTGCAGCAGTGTGATCTTGGCTCACTGCAGCCTCTGCCTGCTGGGTTCTAGTGATTCTCATGCCTCAGCCTCCTGAGTAGCTGGGATTACAGGCACGTGCCACTATGCCTGGTGAATTTTTGTATTTTTTTGTAGAGACGGGGTTTTGCCATGTTGGCCAGGCTAGTCTTGAACTCCTGGCCTCAAGTGATCCGGCCACCTCAGCCTCCTAAATTGCTGGGATTACAGGCATGAGCCACCACGCACAGCCTATTTTGAGATATCCTATAAACTTTTTATAATGTTGACCAAAACATTTTGGTTTACAAAATCCATCCTTCTACTTTCTGCTGACAGGTTTGATGAAAAAAAAAAAAGTAAAAAAAAAAATAACTAAATTCATCCTTCACTGTGTGTAAAAATATATGGCAATATGAGGTGTGGGTATAGATCACCATCATTTTGTGTGTGAAAAAAGAAAAGATTTAGAAAGCATCAGCTTGTTATATCAACTAACCACCAGAATATTTTTTTTTTCTTTCTGAGATGGAGTCTTGCTTTGTCTCCCGGGCTGGAGTGCAGTAGCGTGATCTTGGCTCACTGCAACCTCTGCCTTCCGGTTTAAGTGATTCTCCTGCCTCAGCCTCCCAAGTAGCTGGGATTACAGGCGTGCACCACCACGCCCAGCTAATTTTTGTATTTTTAGTAGAGACGGAGTTTCACCGTGTTGGCCAGGATGGTCTGAATCTCCTGACGTCCTGCCCACCTCAGCCTCCTAAAGTGTTGGGATTATAGGTGTGAGCCTCCGTGCCCAGACACCACCAGAATTTTTAATGCCTTTGGTCATCTGTGACAAATAAGAGTAAAATCAAATTTTTTTTTTTTTTTTTTTTTTTTGAGATGGAGTCTCACTTTGTCGCACAGGCTGGAGTGCAGTGGCACGATCTCGGCTCAGTGCAGCCTCCACCTCCCAGGTTCAGGTGATTCTCATGTCTCAGCCTCCCTAGTAGCTGGGATTACAGACACGCGCCTCCAGGCCTGGCTAATTTTTGTATATTTAGTAGAGATGGGGATTCGCCATGTTGGCCAGGCTGGTCTCCAACTCCTGGCATCAAGTGATCCGCCCACCTTGGTCTCCCAAAGTGCTGGGATTACAGGTGTGAGCCATCACACCTGGCCAAAATCAAACATTTTTATTCCTGCTGTTCAAGTCACATATATATCTTGCAAATTAATTTATTTCTATTTAATCTGATAGGTACTGTTTTGGTTTAAATTTTGTTAAATATGCAATGGCAAAATTAAAGTAAGATTAGATTAAAAATCACTTGTCAGCCTTTTGGCTAAGTTCAAGCATAGATTAGATAAAAAAGACAAAAATATATAGTTGACCTTCAAAGTTCTTCACATGTAAAGACCTCAAACTGTTTCAAAATTACCTTCTGCTACTCCCCTCGATAAACCCTCTATTCAGGGTAGGCTTGTGTATTACTTGTTCTTAAAATATGTTACATCAGGCTTTTTTGTTTGCAAGGAAGAGATTCACTCAGATAATTTTAAGATAAAGGGGTTTATTATAAATACCCAGGACCCAGGCTTTGTTTTCTGGTGTCTTCTTAGGGGGTTGCTCTCTTCCTTTCTCGCTCTCACCAATCCTCTCTGCATTCTCTACTATAAATTCTGGAGGGAGATAGTCTGGACTAATTTCCATTGCCCCAGTAGGAAAAGTCCTTTGAGTAAGTCCACTCCATGGGTCAAGACGCAGGCTGTGGAGAAGCTGCCCTTGGGTCAGGCCCACTCTGTTCCAATCAGTGGCCACTTCTGCGTAAAGAATGAGTAGCACCACTGTCATGGGTAGGCAGTTCAGTTGGAAGGGGATCACTTTCTGTGTGACCCTGGGATTGTCATATCCAGACCATGTCTGGAGCATCTCACCTCCCTGCATTTGCTGGTACCTCTCCTTTTTGACCACAGAGCGTTCTCCATGAATTTACACATATTCTGAACTTAGCTGAAATCTTAAGGGGTTAGGCAAAGCCTGTCTCAAATGCTGCAGTCTCCTGACATCCTCCATGTATGATCATTATATGATCATTAATGATTAGTGAGTCATTACAGAGGACACATATTATGTACTACCCAATATATTTTTTTGAAGGAAAATTTGTATTATTTTAATTATTTTTATGTACAGAAAACTCAACAGTGTACATTTAACCCAGTTTAGTGGCAAGTTCTTTAGCCTTTGCCTTTTCGAGCTTGGCGATACGAGCCACAGACTTAGGACCCAGGACGTTGCCACCCCAGTGACGGCGGATCTCATCGTATCTGTCATTGTAATTGGTCCTGATAGCTTCCACCAGCTTAGCCAAAGCGCCTTTGTCTTCTGAGTTCACCTGTGTGAAGGCGACAGTGGTGCAGGTCTTCCTGTGGACTAGACGTCCCAGTCTTGCCTTCCTCTTGATAAACCCCCATTTTACGACATAGGGCAGGCAAGAAGACAGCCAGCTCGATGGGATCCACGTCGTGTGCAATCACCACCAGCTGAGCTTTCTTGTTCTCCACCAAGGTGGTGACGGTGTTAACTCCTGCTCAAAGGACAGGTGGTCTCTTGGTGGGGATGTCCCCTTTGCCAGCAGCTTTCTTCTCGACCCGGGCCAACAGTCTCTGCTTCTTCTCTTGCTTTGTTTCTGGTCTGTACTTGTGGGCCAGCTTAAGCAGCTGAGTAGCTGTTTGGCGGTCCAGCGCCTGGGTGAACTGGTTAATCGCAGGAGGCACTTTCAGCCGCTTATAGAGGATGGCTGTCTGCCGCTGCAACCTGATATAGCGGGGCCATTTCACAAAGCGGGCGAGGTCTCTTTTGGGCTGGATGTCCTGTCCAATGCCAAAATTCTTAGGCCTTTTCTCAAACAGGGGATTCACCACTTTCTTAGCCTCCTGCTTCTTCACGACAGCAGGGGCCGGAGCCACCTTCTTTCCCTTGGCCTTCTTTCCTTTCAGCATCTTGGGCTGCAGGAGGAGAGAGTTATTTTTTTAATTATTAATATTATATACTTCATCATCTCAAATACAGCATAAACTCTCTGAGGGCAGGAACCATATTTTGTGTATTTTTATTTCCCTCAAAGTGTTTAGGGCATGGATTCTATGTAATAGATTACGGTTCGGTGCCTTCCGCCATCTTAAAAAAATCACATTTGCTTCTAAGGAAAAAGTAATGTATACTTATTTGCAAGAAAACAATACTCTCATAAAGAAGTTGTTGTGCATGGAGGGTGCCCTTATACAATTATTATACTGTGGTAAAATGGAAAGTTCAGAAAGGACTCAAAAGGGATTTGAGGGAAAAATCCCCAAGTCTTAGATGAGCTGAAGCCTGAGGTTCTCAGCTTACTAGAAAATCCTTAAGTGTTAGAAGACTGGAAATAAAGGTAGCTGGGAGAAAGGCATCCTGAATAGGAAGATCAAAATGAAGGTTTAGCTAAAGTGGTACCTGATGACTAGTTTGTTAGAAATTCTTAGACGAAGAGCGCACAGGACACCATCTAAATCAGCAGGTCACATGGCTACCAGGGCCAAAGTTATGATTTGAGACCAAGGAGGTAGAGAAAAGCCTTGGAAAAAAAGAATTTTTTAACAGGCTGTAGGAGCACAAAAATAAGCATACTTATATTTATTAACTTAGAATTGAGTTTATTATGGGGAGGAGAAGAAACATGGACTAATAAGGACAATAGTGACCATTGATGGCTTTAAATCAGTGATTTAAAGATGGCCAGTGATTTCCCTCAGGGATATGTAGTATATATCCTCAAGTTCCTGTATATTCTAGTAAATCTGTGCCATTGATCTCTGTGTTAGGGATCACAGTAGTTGGAATGGGAGAAGGTATGCTGCTAGAGAAGAAGGAAGAATAAGGGATGGGAAAGAACATGAAACAAAAGGTGGAAGACTTGAAGGCAAAACCTCTCTCTCTTTGCATCAGAGAAATGTGAAACTAAACCAAAATGAAATATCACCTTATATCTGTTAGGATGGCTACTATTAAAATAAAAACAAAACCAAAAACATACACACCAGAAAATAACCAGTGTTGGTGAGAATGTGGAGAAATTGGAACCCTTGTTGGTGGGATTGTAAAATGCAGCAACCACTGCCTTTTTGGAAGCAGCATTAGAGAGTTATCCAAGATGGTGATAGCAAAGGATTCACTGAGGAGCTCCCCAGGTACCAAAAGGATTAGATTTCATTTCTTCTATATGGTAGAGATAGCTTGCTATAGTGGACTACATAGTTTGTCATTGTGGAAAAAAGAGAATAAATAAGAGAAGACTGATTTAGACATTTTTGGAAATAAGAAAGGTGATAAAATATTAAATTAACTTCTACTTATAAGAAGGAATTAGTGGATTCTTTGTTTATTAAAATGACCACTAGTCAATAAAAATAATCTGTGCTTGATAATGTACTAATTTGTCTTCATGAAATATCAGGGCTCCAACCAATTAATCCTGAAGTCTACCTTGTTGATTTCTGAGCCTGATAACCAGATTTCTAGCAGAGTGAGGGGACTCACAGAAGGTCCTTCTTTCCAGTCAGGGGCCCCATTAACTTTTCTTTTCTTTTTTTTTTTTTTTTTTTTGAGATGGAGTTTTGCTCTGTCGCCCAGGCTGGAGTGCAGTGGCATAATCATGGCTCACTGCAACCTCTGCCTTCTGGGTTCAAGCAATTTCTCTGGCCTCAGCTTCCCAAGTAGCTGGGATTACATGTGCATGCCACCACGCTGGCTAATTTTTGTATTTTCAGTACAGATAGTGTTTTACCATGTTGACCAGGCTGGTCTTGAACTCCTGGACTAAGCGATCCACCCACTTCGGCCTCCCAAAGTGCTGGGATTACAGGCGTGAGCCATCACACCCTGCCCAACTGTTCCTTTCTTAAGGGGCTTCAAAGGTGGGGAGAAATAAAAAGTAGCTTTTCTTCTGGGAAATGTTACATGAGGACTAATTCAGTAAAATATAATGTCCCTGTATCATTCAATCTTACAGAATATTTGAGCAGTCTTTCTAGCTCCCAGTTTTAAAGAGGGTTTTGATAAATTTGAGCACTTGTCTAAGAAAGACAGTGCTCAAAGGATATGGGAAGAATTGTGAAAATATCTGCATCTCTTTATTTGAAGAAAAATTCTATTGACAAGAGGAGTTAAGTTTATTTCATGTGGCTTCAGAAGGCAGAAGTTGGATTACTGGGTGGAGGCAGCAGGAAGTAGATATCTCCTTAAAATAAGAACTTTCTAACATATGAGAGTGGAATTGGACACCTTGTGAAGCAGGGAGGACCCTGTGCTTGGAGTCTTTAAGCAGAAGCTGGTGAGCCACCTGTCAGGAATATTGTAGAGGAGATTCCCACAGTAGGAAAGGATTGCCCAGATGACCTCAAAGTTTTCTTGAGTCTGAAGGAGCAAGGTAAAGCTGTAGATTTTTGAGCAGCATATATAGGGGTACATATTCGTAAAAAGGTTTCACCTTTTTCTAGGAGCATCTTAGGAACCAAGATCACAAATGTTGGAAAATCAAGGTGGAGGTAAAGAAAGCCTCTTACTTCTTCTTCTTCTTTTTTTTTTTTTTCTTGAGATGGAGTCTGGCTCTGTTGCCCAGGCTGGAGTGCTGTGGCGCGATCTTAGCTCACTGCAAGCTCCGCCTCCTGGGTTCACACCATTATCCTGCTTCAGCCTCCTGAGTAGCTGGGACTACAGGCGCCCGCCACCACGCCCAGCTAATTTTTTTTGTATTTTTAGTAGAGACGGGGTTTCACCGTGTTAGCCAGGATGGTCTCGATCTCCTAAACTTGTGATCCGCCCACCTCGGCCTCCCAAAGTGCTGGGATTACAGGCGTGAGCCACCGCGTCCAGCCTAGCCTCTTACTTCTAAAGCAGCCTATACTTTGTTAGATAAAAGAAGTAAAAATATTAAAATCTACTTGGATAGAATTCCCACATCTTTATCAGTAACAGAAATAAAGGGAATATATGTATATTGGTTCTTTAAAAGACAAGTTCCTAATAGCATTACAGATAGATTGTATGTTAGTAGATGCTGGTAACTACTTTTACAGAACATAAACCACATTTTATTTTGTTCTTCAACACATCCTTTCTTTTTTTTTTTTTTGAGACGGAGTTTTGCTCTTGTTGCCCAGGCTGGAGTGCAATGGTGCGATCTTGGCTCACTGCAACCTCCGCCTCCTGGGTTCAAGTGATTTTCCTGCCTCAGCCTCCCGAGTAGCTGGGATTACAGGCATGCGCCACCACACCTGGGTAATTTTGTGTTTTTAATAGAGACAGGGTTACTCCATGTTGGTCAGGCTGGTCTCAAACTCCTGACCTCAGGCTATCCGTCCGCCTCAGCCTCCCAAAGTGCTGGGATTACAGGTGTGAACCACCGTGCCCTGCGACAACACATCCTTATATTTAGTTCCCTTTTTAGTAGGCACTGATGTAAATTTTGCATCAGGCAGGATATCAGAATTGGACCTAGTGACAACTAAACATTTGAAGGATTTGAAAGCATTCTTACTGTACAAGTAGTATTGCCATGGAATTTGAATCCTTTTAGTATTAAAGAGGATCCACAGTCTACAATGATCAGCATTGTTGATAACTATAAAATGGTTACTAGGGAAGGATGGTTGTCATTTTAGGTGCTTGGTGTTTACTGTGGGTCTCATAAAAATAAATATTTTATATAACTATAGCAGAAAAATATTTTGTCGGATACAAGGTTTATGAGAAACTAATTTCATCTGATACAAGGTATGTAAGAAATATAGAGATGCTACACATTCTATAATTTTCCATCTTCCCTGCTTAGTTGAGTTACTACTATTTTAGAAACATGGAGAAACATAGACCCCAAAGAAAGGAGAAGGATAGAAAAATTTTGCCCTATTATAAAGGAAGATGTGAATTTTATTTGCATGGTATGCTATTTCTTTTATTGTTTTATTATAAAGCTGAAACATGCTTATTACAGCATCTTTTGGAAATGAGTGCATTATTTTTAAACCTCCCATCTGCTACCTCAAAACTACATTTCTTTTTTCTTTTTTGGATAATATAAACTTACAATTCCTTTTGATCCAAAATTTTAAAATAAAACCAGAAGAATGTGGTTTACTTCAAGGAGAACCTCAATTTATACTATTAAAAACTTATGGGTATTAAAAATACAAGAAAAACTTAAAATTAAATTTTTAGATCTTGTGATGCCGTTTGTTAAATCATTTTGTCAAAGAAATTAAAACAAATTGTAAATAAGTAAAGGTTTTTAAAAGTGCTGACTTGTCCATTATTAGATTGCTACATGCACCTATGCATGTAACAGAATTGCACATGTACCCCATAAATTTGCACGAATAAAAAAAAGGCAAATCTAAACGTGTTTCTTTAAGAAATTAAGGTTTTAATGTGAAATTAGTTATATGAAAGGCCAGAATAATATTTATATTTTTCAGAGAATTTAATGATATTAAGGCATATTAGTTATCAAATAATAATTTAGAAAAGTAGTAATAAGAGAAGTAGATTTTATCATTGTTATTTACTCTGAAAACCCCTGTTAATAATTTTGTCTCATTATGTCATTACATACTAACAATTAGATAGGAATTATTTTATATCTTGGTTTATCGTATTACTGAATAACCAAATGATAGAAACTTAAAGACTGAAATGTACTAAGAGATGATTTTGTTATATACTATCTTTTATAAATGAGAAAACTAAAGCTCAGATAGAAATAAAATAATTTTCTTTTCTTTTTTTTTTTTTTTTTTTTTGAGACAGGGTCTTACTCTGTCACCCAGGCTGGAATGCAGTGGTGCAATCTGGACTCACTGCAACCTTTGCTTCCAAGATTCAAATGATTCTCCCACCTCAACCTCCCGAGTAGCTGGGACAACAGGCACGTGCCACCACACCTGGCTATTTTTTTTGGTAGAGATGGGGTTTCACCATGTTGTCCAGGATCTGGAACTCCTGAACTCAAGTGATCTGCCTACCTCGGCCTCCCAAAGTGCTGGGATTACAGGCGTGAGCCACTGTGCCCAGCCAATAATTTTCTCCATTGAGTAACAAGCAGCTCCTCAGCACCCCATAATCACATTTTATTTGGTTTATTGAGTAACTAATTGTTGACTTTACCCCAATCCAGTGTGTCAGAAGACATTTTACAATGCAAACACAGAACTCTGAAGTGCTTTTGTGACAAAATGTGAATTTCAATTTAAGATAAGCTATAAAAGATTATGAAAATCCTTTGGAAAGTTTTCATGCAGCTAATAGTTTATTTGCACGGATTTCTAACTTGGATGTCTTATAAAATTTGTTGATGTGTATTAAGATTTTATTTGTAAGGATTTGATGTCCTTAAAGTAGTATTTTGATAGACAAGTCTTCTTGTTTGGAAGAAGAATCAGATCATTTGTTGGGAGATAGTTGATTAGTGATTGATAGAAGCAGAGTATGTAGTTATCTTATTTGCTTATTGCTTTGTCTATTCCTAGCTAATAAAGCAAAATAATCCCATGACCAATACTCCTGGAAAAGCAATTTAGGTATGATTAAGTCAAAAAGGTCTAGTTTGTTTGTAGCAAAGTACAATATATAAGCCTAAATTTATGCTTAGTGATTTTCAGGCATCAAGTTTAATTTCTTTCATCTATATGAGTTTGTTGCTCTGTTTTCTTTTTTGAGCCAAGGGAGGTACTGAATGCAGAGATAAAGAAGCACTTTCTTCTGCCATTCCCCCTTCTCTCCCTCCTCCCCAAACTATTTTAACAGGGAATCAGTATTAAGTGCTTTCATCAAAGAGTAAACTTGCTGCCAGGAGTCTCATTTGCCTGCCAACATAAAAGTTTGGCTATAGATTTTTGATTTTAGGGTAACACAGCTTTTTCCAGGAGGAAGCAGTGACAGAAATGGACTCTAGGCAACTGTGAGCATAATAGAATAGAATGAGCCTGGGCTATGGAGTCAGAAAATAACTAGATTTGTCTCCTAGTCCAAAGATGATAACATGTTTGTTATGAAAATCAAATGAGGTAATGAATGTCAAGCAACAATAGCAGTATCTGGTACATGCTGCATAATTTTTAATTTTCTCTCTCTCCCCTACAAATCTAATTTGACTTCTTTTGGATTCCTTTGGAGACTAAACTTTGCAATAATAGAAGTAGGGACAGAGAGCACTGGACAATCCCAGAAGCCATCTTATCTGTGGATGTTATTTTCCAATAAATGTAGAAGAGAGATTGAGATTACCACTCTCCACTGTGCCCCATCCCTAACACCCACTCTAACTTCAGTGTAAATCCAATTAAACTAGATTCCTGGGAGATTCATGTTTGGATATATTACTCAGAGACTTGACATGATGATAACTAGCCCTTCATTCCAGGGAAAGGTAACCCAAGAGTGGCCCCAGTTGCTCACAGAGTCTCAGTGCTCAGGTAAAGTGTATAAATATTTCTCTCAATGAAAGATGAACAAGACCTACAGACCCTAAAGTTAGATAAATGTCAAGATCCAGGTACAGGATTAGAAAGGAGAACTAGATTAAATTTTTTTTTTTTTTTTTTTTCCGAGATGGAGTCTCGCTCTGTCCCTCAGGCTGGAGTACAGTGGTGCGATCTCGGCCCACTGCAACCTCTGCCTCCCGGGTTCAAGTGATTCTCCTGCCTCAGCCTCCTGAGGAGCTGGGATTACAGGTGCCTGCCACCACACCTGGCTAATTTTTGTTTTTTTAGTAGAGATGGGGTTTCACAGTGTTGGCCAGGCTGGTCTCAGTCTCCTGACCTCGTGATCCACCTGCCTCAGCCTCCCAAAGTGCTGGGATTACAGGCGTGAGCCACTGTGCCCAGCCTTTTTTTTTTTTTTTTTTGAGACAGGTTCTCACTCTGTTGCCCAGGCTGGAGTGCAGTGGTGTGATCATGGCTCACTGCATCCTCAACCTCCCCAGCTCAGGCGATCCTTGCATCTCAGACTCTGGGAGTAGCTGGGACTATAGGTGTACACCACCATGCCCAGCTAATTTTTGTATTTTTTGTAGAGATGGAGTTTCACTATGTTGGCCAGGCTGGTCTCCAACTCCTGGACTCAAGTGGTCCACCTGCCTCAGCCTCCCAAAGTTCTGGAATTGCAAGCATGAGCCACAGCACCTGGCTGAGATGAATTTTTAAAAAAATTGTGATAAAATATACATATCATGGTTGAGTGTGGTGGCTCACACCTGTAACCCTAGCACTTTGGGAGGCTGAGGTGGGCAAATCACCTGAGGTTGGGAGTTCAAGATCAGCCTGACCAACATGGAGAAACTCCGTCTCTACTAAAAATACAGAACTAGCCAGATGTGGTGGTGCATGCCTGTAATCCCAGTTACTCGGGAGGCTGAGGCAGGAGAATTGCTTGAAGTCAGGAGGTGGAGGTTGCGGTGAACCAAGATTGTATCATTGCACTCCAGCTTCGGCAACATGAGTGAAACTCCGTCTCAAAAAAAAATATATCTATCTATCTATCTATCTATCTATCTATCTATCTATCTATCTATATACACACACACATACATATCGTAAAACTTACCTTTTTAACTATTAAATTTTTTTTAACTTAAATAGAGACGGGTTCTCACCATGTTGTTTAGGCTGGTCTCGAACTTCTGGCCTCAAGCAATCCTCTCACTTTGGCCTCCCAAAGTTCTAGGACTACAGACATGAGCCACCATGTCTGGCCACCTTCTCTTTTTTTTCTTTTCTTTTCTTTTTTAAAATAAAAACTTTATTTCAAATAGGTCCAGCGGTATGTGTGATACAACAAAGGCCTGTTGTAACAAGCAGTTTCATTTCAAAGCGCATTGAAGTACAAATCTGAAAGTGTTTAACAATGATCAATGTCTGCTAAAATGTATATTAAATTGATCAACATACCATTTTTGACATTATTATATATCCAACTCTTTAAGTAGAAGAAGTTAAATTTTCATCACAAAAAGTGAGGATCACCTGACAGTTTCTACAAAGGTAATGAGCTGTGAAATGTATTCCCTCATTTGGCTTTGAAAATACACCCTCAGGTTACTAAGATAAATTCTGAGTTTGCCCAACTGTGTTATTTAACTGTAATTCTTCACTTGTCATCTACTGTTGGCTTCATGGCCACTCCTCTTCCTATCTGATCCCAACGAATTAAATGCTAATGTTTCTCAACTCTTCGGCTAAGGGCAATTTTTTTCTCCTACTTTTGTGCACACAGGATTAGTGAGAACTATTTTACCCAAATCATCTTTGACTGCACTCTCTTCTTCCTGTAGACAGAGATTGTATGTTTACTATAAGAACTTCGCTCATGGACAGCTTTTGTACTTTTTTTGTTTTTTTGCCTTCTTCTATACATACACCTAGAAGCTGTCTAAGCAGTAAATAGGACATTTCTGGTCCTGTGACGATCTTAGGTACAGCTCCAACTGCACCAAGCACCTGCCCTGCCATTCTATGAATGTTGGGTAAACTTTTGTTCCAACTCCCATAAGACTCCCTGGAGCAGTGTACTGAGGATCATTGTGTTCTGCAAAAAGTGATACAAGTTTGGAAATGATTGTTTTACACATGAGTTTTCCTTCACTATTTTTGGGAACAATACCAAGTCTGACTCCTGTCTCCTGGACCACCTTTAATACACCTTTTTAAATACTGCCACCAGTTGTTCTCCCTGTTAATATCATCAATATCACAGCCAGGTTCGTTAACATCAAACGACCTAATAACAATAAGTTGGGGTTCTGAAGTAAAGTCTCTTGGAGGTACTGAAATTTTCCTTGCTATATACTCATGGACAACTTCAGGATTGTATTTCAGCTTAGCAGAAATGAAAATAATAGGAGGCTCTTCTGCTACTCTACTTTATATTAATACAATTAAAGGATCTGTTCATACTGTTCTTTAGCCTTACTTTCTTTTACCAAATTAATTTTATTTTACAGAATGAAAGTATGTTTCAGCTTCTTAATATCTATGGCAGCCAGGTGTTCAGAGGAGTCTGAGGTTGAGGACAAGATTCATTGCTGGCTATCAACAGAAAGGTCACATCCATCACTGCTATACCGTTCAACAAAGTAGCCATCAAAATATCATGGCAGGACAGTCAACCAAGGAAACATGTCTGACTAGTTCAAAGTTTCTTTTGGTCCCTGGAATATTTATAGGAAACTCATCAAGGTGTACTACTTCCACAGAATCTGTAACATTCTGGCCGAGGAAACTTGAGTCATCAAGTTTATAATCTTGGCATTTAATGTGCCCAAACTTGATAGTAATATTTCTTTACAGTTCATTTTTGAACCTGACATGTGAATGACAGAAATAGTTTTTACACTTATGGATTTTCTTTTTTTTTTGAGACAGAGTTTCTCTTTTGTTGCCCAGGATGGAGTGCAATGGCATGATGTCAGCTCACCGCAACCTTCGCCTCCCGGGTTCAAGCGATTCTCCTGCCTCAGCCTCCTGAGTAGCTGGGATAACAGGCATGCACCACCACCCCGGCTAATTTTGTACTTTTAGTAGAGATGGGGTTTCTCCATGTTGGCCAGGCTGGTCTTGAACTCCCAACCTCAGGTGATCCTCCCGCCTCGGCCTCCCAGAGTGCTGGGATTACAGGCATGAGCCACCGCGCCTGGCCACAGTTATGGATTTTCTATGAGCAACATGATCAATTGTACCTATATTAGTTGTGGCTCATCTGCTTGATAACTTTGTGTAAAAGTAGAGTCCACTCAGTAACATCCTCATGCATAGCATGGTTTCTTTAGCCCCACTGGTGTAGCACAAGGGTGTGGTAGTGCCAGGACTGGCCATCTAACTTACTCAGGTTGGTACCATTGTCTTGGCTTGTCCATGGTAGGTCTGATGGTGCCTAGAGCCCCTGGCGTGGAGCTCATTTTAACCATTTTAAAGTGTACAGTTCAGTGGCATTAAGTACATTCACAGTGTTGTGCAACCATTACCACTATCTGTCTCCAGATCTTTTTTCATCTTGCAAAACTGAAATTCTATACCCATTAAAAAATAATTCCCTATCCCCCAGTCCCTGGCAACCACCATTTGCTTTCTGTCTGTATGAGTTTGACTACTTTAGGTACCTCATGTAAATGGAGTCACACTATTTGTCCTTTTGTGACTGGCTTATTTTGCTTAGTATAATGTCTTCAAGATTCATCCACAGTGTAGCAGGTGTTAGAATTTCCTTCCTTTGTAAAGCTAAATAACGTTCCGTTGTATGTATATACCATATTTTGTTTTATCTATTTGCCCATTGAAGGACACTTGGGTTGCTTCAATGGGCAAATGGCTATTGTGAATAATGCTGCATGAACATGGGTACACAGACACCTGTTCGAGTGCCTGCTTCCGATTCTTTCTGGTATGTGCCCATAAATGGAATGGCTGGATCATATTGTAATTCCATTTTTAATTTTTGAGGAACCTCCATACTGTTTTCTAGGGTAGCGGCACCATTTTATATTTCTTCCAGCAGTTAACAAGAGTTCCAACTTTACGTCCTCTCCAACATTTTTTCCTTTCTTTTAAAATTTTTATTTATTTATTTTTATTTTTATTTTTTTGAGATGAAGTCTCGCTGTGTCACCCCGGCTGGAGTGCAGTGGCAGGATCTTGGCTCACTGCAACCTCCGCTTCCTGTATTCAAGCGATTCTCCTGCCTCAGCCTCTCTAGTAGCTGGGATTACAGGCGTGAGCCACCATGCCCGGCCAATCTCACAGTTTTTAAAACAATACTTTATTCAAGAGAAGCAGCTCTGATGGTATAGTTGTTTGATTTTCTATTTATGAGCATATGTATGAGTGTATGAAGGGACAGGGCTATGGTGGCATTAGCACTGCATTTCAAGAAGCTACCTCCTTGGACAAAAATTGAGGAAATCGAGAGTGATGAGCATTTGCATATAGATAACATGAGAACAAAACACAATGTAACTCATTGAGGGAGCTTGTTATAGAATGCCAGAAGATATCGAGGACTTGAATGATATTTTCTAAATATAAATTGTAACATGTGAGGTGGGAGGATTGCTTGAAGCCAAGAATTCAAGACCCATGTAGAGGGCATGGATGATATTTTCCAAATATAAATGCAAATATAAACTGGAACATGTGAGGCAGGAGATTGCTTGAGGCCAGGAGTTCAAGACTCATCTGGGCAACACAGCAAGACCCTGTCTCTACAAAAACAACAAACAAAAAACTAGCCAGGCATGGTGGCACACGCACCTGTAATACTAGATACTCTGGAGGCTGAGGCGGGAGGATTGCTTGAGCCCTGGAGTTCAGGGCTGTCGTGAGCCATGATTGTGCCACTGCACTCTAGCCTGGCTGATGAATTGTGACCCCTTCTCAAAAAAAGAAACAAAATTGCAACCTGAACACAAAAATTGTGCCTCACAGAGTGGTGAAGAACCAATAAGAACGGTTAATCAGAACTTTATTCTGAACACCCAGGAAGAATAGGTTGGAGATGTAGAAGTGACTAGCACTGAGGAAGGATGTGACCAGATCATCCCTGAATGCGAAGTAGCCACAGAAAGGAGGGCTGGGCTGAGTCAGATCACTGTTTGTAGGAAAATTAGGCCTCAAAAAGTTAAATGAAAGACACGTATAATTGCATCATGAGGATGTTGAAAGACAAGCAGGTGCCAGAGAAATGGGAAATTCTTTAAAAAAATGAAATTTTAAAACTAAGCTTCATACATTTTTATGAAATGAGAGGAAACCAGAAGTATTTGCGGCAGTTGTTATTGGTTGCCTACCTTTGTACCAGGTAACATGAACCAAAATGGGCCAGGCCAACAAGTCAGTCAACAGATCATTTTTCGTGCTCGCTATGCACCAGGCACTGATCTAGGCATTGTCGTAAATAAGCTAGACAAGGGTTCATTTCTTCAAGAGCCAATGTTCCTGGGGTGGTGTAAAACAAGGGTGTAGGGATTGTGACAAAGCAGATAGGCATGCAGATTTTTTTTTTTTTTTTTTTTTGAGACAGAGTCTCATTCTGTTGCCCAGGCTGGAGTGCAATGGCGTGATCTTGGCTCACTGCAACCTCCGCCTCCCGGGTTCAAGCGATTCTCCTGCCTCAGCCTCCTGAGTAGCTGGGATTACAGGTGCATGCCACCACGCCTGGCTAATTTTTGTATTTTTAGTAGAGACAGGGTTTCACCATGTTGGTCAGGCTCGAACTCCTGACGTCGTGATCCACCTGCCTTGGCCTCCCAAAGTGCTGGTATTACAGGCGTGAGCCACTGTGCCCGGCCACATGCAGACTTTTGTATCTTCATTTTTAAATTTTTAAGCCTTTAATTATTATGAGTACAAAATAGGTGTATATATTTATGGGGTAGATGTGATATTTTGATACAGGCATACAATGTGTAATAATCACATCAGAGTAACCAGGGTATTCATTATCACAAGCATTCATCATTTCTTTGTGTTAGAAACATTCCAACATTCCTCTCTTTTAGTTATTTGAAAATATACCATAAATTATTGTTGATTATAGTAACCCTATTGTGTTATCAAAACTAGATCTTATTCTCTCTAAATATATTTTTGCACCCATTAACCATCGCCACAGAGCCCCCTCACACTACCCTTCCTAGCCTCTGGTAATGCTCATTCTACTCTCCATTGAATTGTTTTAATTTTTACCTCCCACGTGTGAATGAGAACATGTGAAATTTGTCTTTCTGTGCCTGGTTCATTTCACTTAACATAATGTTCTCCAGTTCCATCCATGTTGTTGCAAATGACAGCATTTCATTCTTCTTATGCTGGAATACTACTCCACTGTGTGTATATATACTACATTTTCTTTATCCATTCATCCACTGATGAATACTTAGGTTGATTCCAAATCTTGGCTATTGTGAACAGTGCTGTAATAAACATGGGAGTGCAGATATCTCTTCAATATACTGATTTCAGGCCAGGTGTGGTGCCCATGCCTGTAATCCCAGCGCTTTGGGAGGCTGAGGCAGGAGGATTGCTTGATCCCAGGAGTTTGAGACCAGCCTCGGAAACATAGCAAGACCCAGTCTCTACAAAAAATAAAAAAAATAGCCAGGCTTGATGGCGCATGCCTGTAGTCCCAGCTACTTGGGGAGGCTGAGGTGGGAGGATTACTTGGGCCCAGGGAGGCTGAGGTTGCAGTGAGCCGTGATGACGCCACTGTACTCCAGCCTAGGTGACAGAGTGATACCTTGTTTCAAAAAAGAAAAAAATGAAAAAATATATATACTGATTTCCTTTCTTCTGGATGTATACTCAGCAGTGAGGTTGCTGGGTCTTATGGCAGTTCCATTTTTAGTCTTTTGAGGAATCCTCTTTTCTTTGTTTTAAGAGTGTGCTGGGAAAACAAAATGAGTCTTCAGGGGAATAATCTGGGTCTTGGGTGGCCCGTTTCCAACTCTCTTCTATTGGATAAAGCTGGTGTTTATTAGCATGGCTTCCAAGGCCCTCTCTGATGGAGCGCTCTTTTAACTGCCTCTGCATTCTCATGTCCTGCTGCTCCATACATCTCAATTAAGCAGTGTAGAACTGTTTCTAGTCTCTAGGCACACTGTGCTGTGCTGCAACTCTGTTCCTGTCGTTCTTTTGTAGGGGCCTTCCTGTCTCCTATCACGGTTGCTATTAAAATACCTGAAACTCATTAAGTGTCAGTTGAATTGAACTGAATAAGATTTCATATTGTTTTTAAGGAACTAAAAATCTGCTTGAGGAGACAAACATGTATGCAGATACCGTCACAGAAGTGCATTTAAGTCTCATAATGAGTTCACAGTTTCAGGTTGTAAGGAAGAACATGGCAGAACACTGAAAATGGGCAGAACAGTTACTATTCTTTGAGGAGAGCTGGAGGATGGCAAAGGTTCTGGATGATGGTGAATTTTATCCATGTTTTTAGGAAGGGGGTAAAATTTGGATTTTGATGTATACTTAGGTTTCACATTAGTCCTCAGCAACATTTAGACTGAATTTTAAAATAGGTGGTTTGTGAGTACTTAGATTAGGGAGAAATAATCAGTAGGAATAAGTTTGGGTTTACGAAGAGCAAATGAGATCAAAGAAACCTTGGTCTTTTCTTTCATAGGTCTCCTAGTTAATAAAGAAATGCTGAAAATCCACTATTTCAACCTGGCCTTGGGCAATTCCCCAGAAACAGCATTTGGTTGCTTTGCTATAGGACTTGGCCCTTTGCTTTTTGTCAGACTGTGGATGAGACCAAAAAAAGACATGTTTATTAAATTTGCAGATGACTAAGTTTTAATGCTTTGAAAAATAGAATTGGGATTTTTAATTGGGCTGAAATGATAAACCGATATTGAAAAGATGAAATCTCATCAGGATTTATGTAACAATTTATGTACAAATAATTCAGCATTCATGTGCTTATGTTCAAGAAAATGAAGGTCTATTTTAAGAACAGTCAGTGAGAAAGTTCTAGTGATTTTAGTTGACTGCAAGCTCAATGTGAGCCAATAGTGAAGAGTACTGCCAAGACATGGGGATACAAATCTACACTGCATTAATAACAGCTGAGTGTCCAGAGTAAGGGAAATAGTCATCCCACTTCTTTGTGATTCTCAGACCACACACATTTGGAGTCTTGAGTCCTTAGATCTGGGTTCCCTATTTCAAGAGGAAATATTGACAAAGTGGAGCATATCCGGAAGTGGGTGAGCAGGATGATGAAGACAGCAAAAATCATGTCAAATAGGAAATGGCTGAATAAAGTGGGAGCATAATTACTCTCTCCCATTATGTGAAAGAAGGAGTAATCAAATATTATGTCACTCCAGAGAGCAGAACTAAAACCAGTGCGGTTGGAGAATTTAAAGAAAGCAAATTATGATACAATACAAAGAAGAAATACACACTTCAGCTCTTAAAATTTAAGTGGGATTAAGTATTAGTTGTCAGTATTGTAGGGATGATAATTCTTCCCAATTCAATTTTAATGAAAACTCAATAGAAAACAAGAAGACAGAAACACCTGTGGTATTTTTGTGGGGCTGGGGGCAAATTCCAAAAATCACCTAGAAAAATAAATAGACAATAATGACTTTGAAAATTAGAAAGAGAAGGTTGGTTGATCACTACATAGGCTATAATGATTAAATGAAAGTGACACTGGTACAGACAAATTAATGGAATAGTTATTTCAGAGATAGACTCTGATATATCAATAACTTAATAGAAAACAAATGGGTATAACAACTGGGGACATACAGACTATTTATTTATTTATTTATTGAGACAAATTCTTTCTCTGTTGCCCAGACTGGAGTAAAGTGGTACAATCTCGGCTCGCTGCAACCTCTGTCCCCCTGGATTCAAGTGATTCTCCTGCATCAGCCTCCCGAGTAGCTGGGATTACAGGTGTGTGCCACCACACCTGGCTAATTTTTTTTATTTTTAGTAGAGATGGCATTTCACCATGTTTGCCAGGCTGGTCTTGAACTCTTGAACTCAGGTAATCCACCCACCTCAGCCTCCCAAAGTGCTAGGATTACAGGCGTGAGCCACTGCACCCGGCCCAAACTATTTAATAAATTTTCTAGGACAATTCATTTGGTAACTGGGGAAAGACAAAACACTTCAAAAAAACTTCCTGGTAGTTTAAATTAAATGTTAAATGGTTAGAAATAAATAAATAAGGGCCGGGCGCGGTGGCTCGCGCCTGTAATCCCAGCACTTTGGGAGGCCGAGACGGATGGATCACGAGGTCAGGAGATCGAGACTATTCTGGCTAACACGGTGAAACCCCGTCTCTACTAAATATACAAAAAATTAGCCGGGCATGGTGGCAGGTGCCTGTAGTCCCAGCTACTCCGGAGGCTGAGGCAGGAGAATGGCGTGAACCTGGGAGGCGGAGGTTGCAGTGAGCCGAGATCGCACCACTGCACTCCAGCCTGGGCGACAGAGCAAGACTCCGTCTCAAAAAAAAAAAAAAAAATCAATAAAAATAAATAAATAAAACCAGGCCAGGCACAGTGGCTCACACCTGTAATCCTAGCACTTTAGGAGGCCGCGGCGGACAGATAGCATGAGCCCAGGAGTTCGAGACCAGTCTGGGCAATATGGTGAAACCCCATCTCTACTAAAAATACAACAACTGAGGTGGGAGGATCACCTGAGCCTGGGAAAGTCAAGGCTGCAGTGAGCTGTGATCGCGCAACTGCACTCCAGCCTGGGTGAGAGTGAGAGCCCATTTCAAAAAATAAACCAAAAACACAAAAATTAGAAAAATTAGAATTGAGTACTTAGAAAATCCCTGCATTTGGGGAGAAATGTTCTGTTTTATTACATTTTACTGTACAACATTTCAAATATTGAAATAAATAGAGAGTATAACAAATACCTGTATATTTCTCATCTAGGTTTGCCAATTGCTAACATGTTGTCATATTTACTTTATTTTTTTAAAGCATTTGTAGGTAAATTATAATGTTGCTTTACCATTATGTTCTTCAGTATCTCTAAAATAAAGATATTTTATTTTTTTGTATATATATATATATATATATATATATATATATATATATTTTTTTTAGTAGCAATGGGGTTTCACCATGTTGGCCAGGCTGATCTCGAACTCCTGACCTCAGGTGATCCACCTGCCTTGGCCTCCCAAAGTGCTAGGATTATAGGTGTGAACCACTGTGCCTGGCCAAATAAAGATTTTTTTCTTAACTGAGCACAATACTTTTATCATGAGCACAGCTACAAAATTAAATAATTCTCTGCTATCTTCTGATACCCAGTATACATCCAGATTTCCTCTGTTGGCCCCAGTGTGTTTTCCAGCCAAGTTGCTCAAATCAGGATCCAGTCAATGACCTGCATGATTCTTAATATGTGGTGAGCTATGGCTCATATTTCTCTGTTAGTTGAGAAAAGTTCTGTTTCCTTCTTGCTTATTTTATTTTATTTTTATTTTTAGATGGAGTCTCACTTTGTCACCCAGGCTGGAGTGCAATGGTGCGATCTCAGCTCACCGCAACCTCCGCCTCCCAGGTTTAAGCAATTCTCCTGCCTCAGCCTCCTGAGTAGCTGGGATTACAGGCACCCGCCACCTCGCTCGGCTAATTTTTGTATTTTTAGTAGAGACGAGGTTTCACCATGTTGGCCAGGCTGGTCTTGAACTCCTGACCTCAGGTGATCCACCCCCTCGGCTTCCCAAAGTGCTGGGATTACAGGCGTGAGTCACCACGCACAGCCCCTTCCCGCTTTTTTGTTGTTGTTGTTTTGTTACATTTTCTTGCTGAAGAGACTGGATCAATTTTCTTTTTCTTTCTTTCTTTTTTTTTTTTTTTTTTTTTTGAGACTGAGTCTCGCTCTGTCGCCCAGGCTGGAGTGCAGTGGCGCGATCTCGGCCCACTGCAAGCTCCGCCTCCTGGGTTCACGCCATTCTCCTGCCTCAGCCTCCCGAGTAGCTGGAACTACAGGGGCCTGCCACCATGCCCGGCTAATTTTTTTGTATTTTTAGTAGAGATGGGGTTTCACCGTGTTAGCCAGGATGGTCTCGATTTCCTGACCTCGTAATCCACCTGCCTCGGCCTCCCAAAGTGCTGGGATTACAGGCGTGAGCCACCGTGCCCGGCCACGAGACTGGATCAGTTTTCCGGTAGAATTCCACCTTCTGGATTTATATGATTGTTTCCTTCTGGTTTCATTTAAATTTTAGGTAACTCTCTGCTGTATTTCCTGGAGACTGGAAATTTTGATCTAAAGTTGTTATTGATGTCAGGTAAAACATTTTTGTCAAGTGTGTTTCATGGGTGATGCTGTGAACATTATATCCTATCATATCAAGAGTTGTACAATACTTAGTTGTGTTACTTTTTATGATACTAAGATCGATCTTTAGATTAATGGTAAATGGGGAAATTACTAGATCTCTCTGTTATAAAGTTACGGTTTTCCCCCCTTGAGACAAGTAAATATTCTGTGTGCTAAGAACTCAGCAGCAGATTAGTATCCAGTGCCTTTATCAACCTTATACTCAATGCTGTTGGCACCCATTGCTGACTGTTGTCTGAACCAGTTACTCCATTACAAGTTGCAAAATGGTGATTTTTCCAATTGTTAGTGTTGTTGCTTTCATTAACTAAGATTCTTCTAATAGAGTTCGCCTTATTAATTAGAGCTATGTGTTACTCCGTCCGGGCGTGGTGGCTCACGCCTGTAATCCCAGCACTTTGGGAGGCCGAGACGGGCGATCACGAGGTCAGGAGATCGAGACCATCCTGGCTAACACGGTGAAACCCCGTCTCTACTAAAAATACAAAAAATTAGCCAGGTGTAGTGGCGGGCGCCTGTAGTCCCAGCTACTCAGGAGGCTGAGGCAGGAGAATGGCGTGAACCTGGGAGGCGGAGGTTGCAGTGAGCCACGATCCCGCCACTGCACCCCAGCCTGGGCAACAGAGCAAGACTCTGTCTCAAAAAAAAAAAAAAAAAAAAAAAAGAGCTATGTGTTACGCCAAAACAGAGTTCCATTTGGAAAAGAAAGAATTCATACTTAACTCTCGACTAATTTTCGTGTAAGGAATTGGTATAATAGTTACCTCAATGAGGGGCAAATATGTCTTTTCATTCTGGGCTGAGTATCATTAGGACTTTTATATATTCAAGTGTGTCACTCAATTATAGTATTCTTTATGATGCTGTGATAGATTGTATTTACCAAAGCAGGATACACCAATATATTCAGTCTCACATGGTCTTCCTATAATGTGATATTGACACATCTCCATTGCTTCTGCCTGGCACTCTCTTGGGACACATGCTTTTAGTGAAATCCAACCACCCTGAAACCACCATGTTAAAAGACCATAAGGAAAAGCAACATAAGAGGTACACAGAGATGATTAAGGAGCCCTAATTATTCCATTCCTCAATGTTCCAGTTCAGGCACCAGACATGTGAGTGAATGAACCCTCAGAGGATTTCATTCTCCAGCTTTTGAGGTGCTCAAATGATGCTAAGTGGAGTAGAAACCAGCTAACCCTCTGAACCCTTCCCAGACTACAGATTTGTGAGAAAAATAAATGTTTTAAGCTAAGTTTGGCGTGACTTTTTACATAGCCATAGTAACTAGAAAAGATGCTTTGGTGAAGTTGGCTTTTGGGGGCCTCTCCACGTTGATTCCTGTCCTTTGACACGACCCTACTTCTCTTCAGTAATTTCTTTGCTTTCTGATATAAGACAATGTGCTAAGCTCATCTTATACATTCTCTGCCTCAGATTTAAAATCAGCCTTTTCCCCAAAGAGCCCTGGTTCTTTTTAGTGAGGAATGGTATTTAGAGTTTAAAATCTGGTCATCGGCTGGGCGCGGTGGCTCATACCTGTAATCTCAGCACTTTGGGAGCCTGATGTGGGTGGATCACAAGGTCAGGAGTTCGAGACCAGCCTGGCCAACATAGTGAAACCATGTCTCTACTAAAAATAAAAAAATTAGCTGGGCATGGTGGCGTGCACCTGTAGTCCCAGCTACTTGGGAGGATGAGGCAGCAGAATCGCTTGAACCTGGGAGGTAGAGGTTGTGGTGAGCCAAGACTGCACCACTGCACTCCAGCCTGGGCAACAGAGTGAGACTCTGTCTGAAAAAAAAAAAAATCAAAAAAAAAATCTGGTCATTATGGAAACTTTCAATGGAACAAAAACAATGGAAAAATTACAAATGATGACAATAAAACACTTCAACATGTTTCCCAAAAGCAGAATTTAAAGGCAAACAATGAAGCTCAACAGAATAAAGAAACATATTAAAAATTCAGTAAAAATAAAAATCAATGTGGACAAGCAATTCTTAAAAGACAGAATGCCGATGAATAGTAATTATTGAACCATTTTCAACTTTCTATACTATTTTTCCTTTACCAAATTATATTTATTTATTTATTTATTTTTTGAGACAGGGTCTCACTCTGCCACCAAGGCTGGAGTGCAGTGGTGTGATCATGGCTCACTGCAGCCTCGACCTCCCAGGCTCAACCCATTCTCCTGCCTCAGCATCCTGAGTAGCTGGGACCACAGGTGTGCACCACCATGCCCAGCTAATTTTTCTATTTTTCATAGAGACAGGGTCTTGCCATGTTGCCTAGGCTGGTCTCAAACTCCTGAGCTCAAGTTGTCTACCCATCTTGTCCTCCCAAAGTGTTAGGATTACAGGCATGAGCCACTGGACCCAGCCAGATTTCCCTTAAAAGAAATAGGCCTCAATGCTGACAAGAATGCAGTATGAATGAGTCGTCCAGGTTAGAAGGTCAACTCTGCTTTCTGTGGTAATTTAGTGGCCCAGTTTTCTTCTGTTCATTTGCTCTGCCATTCCCTGTTAAAGCTGTGTGGTTGAAGTGAGGTCACAGGCAAATCTGTGTTTTAGCTTGCATAAAGGAAACAAAAGAAGTTTAAGGCAAGCAATGTTCTTTGAGGCAAGAAAGGAGAAATTCTGCTCAGAAGGCCACACTCAGTTGCAAGGGAGTTTGGGAGCTGTAGTCTTTGGGCAGGCAGTTATATATCTTGCCTAAACACTATTACTTTGAAATAAGATCGCATCCTTTAATTCAATAGTTCATTTTCTTATAGTCTTTCCTGAGGAAATAAATGAATTTCAGAAAACAAGTGTTAATTACCTAATGAACAATAACTCAGCCAACGAGAGAAATATTCAGTATATTATTTACTGGAGAAGGAAGCTACTTAAGAAGCATCTATATAGTTTCATTAAAGGGTATTAGAGGCCATGATGAGGAGTTAAATGAGATGGAAAATGACTGGAGAGTGTTTTTTTTTTTTTTTTCTTTGAGACAAGGTATTACTCTGTTACCCAGTCTGGAGTGCAGTGGCATGATTGTGGCTCATTGCAGCCTCAACCTCCCTGGGCTCAGGGGATCCTCCCACCTCAGCCTCCTGAGTAGCTGGGACTACAGGTGTGTACCACCACTCCAGGCTAATTTTTAAATTTTTTTTAGGGACGGGGTTTCGCCATGTTGCTCAGGCTGAGAGAGTTTTAAGTAAGAGAGAGAACATTCTGCTTGCTCTATAGAGGACGACTGGAAGCTGTTGCTGTAGTCCAGGAGACAAGTGATGATGGTAGCCTGTGCTAGAGTTTAGGAGTAGTGACAATCTTTTGAATATTAAACCTTTGTTAACTCTATAGATTTTGGAAGGAACAATTTGTCGGTGAGGCCACATTTCGCACTTCACTTAGCTCATATTATAAGAAATAGTGGCAAAAGATCACTGTATGGGGGGGTGTTGGTAGGTACCTGAACAGTGCTATTTTTAAATTGCCAGTTAATTTTAGCTAGAGAGATCAGCAAAATTCCAAGAAACTAAATACAAAAAGACACTTTTTTTTTTTTTATGATGGAGTCTCAAAGTCTACTATTTTTAGTAGAGATGGGGTTTCACCATGTTGGCTGGCCAGGCTGGTCTTGAACTCCTGACCTCAAATGATCCGCCCACCTCGGCCTCCCAAAGTGCTGAGATTACAGGTGTAAGCCACCACCACTGGCGAGAATTCACTTTCTTTGTCTACTTTAACTGCATTACTTTCTATGTATTGATTTAGCAACTATATTTCAGATATTTGTGTGGAAACATTATATCCCTAACAAGATTATAAACCCATCGAATATCATGCACTTTGGTATCATTTTCAGTGACTTGAACATAATAGGTGTTCAATTAAATAAGTGTAAAAGAATTAACTCTGTGATATTGTGATATATAAATAAACACATATATTAATATTCATCCCTAGTTTCTGACACAGAGCTCATAAAACCTTGGTAATTTCCTAGATAATGAGAAGAGATTAGCATAATTTGCTATTCATAAGGCCCTTTCAACCAAACCTGAGTTTATGCTAATGAGGTGACTCTTGGTGGGGGCAGGGGCCTGCCCTAGATAGCTTCAGGATGGGAACTCTTTGCCAGAGAAACCAACCATGTGATTAGAGGATTTAAACTTTCAGATCCACCACACCTCCAAAGAGGGGAGGGGGGCTGAAGATTGAGTCAGTCTCCAATGGCCAAAGATTTAATCAACCATACCTCTGTAATGGGACCTCCATAAAAAGAAACCATTAACAATAGGATTCAGAGAGCTTCCAAGTTGCTGAATGTATCCACATGTTGGGACCACATCAAACACCACGGGGACAGAAGCTCCTGCACTCTGGACACTTGGATACCTCACCTTACATACCTTTTCATCTGGCTGTTCATTTGTGTACTTTATAATATTCTTTATAACAAACTGGTAATAATAAGTAAAGTGTTTCCCTGAGTTCTGTGAGCTATTATAACAAATTATCAAACCTAAGGATGGAGTCAGTCATGGGAACCCCCAATTTGTAGCCAAGCTGGACAAAAGGGTGGGTAACCTGGGTACCCACTACTTGTGATTTTTATTTGAAGTTGGGGGCAGTCTTGTGGAACTGAGCCCTTAACCTGTGGTGTCTGCGTTAACTCTGGGTAGTCAGTGTCAGAATTGAATTAAATTGTAGGGCACTCAGTTGGTGTCTGCAGAAAATTGGGAAATTTCTTGATGTGAAAAACCCACATATCTGGTGTCAGAGATGTTCTGTTTCAGTAGAAACAGTAGTAGACTTGAACAGTTTTACTCTTTATATAGCTTATTTCCAATAGAGAACAAATGGAAACAAGTGCTCTTGGAATCTCATATTGAATTCCACAGTCACAAGCATCCTGGTCATCTCAGGGGAAAATATCACACACTTGGTACAAAGGAAATAGATGAGTTAAATATTATATATTAAATGACAAATTTATTATGATATTAGTAATTTATAATTATTAGATTGAATTATTTCCATAAAAATATGCAAATACTATTATATTGATTACAATATCAAATAATGATATTATAGCCTTAATTAACATATAAGAAAATGGCACAATTCACTTTAAATATAAGGGACAAAGACAAAATAATGAAATCCAAGGGTTTGCATATTTTGTGATTATTTTATAGGAAACAGCTAATTATTGTTGATTTTTATTTTTTATTTTTTATTGATCATTCTTGGGTGTTTCTCGCAGAGGGGGATTTGGCAGGGTCACAGGACAATAGTGGAGGGAAGGTCAGCAGATAAACAAGTGAGCAAAGTTCTCTGGTTTTCCTAGGCAGAGGACCCTGCGGTCTTCCGCAGTGTTTGTGTCCCTGGGTACTTGAGATTAGGGAGTGGTGATGACTCTTAACGAGCATGCTGCCTTCAAGCATCTGGGAAACAGCTAATTATTAAACTAAGGAAAACTAAAATTAAATATTTATTTTTCTACTTAAGAAGTGTCTTGGCCGGGCGCAGTGGCTCACTCCTGTAATCCCAGCACTTTGGGAAGCCGAGGCAGGTGGATCACCTGAAGTCAGCAGTTCGAGACCAGCCTGGACAACATGGTGAAACCCTGTCTCTACTAAAAATACAAAAATTGGCCAGGTGTGGTGGCACATGCCTGTAATCCCAGCTACTTGG
The DNA here is from genome assembly GCF_029281585.2 of Gorilla gorilla gorilla. Taxonomy (NCBI): domain Eukaryota; kingdom Metazoa; phylum Chordata; class Mammalia; order Primates; family Hominidae; genus Gorilla; species Gorilla gorilla. The sequence goes on from NC_073227.2 coordinate 133,200,940, forward strand.
GAGGCTGAGGCAGGAGAATCACTTGAACCCGGGAGGGGGAAGTTGCAGTGAGCCAAGATTGTGCCACTGCACTTCAGCCTGGGAGACAGAGCAAGACGGTGTCCAAAAAAAACAGTGAATTCTCCTCTCTGCTAGGGGAGCATTATATTTTTTGTAATTTTAGAATTACATCATTTCTGGTCACAGCTGTCTAAGCGGGCTATGATTTTGCTTCATAAAGTCTTATTGATTTTGATTATTCTTACCTTAAAGATTACATGTGTTACCATTTATCCTAATGAAATTAAGATAAAACCTGATTTTGTTACCAGCCTTTAGATTCAGTATTAGACACAGAACATTTTATAAGGATCCTTGATAAGGCTCTTACTTCCTTGTCTTATCACAGAAGTAGAATTAGAAGCTCTGTAACAAATATCCAACCCCTCCACCATTTTGATAATCTGTTTTTGGACTGGGTATATAGTAGGTGATCAATAAATGATTATTGAATGAATGAATGTAAGCCTGAATGGATGGTTCTGACTTCCTGTCTGCTTATCTGCCTATCCGTCCAGGTCTGTACATCTATTTCTGTTGGACTATATGTGAATCCTCTCAAAATAGAATTATTGTGTATTGCACTGAGTCTCATGGTTACCTCATTGAGATTGCCCATGAACTAAACTCAGTGGTGACTAGCTTAAAACACACACACACACCACCTACCAATATTTTATGACTTAAACATATATATATGTATATATGTGTATATAGATATATATAAACTCTTATATAAAAGATGATCTACTGAAAGGCGGTGGGGTATGGTGGTGGTAGTGATTTATAGATGAAATCACTCCCACGGCATTGGCATCTTGGCAGTAGCTTATTCCTCAGCTTCCCTGAACTAGGCGTGGAACTCCAGTTACTTCCCATATATCTGATACATTTAGGCTGCAACAAATTCAAGTGCTTTTCTTGCTTATTTTTCCCTTCTTTTAGAACAGAAGAAACCAGAAAAAAAATATTTTGTGAGAAAACAACAGTTCCTTACTCTGTACCACCTGCTTAAATGCAAACCAAAGGCACCCAAATGATGCAACCCAAGAGTGTGGAAGAGGCTGGCGGATGGGCTGTCACGTCTGGCTGATCTGATGTCAGAGCAGATCATGTGGTGCTCTGTGGGCAGCTGGGACTGGCCCGCCGAAAGCACATGGATTACAGTCTGAGGCTGTAATGGGAAAGTCGGTTCCTGGGCTGCTGTCTCATAGACATCAGCTTGCAGGGAAGCTGGGGGCTCTCCGAATTGCCCTGCTCCGGGGCCCCTCCTGCTGCGTGACTCACAGGCACACTGCAGACAGAAGCTGCCGCTCCCAGTAAGTGCTTAAAGAAGGTCTTTATTCAGAGCATTTTGGAAGTGGGGAGGAAGTGTTTGTGTTGATAGGGGGTGCTGGAAGCCTTTGTAAAACCCCCTCCTTGGATCTGGGCTGGGCAGCGGCGCTTTCCATGCCATTCTGGAGTTCAAAGGCAGCGCTGATGTGCAAATGTTCCCCAGCCCTGGTTTTGGTTTGTTCTCCATGTGATGTGTTTTTCTGATTTGCATTTTCTCTTTCTGTAATCGTAGGGCAGATTTTTAAGATCTGGTTAAAGTGAATTGATTTATTTCAGATTCCCAGCCCCAGAGTGGACTTGGTGTTCCCTGTATGATAAGCAGGGAGAGGGGCAAGAGGGTGGTGGCTCTTTTGGTCAGAATACTGCTTGTGTTAAGACACTGGCTGTGTCTGTGCTGGAGAAAGTGGTTGCCACCCCTTCTCTGCATTGGGTGAGTAGGTGGTGTGAGAGGAAGCGGGGGTGAACCAGCAGTAAAGAGATTTAATTAGTTTTTGGTAAACAGCAGTGCTATTAGTATGTTGCCTTTTTTTATGGTCAAAATTTATATTAAATAGTGTCAGCTGGCAGAACAGGTGCTGGCAGTGGAAGAATGATGGAGTTCTTTCTCCCTTTCCCAGCTAGTGAATTGTCTTTCCTGTATCGAAAGCCCAATTAAGGAGTAGAGAGAAATGTAACAGATACAGATTTCTGAGCAGTGTTTTTTTGTTTGTTTGTTTGTTCTTTGGCTTGGTTTTTATTTTTTATTCCTAAAAAGCACCACATTCCCACACTCATGCATCAGGAATGATTCTCACCTTGACGATGTCTTAGGTGTGGCCTTTTTGGAGAGCAAAGGAATAAATTCAATAACATCTTTCTCTTCCTCCTGAGCATATAACATTAAGTTTGCTTTAGAGACTGAAAATAAATGTGTGTGGTTGGAAGGAGATATAAAGGGGAATTTAGAAGAACAGATTGTTTATTTGCCCTGGCACTTTTCTGTGAACACTTGATAGAGTTCTAGGTCAAGGTGTATGGTGTCCCCTTGAGGGATAATAGGCAAATAATTAGGCTATGTCTTTAAGCATTGGAAAATCTTTATTTTTTAAAGGAAGAGAACCTAGTCTTTTCTATGAATCTCTGCACAAACCAGAGACTTTGGGGCCAAACACTGATTCCAGAAACACTTAGGCATTGAAGAAACTTTTGGGTGAGAAAGATGATGGTATGAATGCAAAGAAAATATGCTTAGATGAGTTTTGTCCTTTTTTTTTTTAGCCTTTTGCAGTATATGGTTTAAGTCACAGAACAACAAACAACAGAAGAGAGCATGCCCCACCCAGTGTTGTGAACATGGATGATTCCCCTCCCATTCTATTCCACTGAACTGCATAAACACTAGCGCAGAGACAGTTCTAATTCATCTTTTGAACCCTGTATGTTATAGGTACAAGCCATTTAAAATGAAGACATAGAAAAATGGAAGATCCTCCCACCCCACCCTACTTTCTCCTCCTTCCATATTGTTGAGTGAAGCTATATTCATCTTGGAAAGGGTCTGCATCACTGCTTGTAATTTTGTTAGCCATTTCTTGTAGACGAGCACGGTGTGAGGAATTCAGAGGTAGTCTTCCTGATCTGGCCCTCCGTCTCTGCCTAGACCACACCCCCTTTTTTGGCCACATGCCTAAAACTCTCTCTGAAGGGGAGTGTGATAAAACGATGCCCATCCTTGGGCACATGGATTCCTGGGTCACAAAACTGAAGAGGCCTGATTTCTCTGCAGACACACATTTCCTGCTTCTCAGGGTGAAGATACCCATTTATGGGGGTTTTAGAATTCCTTTTCTTTAACACAGTAATGTGAAAAGAAATGGAAGAAAATTATCCATTTTTCCATCTCACTCATACAACTCTGTTTAATGTCCTGTATTCTCTTCCTGTCTTTATCATCACATTAGGCTAGCTATGTTTAATGCAGAAGGGCTATCCACACTCCTTCAGATTTCTGCTTTTCAGGGAAGGCACCTGTAGTTACAGTCTTAGAACTGGACCAGACCCTATTAGGACTGATAGTTCAGCCATATTTCACAGAGGGTAAAGCTGGTCAGAGTTACACATCTGATGAGTGACAGAGTTGGGACTAGAACTCAGATTGCCTGACTGCCCAGTGCTCCTTCTGCAATCATGCAACCTAAGGAGAGAACATTTTCTTTAAAAATTAGGTGTTTTTTTCAATTTCTGGTTCTTTTTTATTTAAAATGCTGTGTAATTATTAGCATAGTAAAATGACTGTAATTTCACTGTCTTTCCCGAAGAATGTCTTGCAATAGATTGGAAAGTCAATTTTGTGTTTTTAAATTAGAGACAGGTTCTTGCTATGTTGTCCAAGCTGGACTCAATTCCTGGGCTCAAGTAATCCTCCTACCTTAGCCTCCCAAGTAGCTGGGATTACAGGCATGAGCCACTGTGCCTAGCTTTGCCTTTGTTTTTCTGTTTTTCGAGATAGGGTCTCTCTCTGTTGCCCAGGCTGGAGTGCAGGGGCATGATCATAGCTCATGTAACCTTAAACTCAGGTTCAAACAATCCTTCAGCCTTAGACTCCTGAGTGACTGGGACTACAGGTGCATGCTGCTATACTGGGATAATTTTTATTTATTTATTTGTTTTTTTGAGACCGAGTTTCACTCTTGTTGCCCAGGCTGGAGTGCAATGGCGCGATCTTGGCTCACTGCAACCTCTGCTTCCCGGGTTCAAGCGATTCTCCTGCCTCAGCCTCCCGAGTAGCTGAGATTACAGGCATGCGCCACCATGCCTGGCTAATTTTTTTTGTATTTTTAGTAGAGATGGGGGTTTCTCCATGTTGGTCAGGCTGGTCTTGAACTCCTGACCTCAGGTGATCTGCCCGCCTCGGTCTCCCAAAGTGCTGGGATTACAGGCATGAGCCACCGCGCCCGGCCCCTTAAATGTTTTTTGTAGAGATGGAGTCTTGCTATGTTGTCAGGGCTGGTCTGGAACTCCTGGGCTCAAATGATCCTACTGTGTTAGCTTCCCTAGTAGCTGGGATTACAGGCATGCACCATCACACCTAGTTCAGATTGGAAAATCTTTACAGAGAAAATTAAGTTCTGTTTTCTTAGGAAAGTAGCATATTTATATTCTTTGTGGGTCATGTGATGAGATCTCAAATACCTGATTGTTATAGTTTTCTAATCTTGGCTTTCTGAGAATGTAGACTACCCTAATTTTTTTTTTTTTTTTTTTTTTTTGAGACTGGGTCTCAGTCTGTCACCCAGGCTGGAGTGCAGTGGTGTGATCACAGCTCATGTAACCTTGAACTCTTGGGCTCAAGTGATCCTCTCACCTCAGCCTCTTAAGTAACTGGGATTATAGGCAAGCACCACTATGCTGTCTTCTACCCTAATTAATAAGGGGGATTATTGTTCAGTTATGGCAAATCACATACCACGAGAACATTTAGAAGCTTCATTCTATTTGGGTGGTTTTCTGAGTCATAGATTTTTTTTTTTTTTTTTTTGAGAAAGGGTCTGTCTGTCACCCAGGCTGGAGTACATTCGTGCAATCTTGGCTTAATGCCACCTCCGCACCCTGGGCTCAAGCCATCCTCCTATCTCAGCCCCACCAAATAGCTGGGACCACAGGTGTGCGCCACCACGCCCAGCTAACTTTTGTATTTTTTGTAGACACAGGGTTTCACCTTGTTGCCCAGGCTGGTCTTGAACTCCTGGGCTCAAGCGATCCACCCGCCTCAGCCTCCCAAAGAACTGGGATTACAGGCATGAGCCACTGCGCCTAATGTTCTTTCTTTATACAAACCTATTCATGGTGACATATTTAAAAACCATTTAAGGGGCCGGGCACGGTGGCTTACGTCTGTAATCTCAGCACTTTAGGAAGCCAAGGCGAGAGGATCACAAGGTCAGGAGATTGAGACCATCCTGGCTAACACCGTGAAACCCTGTCTCTACTAAAAAAAAACAAAAACAAACAAAAATTAGCCGGGCGTGGTGGCATGTGCCTGTAGTCCCAGCTACTCAGGAGGCTGAGGCAGGAGAATCTCTTGAACCTGGGAGGCAGAGGTTGCAGTGAGCCAAGATCGCGCCACTGCACTCCAGCCTGGGCGACAGAGCGAGATTCTGTCTCAAAAAAAAAAAAAAAAAGAAAAACAACAACAACAAAAAACCATTTAAGGCTGGGCATAGTAGCTCATGCCTGTAAATTCCAGCACTTTGGGAGGCCGAGGTGGGCAGATTACTTGAGGTCAGGAGTTCGAGACCAGCTTGACCAACATAACAAAACCTTGTCTCTACTAAAATTACAAAAATTAGCTGGGGGTGGTGGCATGCACCTGTGGCCCCAGCTACTAGGAGAGGTGAGGTAGGAGGATGGCTTCAAACCAGGAGGCGGAGGTTGCAGTGAGCAAAGATCGCAACCTGCACTCCAGCCTGGGTGACAGAGTGTAACCCTGTCTCAAAAAAAAAAAAAAAAAACCTGAAATAATAAAAACAAAACAAAGAAAGAAAGAAACATTTAAAAGATGTTTAATTCAAAATAAAATCTCAGATTAATTTTTTTCCCTGTTGAGATCAATGCTAGACCCACAAGAGATTTAAAAAAAAAAACTTGTTCATTGATAGAACAAATATATAGAACACTGCAATTCTTGCTTATGAGTATAATGAGATTTAAAAGGTAATCCAACATTATGCTGTTCCATAATGTTTTTAGAATGCCCATCTGTTAATTATTCAGTCTTATTTTGGTAAGGGTAAGACTCCCGCGTTATTTGCTTAAAATAACGCACATGTGAATAAATGTCATAGATAATTCACCTGTGTTGATGCTATTTGTAAAAGCAATAAACACAAAATTAGATTGGGTGTTGTTTAATTACAATTTTTGGAAATCTCAAATTCAATACAGAGGTCCTCTGATTATATCCTGGATATGCAATAGTCAGTTTCTACTGGTTGAGTGAGGGTATCTCTTCATTGTAGACATTAAACTGTAGTGATATATTGGGAGAAATTAGTTCTGGTGGCTTTGAGTGGTTTCAAAAAGAATAATTGGGACACTGTTTGAAACAGCCAACACTGTCTAGCTCAGAAACAAATGACTGCATGTGTGACATTTCTAAATGGTGACATCTTCAAGGAACCCTCTAAATGGTTACTTATTTTAAGCTTCAGGTTATGGAGGAAAGAAAAAATTAGGCAGGGGATATTAGTTGTTAATGGTCCTAATATGAACAGACAGAAACTACAAATAAAGATATCATTTATTTCCAAAAGATGTAACTAAGAGGAAATGCAAAAAAAAAAAAAAAATGCAAAGTTCAGTAAAGTGAATAGCTGCTGTACTAATTGTAAATTTCACTCTTTGAGGTCTTGGGTGCCTTTAACCGATTCCATTTAGGCAGAAAGCACAAGCAAATATCTCTTGTTATAAACAAAGCAACAAATTTAAGTTAATGCTAATGTGTTCACAGCCAGAGCCAAAAGTTTTTCAGGGTTATTATAACACACTGGGCTCTCAGCCCATCCATCTAAATGTCCAAAGTACACTAAAGTTATGGAGCAGCCCATTGTATATACCATCCCACATGAGAGCCAGATGCTACTGTTTACTGTGCTAGTGACTTAGCCAGATTCAACGTGAAATCTGAGATTACTGTTTGGGGTCCATGGAAGTTATAGATGGATTTTTCTGATCATGGATTTAGGCTTCTATACTTCGATCTGTTTTGATTAATGCCGATTTTTTTTAAGGACAGTCTTTTAAACCTAATTATACCCTAAACTTTAGATGGAGAGTTTCCTTGTAAAAATTGTTTTCCTTTATTGTCTTTGGACCTTGGATGTGTTGTAGGTCTTCAGTATCTATCTATCTATCTATCTATCTATCTATCTATCTATCTATCTATCTATCTATCTATCTAGAGGGAGACAGGGTCTTGTTCTGTCACCCAGGCTGGAGGGCGGTGGTGTGATCATAGCTTACTGCAGTCTCGAACTCTTGGCTTCAAGCGATCTTCCAGCCTCAGCCTCCCAGGTAACTAAGATTACAAGACTACAGGAGAGTGACAGGACTACAACCATGACCAGTTAATTTTTTAAGTTTTATTTTTCTGGAGACAGGGTGTTGTTCTGTTGCCCAGGCTGGTCTTGAACTCCTGGCTTCAAGCAATCCTCCTGCCTTAGCTTTCCAAAGTGCTTGGATTACAGATGTGAGCCATTGCACCCCACCTTTAGCATTTTTTTTTTTTTTTAGACGGAGTCTTGCTCTGTCACCCAGGCTGGAGTGCAATGGTGCGATCTCAGCTCACTGCAACCTCCGCCTCCCTGGTTCAAGCCATTCTCCTGCCTCAGCCTCCCAGGTAGCTGGGACTACAGACATGCGCCACCACACCTGGCTAATTTTTGTATTTTTAGTAGAGATGGGGTTTCACCATGCTGGCCAGGCTGGTCTCAAATTCCTGACCAGGTGATCTACGTGCCTCGGCCTCTCAAAGTGCTGGGATTATAGGTGTGAGCCACTGCACCCTGCTTTTAGCATATTTTTATTCTTTGTTTTGAGCATGGAAAAGAAGCTATGGAATTCTATTGCATGGCAACCACACTAGAAAATGTAATTATAATGCAGATTTTAAGATGATTTGGTAAAAAAACCAGTTCTGTATATATTGATTTAGAAAAAGACTATCCACTGTCTTAAGAAAATGTGGCACATATACAACATGGAATATTATGCAGCCATAAAAAATGATGAGTTCATGTCCTTTGTAGGTACATGGATCAAGATGGAAACCGTCAGTCTGAGCAAACTATTGCAAGGACAGAAAACCAAACATCACATATTCTCACTCATAGGTGGGAATTGAACAATGAGAACACCTGGACACAGGGTGGGGAATATCACATACCAGGCCTGTCATGGGGTGGGGGGAGGGAGGAGGGATAGCATTAGAAGATATACCTAATGTAAATAACAAGTTAATGGGTGCAGCACACCAACATGGCACATGTATACATATGTAACAAACCTGCATGTTGTGCACATGTACCCTAGAACATAAAGGATAATAAAAAAAAATTTAAAAAAAGAAAGAAAAAGACTATCCACTGTCCTCAGTTGGAAAGAAAATTTCATCATTCAAGACCCAGTATTATCAGATTTTGTTGACATAGTTAGATCCCTTATCCCTTAACCCTATCTGATTTGGTTTATGTCCTTTTCATCCAATTAAACTGGTTTTTGAGGAAGTATCACAAGTAATGATAATACTACCAATAATACTACCAATACTACAAAAGCAACTGTTGTAGGGGAGGAAAGATTTCTTTTCCTCATCCATTGCTAAGTTCATGGCTGAGGCACCGATAACAAAAGACAGATTAACCAGAGAAAATCATAAACCAAATTCACTTAATTAATATGTTTACATGACATAAGAGCCTTCAGAAATGAAGACCCAAAGAAACAGGTAAATTTGTACATTTTTGTGCTTAGGTTTGATGAAGAGTAGACAGTTGTGGAAAAGTATGATTGGACAAAGGAGGTATGATCTAATGGTAATAAACTGGGGGACTTAGCTAGATCTGTGTATTCATATTTGTCTCTGTGTCCCTGTGCCTTTGGAGATAAGAACATTCCTTTCCTCCATATATAGGGTGGGCACCTCTCCATGAGAGCCTTAATTACTTATTTCACAGGAAGGTCAAAGAATTGTGTTTTGGCTCACTTCAGGGGAGAAGGTCAACAAGTAACTTTTCTGCTTCTACTGCTTCCTCAAATGCCAAAGTGCCATATTTTGGGGTAGCAGGTCCTGAATCCCATCACTGCTAAATGCTGAGCACTTTCCATATGCAAGACCCTGTACTAATACTTCGTTTATTTATGGACATTTCACAGATGGTAAGATGAACTTGCCCCAAATGTGTGACTCGTCATTTGAGAATCCAGTCAGTCCAGACTTTCTAAGTCTAAGGCCTATCTCATAACCTGTTGTTACTATTTTGACTATAAATTTCTATAGAGTTGTGTAGTCTGTTTTGCTTCAGACTTCGAAAACCACTTGTGACATCTGTACCAAACACAGTGACAATGGTCTCACTGCAACCTGAAAAGCCAGTTGTCCCTGGAACAGCAGTAACACTTTCCCTACTAGCAGTAACTTTTGAAGAATCTTCAGGTGCAGCTATTTGTCTTCCATCTGTGAAACCTTTTGTTACATCTACTGGGACCACATCTGACAAGCCTCTTATTGGCACTCCAATGCAAATCAAACTTGCCCAGCCGGGCCCTGTCCTTTCACAACCAGCTGGGATTCCATAGGCAGTTAAAGTCAAGCAACTAGTAGTTCAGCAGGCTTCAGGAGGCAATGAAAAACAGGTGACCACACTTACACATTCCTCAGCATTGACCATTCAGAAATCTGGATAGAAGACGATGCCAGTGAACACCATAATACCTACCAGTCAGTTTCTTCCATCTTCTGTTCTAAAGTAAATTACTCTGCCTGGAAATAAAATTCTGTTGCTTCAAGCATCTTCTACTCAAAAAAATAAAGTAAAAGAGAATGGAACAATATGCTTCAGGGATGAAGATAACATCAATGATGTGACTTCTATGGCAGGGGTCAACCTTAATGAAGAAAATGCCTGTGTCTTAGCAACAAACTCTGAATTGGTTGGCACACTCATTCAGTCATGTAAAGATGAACCATTTCTTTTTATTGGAGTTCTACAAAAGAGAATTTTAGACATTGGTGAAAAGCATGACATTACAGAACTTAACTGTTGCTGTGAACTTGATCACCCATGCAACACAGGAAAAATTATGAAGCCTTCTAGAAAAACTGACTGCAATTGCTCAGCATTGAATGACTACTTACAAGGCAAGTGAAAATTACATCCTGTGTAGTGATACCAGGTCACACCTCAAATTTCTTGAAAAGCTGGATCAATTGGAGAAGCAGAGAAAGGATTTAGAAGAAAGAGAAATGTTACTTAAGGCAGCCAAGAGTCGTTGTAATAAAGAAGATCCAGAACAGCTGAGATTAAAGCAGAAAGCCAATGAGTTACAGCAACTGGAACTTGAACAGATACAGCATAGAGATGCTAATCTCACAGCTCTTGCAGCTATTGGACCAAGGAAGAAGAGACCACTAGAACTTGGAAGTGAGGGCTTAAAAGACAACCTTCTTGCTTCTGGGACATCCAGCCTGACAGTCACCAAACAGTTGCTTCGTCTAAGAATCACAAGAATCTGCCTCAGGGACTTGATATTTTGTATGGAACAGGAACAGGAGATGAAATATTCTCGAGCTCTATACCTGGCCCTTCTGAAGGGACCACTCCACTCTCCATCCAGATCCTTGCAATTTACTGCCAAGGAAGACACAAAGAGCATTGTTGCACTGTTCTGAAATTTCGATTCCTGGAACATAATCACCAATATGAAAGAGCAAACAATGGAAAAACATTTCATGCTCGTGGATAGGAAGAATCAATATTGTTAAAATGGCCATACTGCCCAAATCAATTTACAGATTCAACACTATTCCTATCTAAGTGACAACAATATTTTTTACAGAACTAGAAAAAGCTATTCTAAAATTCATAAGGAATAAAAAAAGAGCCTGAATAAACAAAGCAATCCTAAGCAAAAAGAACAAAGCTGGAGGCGTTATACTGCTCATCTTCAAACTATACCACAGGCTGCAGTAACCAAAACAGCATAGTACTGGTACAAAGACAGACACAGAGACGAATAGAACAGGTTAGAGAACACAGAAATAAAGTCGCAAACCTACAACCATCTGATCTTCAACAAAGCCTACAAAAATAAGCATTGGGGAAAGGATTCCCTATTCAATAAACACTGCTGGGATAACTGGCTAGCCATATGCAGAAGATTGAAACGCGACTCCTTTTTTTCACCATATACAAAAATCAACTCAAGATGAATTACGGACTTTTTTTTTTTTTTTTTTTTTTTTTTTTTTTTTTTTTGAGACAGAGTCTCGCTCTGTCGCCCAGGCTGGAGTGCAGTGGCATAATCTTGGCTCACTGCAACCTCTGCCTCCTGGGTTTAAGCAATTCTCTGCCTCAGCCTCCCTCGTAGCTGGAATTAAAAGCACCCCCCACCACGCCCAGCTAATTTTTGTATTTTTAGTAGAGAGGGGGGTTTCACCATCTTGGCCAGGCTGGTGTTGAATTCCTCACCTCGTGATCCACCCGCCTCGGCCTCCCAAAGTGTTGGGATTACAGGCGTGAGCCACCGTGCCCAGCCGAATTAAGGACTTAAATATAAAATCTGAAACTATAAAAACCCTAGCAGAACACATAGGAAGTACAATTCTAGACACAGGCTCTGGCAAAGATGTCATGACAAAGATTCCAAAAGCAATTGCAACAAAATAAAAAATTGACAAATGGGACCTAATTAAAGTAAATAACCTTTGCACAGCCAAGGAAACTATTAACAGAGTAAACAGACAACCTCCAGAATGGAGGTTTGCGAACTATGTATCCAGCAAAAGTCTATGTATCCAGCAAACGTCTAATATCTGGAATCTATAAGGCACTTAAAGCAAAAAACAAACAACCCTATTTAAAAATGGGCAAAGGAGGCTGGGTGTGGTGGTTCACACCTGTAATTCTAGCTCTTTGGGAGGTGGAGGCGGGTGGATCACTTGAGGCCAGGAGTTTGAGAACAGGCTGGCCAATATGGTGAAACCCTGTCTGTCTCTACTAAAAGCAAAACAAAAATTAGCCGGGCGTGGTGGCGCCTGTAATCCCAGCTATTTGTGGAGCTGAGGCATAAGAATCGCTTGAACCCAGGAGGCAGAGGTTTCAGTGAGCTGAGATGATGCCACTGCATTCCAGCCTGGGTGACAGAGCAGGACTCTGTCTCAAAAATATAAATGAATGAATGAATGAATGAATAAAATGCAGTTTAAATCCAATGTTTGTTTGTTGGTTTTATGTCTAGATAATCTGTCTAATGCTGAGAGTAGAGTGTTTAAGTCCTCAACTATTACTGTATTAGAGTCTATTTCTCCCTTTATATCTGGGTGTTCCAGTGTTGGGTACATATATATTTACAATTATATTTATCGTATCCTCAGGCCTAGTGCAGTGGCTCATGCCTATAATCCCAGCACTTTGGGAGGCGAAGGCAGAAGGATTGCTTTGAGACCAGGAGTTAGATTAGCCTGGGCAACGTAGTGTGAGCCCATCTCTACAAAAAAAAAAAAAAAAAAAAAAAAGGAAGGGCAAAGGACATGGAGAGACACTTCTCAAAAGAAGACACACAGGCGGCCAACAGGCATATGAAAAAAAATCTCAAAACTAATCAGAGATATGCAAATCAAAACCACAATGAGATACCATCTCACACTAGTTAGAAGGGCTATTATTAAAAAGTCAGTGCTGGGCATGGTGACTCACACCTGTAATCCCAGCACTTTGGGAGGCTGAGGCTGGCAGATCACAAGGTCAGGAGATGGAGACCATCCTGGCTAACATGGTGAAACCCCGTCTGTACTAACAATAGAAAAGCAAAATTAGCTGCGCGTGGTGGTGGGCACCTGTAGTCCCAGCTACTCGGGAGGCTGAGGCAGGAGAATGGCGTGAACCCGGGCGGTGGAGCTTGCAGTGAGTGGAGATCGCGCCACTGCACTCTAGCCTGGATAACAGAGTAAGACTCCATCTCAAAAAAATAAAAATAAAAAATAAAAAAAAAGTCAAAAAATAACAGATGCTGGCGAGGTTGCGGAGAAAAGTGAACACTTATCTACTGCTGGTGGGAATGTAAACTAGGTCAGCCACTATGGAAAGCAGTTTGAAGATTTCTCAAAGAACTTAAAAGAGAGCTACCCTTTGACACAGCATCTCATCACTGAGTGTATAACAAGAGAAACATAAATTGTTCTACCATAAAGTCATATGCACACATATGTTCATTGCAGCACTATTCACAACAGCAAAGACATGGAATCAACCTAAAAGCCCATCAACAGGACTGGGTAAATAAAATGTGGTACATACACAACATGGAATACTACAGTCATTAAAATGAATGAGATCATGTCCTTTGTAGCAATATAGATGGAGCCGGAGGCCATTATCCTAAGCAAATTAACACAGTAACAGGAAACAAAATACCAGATGTTCTCATTTATAGGTGGAAGCTAAACATGGAGTACAAATACACATGGACACAAAGAAGGGAACATTAGACACTGGGGCCTACTTAAAGGTGGAGTGTGGGAGGAGAGTGAAGATTGGTACTTATCGGTTACTACGGTTATTACCTGGGTAACAAAATAATCTATACACCAAACCCCTGTAACATACAATTTTTTTTTTTTTTTTTTTTTTGAGACTGAGAGGTGACAACGTGCTAACAGCCCTTGCTCGCTCTCGGCACCTCCTCAGGCTACGGCATCCACTCTGGCTGCACTTGAGGAGCCCTTCAGCCTGCAGCTGCACTGTGGGAGCCCCTCTCTGGGCTGGCCAAGGCCGAAGCCAGCTCCCTCTGCTTGCAGGGAGGTGTGGAGGGAGAGGCGCGGGCAGGAACCGGGGCTATGCGTGGCACTCGCAGGCCAGCACGGGTTCCAGGTGGGCACGGGCTTGGTGGGCCCTGCACTCAGAGTGGCCGGCTGGAGCCGCCAGCCCCAGGCAGTGAGGGGCTTAGCACCCGGGCCAGCAGCTGCGGAGGGTGCCCCGGGTCCCCCAGCACTGCCGGCCCACCTGTGCTGCACTTGAATTCTCCCTGGGCCTCAGCCGCCTCCCCATAGGGCAGGGCTTGGGACCTGCAGCCCGCCATGCCTGAGCCCCCACCCCCTCCATGGGCTCCTGCGTGGCCAGAGCCTCCCCAATGGGTGCTGCCCCCTACTCTGCAGCGCCCAGTCCCATCGACTGCCCAAGGGCTGAGGAGTGCGGGCATGCGGCGTGGGACTGGCAGGCAGCTCTGCCCACGGCCCGGGTGCAGGATCCACTAGGCAAAGCAAGCTGGGCTCCTGAGTCGGGTGGGGACATGGAGAACTTTTATGTCTAGCTAAAGGATTGTAAATGCACCAATCAGCACTCTTTGTCTAGCTCAAGGTTTGTAAACGCACCAATCAGTGCTCTGTGTCTAGCTAATCTAGTGGGGACTTGGAGAACTTTTGTGTCTAGCTAAAGGATTGTAAATGCACCAATCAGCACTCTGTGTGTAGCTCAAGGTTTGTAAACACACCAATCAGCACCCTGTGTCTAGCTCAAGGTTTGTAAATGCACCAATCAGCACCCTGTCAAAACGGACCAATCAGCTCCCTGTAAAATGGACCAATCAGCAGGATGTGGGTGGGGTCAGATGAGGGAATAAAAGCAGGCTGCCGAGCCAACACTGCTCGGGTTCTCTTTCATGCTGTGGAAGCTTTGTTTTTTTCGCTCTTCACAATAAATCTTGCTGCTGCTCACTCTTTGGGTCCACGCCACCTTTATGAGCTGTAACAGTCACTGCGAAGGTCTGCAGCTTCACTCCTGAAGCCAGCGAAACCACGAACTCACTGGGAGGAATGAACAACTCCGGACGCGCCACGTTTATGAACTGTAACACTCATTGTGAAGGTATGCAGCTTCACTCCTGAGGCCAGCGAGACCCCAAACCCACCAGAAGGAAGAAACTCTGGACATATCTGAACATCCGAAGGAAAAAACTCCAGACGCACCATTTTTAAGAACTGTAACACTCACCGCAAGGGTCCACGGCTTCATTCTTGAAGTCAGCGAGACCAAGAACCCACCAATTCCGGACACAAGATGGTCTCATTATGTCACGCAGGCTGGAGCGCAGTGCCACAATTTCAGGCCACTGCAACCTCTGACTCCCATGTTCAAGCAATTGTCCTGCCTCAGCCTCTTGAGTAGCTAGGACTACAGGCGTGAGCCACCAACACCAGGCTAATTTCTGTATTTTTAGTAGAGACAGGGTTTCACCCTGTTAACCAGGCTGGGTTCTAAATCCTGGCTTCAAGTGATCCGCCTCCCTTGGCCTTCCAAAGTGCTGTGAATACAGGCATGAGCCACAGCACCAGGCCTGTAGGATGCAATTTACTTATATACCAAACCTGTATATGTACCCCTGAACCTAAAATAAAATTTGGAAGAAAAAAATAGATTTTGCATCATTTTACAGTCACAAAATTATTTTATTTTGCCCAGGAAAGACTATTGTTTCTTCATATTGTATACTCTGTGCTTACTAAAACTTTGTTGATATGGATAAAAGCAGAGCCATTCAAATTGTAAAGTTATTTGTAGAGTAGTGCTGCAGAATTGTAAATGCCTCATCCTGATATTGTATGATATTCAATTTCAGAATAAACTAAGTCCTGTAAGAACATTTGGCCCAGATGTTACTAAAAATAATTGTTGCTCTAAAATTTCACACAGAGAATAACATTCCATGGTCTTCTACTGTTATGCACTGTTGCTTCATTTTTCCATTTGGGATTGAAAAGGAGAAATTTAGAAAAATATTTTAAAAGGATATATATTCTTGCTTTATAACCTCCAATATTCTGCTTCAGTTAAATCTAAATTGTTGTAAAGAGACAACTGTATACTTGTGTTTAAGCACGCATCTGATTAAATTATTTGAAATTTAAGTTGGAAAGAGACAAGTCCACCTAAAGACAGATAGTAGGTAGCTTACTATATGTTAGGACATGGAGCTAGTACAAGTAGGTTGGAAGGACAGAAAGTGATCTGTAGCAGCTGGATGGGAAGACTAGCTTCGTTTGGACATGGGACAGTTTGAAAGGTGGTCTTACTTTCAGTTTGAACCACAAGAGAAGCAGAAAGAGGCTTGGTTGTTCTGATAGTGAAGGAAATTCCTTAGAAGTTCTACTGAAGAAAGCCTTGGAATACAGAATTATAAAAAGTTTTAAACAGAATAAGCCAAACATGAGGTAGTGGGTAAGGGGAGGAAATAATATGCTGAAATGCCAATCTTTAGACCATAGTAGCTCTAAAATCTAGACAGCTAGAATATTGGATGGAACAGACAGCTGGCTGGAGATACCTGATTTTAGAGATGTCAGGGCAATTTTTGCAAGATAAATCTGATAGGTCAAAATTAGAGTAGTTTAAGCAGTGACTACTCTCGTTTACACTTAATGATTAGTTTTGATGATACGTGATGCACCTAGGTGCCTATATATTTTTTCTTTTAATTTACGAATGATTTAAGTATTTTTTTTTTTTTGAGAGGGCGTCTCGCTCTGTCCCCCAGGCTGGAGTGCAGTGGCGCCATCTTTGCTCACTGCAAGCTCCGCCTCCCGGGTTCACGCCATTCTCCTTGCTCAGCCTCCCCAGTACCTGGGACTACAGGCACCCGACACCACGCCTGGCTAATTTTTTTGTATTTTTAGTAGAGACGGGGTTTCACCATGTTAGCCAGGATGGTCTCGATCTCCCGACCTCGTGATCCGCCCACCTCGGCCTTCCAAAGTGCTGGGATTACAGGCGTGAGCCACTGCACTTGGCCGGAATGATTTATGTTTTAAAATACATAATAGACTGTCCCAAATTCAAAAGGTTCAAAAGGATAAATAAGTCTTTCTTTATCCCTGGTGCTCCAGTTCTCCTCCTCAGAGACAACTGCTGTTTTTAATTCCATGTGTGCCTTCCGAGTATATTGTATGACTATATATACATAGATATAACTTTTAAAACACAAATTGTAACATACTACATATGCTATTCTGTGCCTTTTTTCATTTAACATGTCTTGAAGATTATTCTCTGTCAGTACATACAAAGTTGCCTTATGCTTTAAAGAAATGTTTTATTATGAAGAAGTTCAGACATACACAAAACTAGAACGTATAATGGACCCCCAGGTAGCCATTACCCAGTTCAATGCATATATCAATATTTTGACATTCTTACTATGTATTAGATGATATTAAAAATTATTAACTTTGTTAGGTGAGATAGTGGTTTGGTGGTTATATTTAAAAAATGTTCTTAGAGAAGCATCTTGAAATATTTATGACTGAAATGATATGTTCTCTGACGTTTGAGATTTACTTTAAAATATACCAGAAGAAAAAAGTATGCGTGGAAGGAATAGCTTCAACCAAGATTGGTAAAATGTTGAAGTTGAGTGCATGCAGATTCATTATATCATTTTCTCTGCTCTTGTATATGTTAGAAAATTTCTATAATAAGAAATACATTTGCCAATCTGGTTCTATCTATAGCTCTCCCCCTTTTTTGGAAGTATTTAAAAATGAATCCTAGATATTATGTAATTTCACCCATAAATACTTCTGTATGTTTTTCTAATATTATAAGGACTTAAAAAAACACTACAAAGCCATTATCATATCTCAGAAAATTAACAGTAATTCTTAGTATAATCCAATATCCAGTCCATTTTCCAATTGCTCTGATTTTCTCAAAAATGTCTTTTTGCAGTTGCATTGTTTAAGAGTCAAATTAGGTCCACATATGGCATGTCTTAGGTCTTTCTTGATCTTTAATAATCAGATATTTAAAAAAATCAGATCTTTAAAAAACAGACACTTGTTTCTTTGAGAAACTGGCTCATCTATTCTGTAGAAGGCCCCACCTTCTGGATTTGACTGGTTGTTTCCTCCAGGTGTGGTTCAACTTGTTCCTCTATCCCTTATATTTGAGTCTTGATTAGATTTAGGTTCAGTATATTTGCCAAGACTCCTTCATAGGGGGTGCTTGCTCTGCTCTTCCTGCTGTATCATCTCAGGAAACCCATACTTCTCGTGTTTCACTTTGAGTGATACTAAGATTTAGGAGAGGATTTGGGTGGTGTCAGCCTCATCTACCATCAAGATTTCACTTGATGTTTTTGGCATGCAGTGATTATTAATGACTGAGTCCATTATTCCATTAGGGATTACAAAACGATTTTTAAATTCTTACATTCTGTTTATACTTATTACTTGGAATTGTTCTACAAAGAAGTTTCCCTCATGACTTTTTGATAAACCAAAGTATACAGTTGGCTTATTCTTTTTAACAACCACATAGCATTTTATTCTACTATAATTTAATTGGTCATCTATTATTTAAAGTATTTGCTCTTTTTGGTTTGTTTATATTTTTTCCAACTGTATTTTCTCATATACTTATGCATTTATAATGAATAGTAAACTATATAATTTTATAGTTATATTTTAATGGAAAAATAATTATCAGACTTTTTCACTCTGTATGTATGAATTTAGTATAAATATAAGAGGCCAGACCTGTATTTTAACCCTTGGTTGGTTACTTATTTACCATATGATGATGGGGGAAATTATCCTTTCTTTTTTCTTTCCTTCAATTTATTAGTTCTAAGCCTCATTTTCTTAATTCATATACTGAGAATAATAACCAGTTTCTGGATGGTTTTAAGGATTAAATTAAAAAACTATCAAAATGCTTGGTAAAGTTCCTAGCATAGAGTAAGTGCTCATTAAAATGAACTTTCTGCTAAAATTTGAGGAATAGATGGAATAGCACATGCAAATTCTGTTGGATAGGGCTTAGCAAATAGATGTTCAATAAATAGTGCCACTTTTCTCCATTTCTTAATTTTTCCCCAATCTTAGTAGTAATGAATATTACTTTTTTTCCCTAGGCTGTTTTCAGGAGTAATAAATAAATAAACCTTAGGTGCCCTGAGGTTTTTGCTGTGAAGAGTCATTCTGTTGGCCTTTATGGAGACTTATCTGGAATTGCTGGGTCACAGCTTTCTATCCTGGGAGGCTGATATGGTTTGGCTTTGTGTCCCTACCCAAATCTCATCTCAAATTATAATCCCCATGTGTTGAAGGAGGGACCTGATGGGAGGTAATTGGATCATGGAGGCAGTTTCCTCCATGCTGTTCTCATGATAGTTTGTGAGTTCTCATGAGAGCTGATGGTTTTAAAGTGTGGCACTTCCTCGCTCTCTCTCCCTCCTGCCACCTTGTGAAGAAGGTGCCTTGCTTCCCCTTCTGCCGTGATTGTAAGTTTCCTGAGGCTTCCCCAGCCATACAGAACCTGTTTTATTTATAAATTACCCAGTCTCAGTGTGAGAAAGGACTAATAAAGAGAATTAGTACCAAGGTAGTGGGGCACTGCTATAATGATAACCTGAAAATGTGGATGTGACTTTGGAACTGGGTAACAGGTAGAGTTTGAAAGAGTTTTGAGGGCTCAGAAGAAGACAGGAAGATGAAGGAAAGTTTGGAACTTCCTAGAGACTTGTTGAATGGTTTTGACCAAAATGCTGATAGTGATATGGACAATGAAGTCCAGGCTGAGGTGGTCTCATATGGAGATGAGGAACTTATTGGGAACTGGAGTAAAGGTCACTCTTGCCATGCTTTAGCAAAGAGACTGGTGGCGTTTTGCCCCTGCACTAAAGATGTGTGAAACTTTGAACTTGAGAGAGATGATTTAGGGTATCTGGCAGAAGACATTTCTAAGCAGCAAAGCATTCAAGAGGTGACCTGGTTTTTCCTGAAAGTGCACAGTGATATGTGCTCACAAAAAGATGACTTGAAATTGGAAGTTATGTTTAAAAGGGAAACAGAGCATAAAAGTTTGGAAAATTTGTTGCCTGACCATATGGTAGAAAAGAAAAACCCATTTTCTGGGGAGAAATTCAAGCCAGATGCATAAATTTGCATAAGTAACGAGAAGCCAAATGTTAATCACCAAGAAAATAGGGAAAATGTCTCCAAGGCATGCCAGAGGTCTTCAAGGCAGCCCCTCCCATCACAGGTGCAGAGGCCTAGGAGGATAAAATGGTTTCATGGGCCAGGTCCAAGGCTGCTCTGCTCTGTGCAGCCTTGGGACAGGGCACCCTGCATCTCAGCAGCTCCAGTTCCAGCTGTGGCTAAAAGGGGGCCCATGTACAGCTCAGTCTGTTGCTTCAGAGGGTGTAAGCCCCAAACCTTGGCAACTTCCATGTGGTGTTGGGCCTGTGGGTACACAGAGGCAAGAGTTGAGGTATGGGAAGCTCTGCCTAGATTTCAGAGGATGTATGGAAATGCCTGGATGTCCACATGAAAGTCTGCTGCAGCTGCAGGGATGGAGCCCTCATGGCGAACCTCTGTTGGGGCAATGCAGAAGGGAAATGTGGGTTTGGAGACCTCACACACAGTCCCCACTGGAGCTCTGCCTAGTGAAGCTGTGAGAAGAGGGCCACCATCTTCCAGACCCAAGAATGGTAGATCCACCAACAGCTTGCACTGTGTGCCTGGAAAAGTGCAGGCACTCAATATCAGCCCATGAAAGCAGCCTCAGGGGCTGTACCCTGCAGAGCCACAGAAGTGGAGCTGCCCATGGCCTTGGAAGCCCACCCCTTGCATCAGCATTCCCTGGATGTGAGACATGGAGTTAAAGGACGTTATTTTGGAGCTTTAAGGTTTAATGACCACCTGGCTGGGTTTTGGATTTGTGTGGGTTCTTTGGCCCCTTTGTTTTGGCCAATTTATCCCATTTGGAATGGGAACATTTACCCAATGCCTGTACCTCATTGTATCTTGGAAATAACTTGCTTTTGATTTTACAGGCTTATAGGCAGAAGGGACTTGCCTTGTCTCAGATTAGACTTTGCACTTAGACTTTTGAGTTAATGCTGGGATGAGTTAAGACTTTGGGGGACTATTGGGAAGGCATGATTGGTTTCAAAATGTGAAAATGACATGAGATTTGGGAGGATCCAGGGGTAGAATGATATGGTTTGGCTCTGTGTCCCCACCCAAATCTCATCTTGAATTGTAGTCCCTACATGTTGAGGGAGGGACATGGTGGGAGGTGGATCATGGGGGCAGTTTCCCCTGTGCTGTTCTTATAATAGTGAGTGAGTTCTCATGAGAGCTCATGGTTTTAAAGTGTGGCACTTCCTCATTCTCTCTCTCTCTCCTGCCACCTTGTGAAGAAAGTGCCTGCTTCCCCTTCCCCTTCTGCCATGATTGTAAGTTCCCTGAGGCCTCCCCAGCCATGCAGAACTGTGAGTCAATTAAACCTTTTTTATTTATAAATTATCCAGCCTCGGGTAGTATCTTTACAGCAGCGCGAGAATGGACTAATACAGAGGCCCTGCTGCATACTGGGCAATGCCTGCTTTTCAGGCAGTCCCAATCTGGAAAGGCTCAGGTGGAATGCAAACAGCACTTCATTTAACCCTGAGTTGTGGAACTAGAGTGAATGTTCCTCTCCTTCTCTGTCTTGGACTTCCTACCTCATCCTTGGTTTCCAGTTCATTGTTAGGATTAGAAAGTTATCCTAACAGGCTGGGCGCATGGCTCATGCCTGTAATCCCAGCACTTTGGGAGGCCAAGGTGGGTGGATCACCTGAGGTCAGGAGTTCAAGACCAGCCTGGCCAACATGGTGAAACCCTGTCTCTACTAAAAATACAAAAAATTAGCCAGGCATGGTGGCGCATGCCTGTAATCCCAGCTACTCGGGAGGCTGAGGCAGGAGAATAGCTTGAACCCGGGAGGCAGAGGTTGCCGTGAGCCGAGATCGTGCCACTGCACTCCAGCCTGGGTGATATGCTAAATTATCTTTTCTAGTAACTCACAATACTACCGTTTCTCCTGTGCCTTTGGTACTTTACTTTCTCATAGGTTCTTCATCTTTGTAACATCTTAGGCCTTAGCTTTAGTCTTCAACTTTCCCCTATCAAATAATGGCCAATTTTTCCTCTTTCCTCTGTGGACTTCTGGCATCTTCTCTTCTGTTCCTTTCTCCCCTCCTTTTGTAATCTTTCCATTCTCAGAAGCACCATCTGTCCATGAAGACATTTTGCACCCCTCGTTTGGTAACACTTTGTCCATGTGATGGATAAAGCTAGCCTTTCTCAGCATTACCTCATTTCTTTTTCCTATGTTTCTAGCTAATAGCTGACACACACTGTACTTTCATTCACAGGTCCCAGTTTTAAAATATACAGAAGGCAGAAAGGTTAAGTGATTTGAAAATGTGTGCTGAAGATAATATAGTGTCAGCACTGTAGACTGGAAAAGAACAATTGGCTCCTGATGCTCAGGATCAGGCTTTTTTTTTTTTCAATGAAATCTGCTGACGGAGCATACACATATTTTAGTGACAGCCTGGAAAACAAGAGACATTTTTGGTCATTCTAGTGCATTCCTTCTATTTTGATGTAAGGTTATTATGAATATGTGCTGAGTCTTTAAAGAGTAGATGATACCAAATATTTTGACAAATTCGAATGGTTTTCCTAACGTATTAAGGTGTGGTTTGGATAAAATGAATGCCATTCTGTGTATTAATTCAGATTGGAGCATCAAAAACTGTCACAAAATGGCACTGCTTCTCAAATAAAAGGTGAAGTGTAAAGTAAAGGAAAACATCAAAGAACAAGGAAGTGGCTTATTTTTTCAATTGTTTTACAATTAATCCATGATATGTCAGTTCAGATTTCAATGACCAGCTTTAAGGCAATAATGATCCATGTCTGCTCTTTATCCTGGGTATAGAGATTTTTTGATTGAAGGATGACTTTAAAGAGAATTATATGCAACAGTTGAAATTTTGCCTTGCACATTCTTTGTACCATATTTCTCCTTCAGGGAAAAACCTCTTAAAAATGCCTATTTGTAATCTTTCTTGGCCAGGTTTGTACTCTTCTGTATGTTGAGCTATGGCCTACCATTCATTCGATAATAATTGTGATTCATTTGATAATAATTTATTAAGCAATTACTATATGCTAGGTCTTGTGCTATGTGCTGGAGGTACAAAGATGTATAGGACGTCGTCCTGGTCCCTGTCCTTCCTCTAACAGCAGGCTTTAGATCAAACATCTCTGCTTGAATTAACAGGGTTTCCCAGTGTGGTTTGTAGATCAACTGCATATTCAGCTACTGAATCAGAATCTTGGGATGGACTTAGGAATCTGTATTTTCATCTGATGACTCTTATGCACTGGCCCAGGACATGGTAGGAGTGAGCTAGTTAATAGGGAGATACAGTGATACAGCTCATTCCTCAGAGAGAGCTTCCATTCAGCTTTAATATTTCTGGAAGTTTCCTCAGAAGGGGAACAATTTGCCTGGCTTGAAGGTTCCTCTGGAGGTGGCAGGCTGAAGTGCTACTGTAAATTTTAGAATGGTGCAAATTCTGTCCTCCAGAAAATCAGTTCTGGATCAAGGGGCAGATTCTGGGTTAGGTTGGGAGTGCTGGATGCGGGGATAAGGGCCACAGGCTTATATACCCAGAGGGTCCATAATGTAGCCCCTGGGGTGTCCAAAGAGGAATAATATAGCTGACAGCTAATACCATTAGGATTCATTTAGGGACGGAAAAATGCAAAGATAAAACAATAAGAGTTAACACATATACAATGTCTTATATGCCTAGGTGCTGTGCAAAGCACTTTGCATAAATTAATTAATCCTAATAATAATCCTATGAGGTGGGTCTAGTAGTATCATCCTCATTTTACAGATAAGGAAACAGAGAAGTTAAGTAATTTGCTCAAAGTCACACAGTATAAGCCAGGATTCCAACCCAGGGAGTGTGATGCAGAATGTAAGCTCATTCAGCTGCCTCTTAGAAGCGTCATCATTTAAAATGCAGAAAGTACAGTGGGAGTTTAAACTCACATCTTTCCTACTGTTATACTTGAGTATCCATATCTTTCAGCTTTTCACCAAAATAATACTTTCCCTTCCCCATAGGCTACACAAGGAACACTTCTGGAAGTCCTGAAAACTGCCCTCTTAAATGCCTTCAGGGCTGGTTTCTTCTGTTTTAGAGAAGAAATTACACCCTTCCCTTTGCTGTTACCTTGTAATCTAGATGCATATGAAAAGCCCCTTTACAGCAGATCTGGTCCTTCACTGCCTGAAGTGAAGACTGGATGCACTATTTTTAGAGACAAAGCCACAGTATCTTAGTCTTTAAGCAAGTGTGTGATACAAGAAAACTCACAGTGCATATTTAGAAGGCTGAACAACTTTTCAGTTTCTTTTTTAAAATTTTAATTGCAGATTGGGTGTCTGAAGGCTTTCATGTTATATGTTCAGTAAATATGGGTCATTAATAAAAAGTTGAAAAAATGTTAACAAGGGAAAATACGTTTGAGGCGAGTCTGAGCTTCCAACAGGAAGAGTTATTTGACCTGAGTTCTTTTTCAGGAGCTATGTAACATTATTACATATTGAGCTGATGATAGACATCTGGCATGCAAACAGATCTGAAGGTGCATTGAATCAGAAGGAAAACTGTGGACTGTGAGATGGTTCTCTCTTATTCTGTAGAATGAAGAGTGAGAGGCTGCCATTTCTTGGAAATTATGCCCAAATGGCCTGACAAATTGGGCTTTATCCTGGCTTCCTTGTTTGGAGAATTAAACCCACGAAACATTATCTTACTGACCGAATCATTCTTAGGTATAGGTTTGCTCCATAAACTCTTACTCTTCCATTCAACAAACACCCTCGCCTAGCTGTGTCTGCACTTGTAGCCCTACCACAGGGCAAAGTTACTTCTAGCTGTGGACAGATACATGAAGTTCTCACAGAAATGACTGTCGACCACACTGAAAATCCAAAAACCAATTATTTTTATTAATTTAAAGTAATTATTTTCCCATTAAAAATAATATGTGCTTCTTATTAAACAAATCCAATAGAAGAAGACGTCTTTGAAGAGGTGAATGATCTTCACCCAAAATTGTTTTCTTTTTCTTTTCTTTTTTTTTTTTGAGATGGAGCCTCTTGCTCCGTTGTCCAGGCTGGAGTGCAGTGATATGATCTCAGCTCACTGCAACCTCTGCCTCCCAGGTTCAAGTGATTCTCCTGCCTCAGCCTCCCCAGTAGCTGGAATTACAGGCGCCCACAACCACACCTGGCTAATTTTTGTATTTTAGTAGAGATGGGGGTTTCACCATGTTGGCCAGGCTTGTCTCGAACTCCTGACCTCAGGTGATCCGCCCACCTCAGCCTCCCAAAGTGCTGGGATTACAGGCATGAGCTACCACGCCCGGCCCAAATTATTTTCAATGTTGACAAATATCTGGTGCTTCTCTTAAAATAACATTCCCACTGAAGAAAGCAATAGTTTAAATCTCTGAAAAATAGAGTAATGATTTGTAAGAGTTATTCTTTTACCTTAATCCAGTGGTCCCCAACCTTTTTGGCACGAGGGACGGGTTTCATGGAAGACAATTTTTCCATGGACTGGGGGGCGAAGAATGGCTTCAGGATGAAATTGTTCCACCTCAGATCATCAGGCATTAGTTAGAGATTTTCATAAGAAGCCCGTAACTTAGATCCCTTGCATGTGCAGTTCACAATAGGGTTCGTGCTCCTATGAGAATCTAATGCCACCACTGATCTGACAGGAGGTGGAGCTCAGGCCTAAAGCTCGCTGGCCCACTGGCTGCTCAGCTCCTGCTGTGCGGCCTGGTTCCTGTTGGGCCGCAGACTGGGGATTGGGGACCCCTGCCTTAATCTATTAAGCAATTATATTAGTTTCTTGTTGCTGCTGTAACAAAGCTCTATTTAAGACAAAACACATTTATTATCTTACAATTAGAGATCAGAAGTCCCAAATGGGTTTCACTAGGGCTGAAAGCGAGGTGCCCGCAGGGCTGTGGGCTCTCTGAAGGCTATAGGGAGAATCTGTTTTCTTTCCTTTTCCTCTAGTTGCCTGGGGACAACCGTCTTCAAAGCACACCACTCCAACCTCTGGTTCTGTTGTCACATCACCTTCTTCCTCTTTGACTCTCTTTTCTTTCTTATATAAGGAGCCTTGTATTACATTGGGTCCACCTGGATAATCCAGGATAACCTCCCCAACTCAAAATCCTTAATTTAATCACACATGCAAAGTCCTGTTTGCCGTATAAAATGACATTTAAGGGTTCCAGGGATTAGGAGATGGACATGTTTGAGGAGTTGGTGTTATTTAGCCTTCACGGAGATGTACAACTCAGACTTGC
This sequence comes from Gorilla gorilla gorilla, assembly GCF_029281585.2. NCBI lineage: Eukaryota > Metazoa > Chordata > Mammalia > Primates > Hominidae > Gorilla > Gorilla gorilla. The sequence goes on from NC_073227.2 coordinate 133,227,305, forward strand.
TAAAAGATTTTGTGTATTAGAAATTTATATTAAATTAGCACTTCTTCCTCAACTCTTTTTTTCTGTTTTCATCCCAAGTACCCGAAGCTCCATTAAGATCTCACATTTGATTTATCTGAGAACTCCCAATAGTGGTATGAAGAGGCTGCGAGAATAACATTTTCCAAACAGAAACTCTAGTGGCCCAGCAATGTTAGGAGGTGTTCTATGTTAAAAAGTGTTCTGATTTAGATAAGATTAAAAAACAAAACATTGCATGTGCCATTCCACCCACCTTCATCTTTAATACACATTAGCATATGGAAAAGGTACTGAGAATTCTATTGTCTGTGATTCCCAAGTGCGTTTTTGCACTTGGGAAAAAATGCAATTTTTCCCAAAATGAATGAATTTCCCAAAAAATGAAAATTTTTTTCTTTTTCTCTCTTTTTTAGAATGCTTATGGATTACCTCAAGGAATACCAATGTATTATGTTTGAGAAATGTTGTCCTTAATGTATTATAGTTTTTCGTTCTAAAACTTAACTAGGTTACCCTGAAAAAATAAATACAAAAGGCATATTGGAGCTGATTCTAAATATCTCCTAAATGACAGCTCTCCTATTTAATCTTCCTTCTACCTATGCAGAACTTAGGTTTTTTTGGACTTTAAAGCAATTGACTCTCAAAACCTAATGCTACGAAAACCTTGGTTCTGTAAATAAGTATTTAGAATAATATTATATGCATACAACAATTTTGTGCTAGACAACACAAAATTGTTCTGGAAAAAGTAAGATAATCTTTTGAATGTTTTTCAAGATGTGTGGAAAAATTTACTATTGTGAATAGTATGTCAGACTCACAGGACTGAAATATATCTTAAAAAGCTGTATTCACCATTTCCCTATTTTGAGAAGGTAAAGTGGTCGAGAATGGTCCTTAATAACTTACATGATTCACCTGACAGCTCCCGACAATGGTGTGAAGAGGGCCTTAGCCTTCTCACCTGGGTTCATGATTGGACTACCCTTAGCATAGGTTGGCAATGCAATCTTTGCCAGATAAGTCTTTCTTTGCACCTACCTTGTCCCTTTCTTATGACAACGGTTATATCTTATCATACATTATTACTTACATGTTATCGCTTATCTGCCCAAAGTAAAGCTCTTGAAGGCAAGAGCCATAACTGTACCCCTCATGAGGCCTGGCTTTTCCCTTAGCAGGAACTGTGCCAATGTTTGCAAATGAGTGACTTAGGATGGAAATTTTAGCAATGTCAGGTGTGTACTTCAATCATCCATCAGTTGATCCATCCATGTATACTTTTTTCTACTTAAAGTTTAAGAAACTCACAAAAATATATGTAGAACAAGGAGAAAGCTAAATCAAAATAGGTAAAATACCTAAGGCAAAGGAAGACAAGGTTTGGAAAGTAAAATGGATTTAGGAGTGAGCCTAGTTCTTAAAAATATTTGTCATAAAATTTTATGCATCTGTAGGGGGAGGACATTGTTTGGTGTTAAGCTTACTAGGAACCAGTGAAGAAAGCAATTGGTTATTTGATTTTTAGTATCCATAAAATTAAGATGTCAGTTGCTCACATGAATCATAGCTATTCCTAGAACCGGGATCAATGAGAAAATCCTCTCATGGGATATCAGAAGGAGTTTGCTGTGTAATATAAGGAATAACATAAAAACATATTCAACTTATCTTTACACCAATCACAGCAACATATTTCAGAGAGAAATTTCTTATATCAGTCTTGGTTTACATGATAGTATCCCCACTGTGATGACGTAACTTAAATAAGAAGTACAGCTGTAGAAAGGAGTAGACATTGGTTCATAAAAATCCTACGATGCTAACAAAATTGCAAAACACTTATCAAAACTTTTTATTTTGGTAAAATCTGTACTTAAAATATGAGTATAAAAGTTCACTAGCAAGTAAAATAATGTGGAGTAATGCAACATATATTGCCTAATTATTAGAATAAATAAATTGTAATCAACAGTATAATCAATTTTCTGAGGTTGGGGCTCAAATATTGATGAACATTATATACTTAGGTGTTTTTTTTTTACTTTTCCCTGTATATATAACTTCAGGACGCAGCAAATAGGACTAGTTATTAAACAACAGGGACAAAGTTAGTTAAATATAGAATAGATTTCTTCCTTAGGTTGCAATTTAAGCTTCTTTTTAGTAGAAGGAAACTGACTGTAGTGAGATTTTATAGATACCAATTATCCCAGAAAATGATGACCTAAGAGGAAGGTGTGAGAATAGAAACCAGTCAATGAAGGGCAGGTACCTGGAGCCCTCTTCTGGGGTTGGGGAAGTTGAATGGAAGTGTTCTAACTGCAGGGATGTGATAGATGGAAATCGTGTGTCTTCTGGGAAATTAACTGCCATTCACTTCCCTTCCTTTGTGTCTGTGTGGGTTTAATATTGCCATCATGTAATAGAGGCACCACCAATGTTAGTTTGGAAATACCTGTCAACGTACAAGTATTTACTAAAAAAGTTTACAGAAATGTAGATTTTCAAGTTATTTTTAAATGTTGGTGATTTTCTTGGGATGTTGTCTTCACATCGGTGGTTCTGGGGTAGGATCAAAACTTACCTTGACTTCCTTCCTTATTTCTGGTGTTATGACTGATGGGCATGCCCAACCAGATCCAGGACAGTAAATACATCCTCTTATTTGGTTTCTAATTCCTTTGAGTTACCATGGCTTTACTTTGCCCCACACTTAGGAATTTGGGCAAACCTGTATATGTTTTTCTCCATTTCTTCTTACTTCTTGAAACAGTAGTCTTTCCTAACTGAATCTGCTTCTTTCCTTCCTATTAAATTTTTTTCTTTCTTTCTTTCTTTTTTTTGAGATAGGGTCTCACTTTGTCTCCCATGCTGGAGTGCAGTGGCACAATTATGGCTCACTGCAGCCTCTCTGGCTCAAGGGATCCTCCCACCTCAGCCTCTTAAGTAGCTGGGACTACAAGCGTCCCACCACACCTAGCTAAGTACTTTTTGTACTTTTTGTAGAGACAGGGTTTTGCTACGTTGCCCAGGCTGGCCTCCAACTCTGGGCTCAATCGATCTGCCCTTCTTAGCCGCCCAAAGTGCTAGCTAGGATTACAGACATGAGCCACCGCACCCAACCCTATTAACTTTTAATAGGCCATTCGTCCACCTTATTACTTCACTGACATTGTTCTGGCCAAAGTCACGAAATTCATTAGCTTCTTTTTAATCTCCATCTTAGTTTCCTTCTGCCCCATTTTATATTCCTAAATGGGTCTTCCTTTTTGAAACACTCCTCTCCTCTCTCTTGATCTCTTCCTGTCTCTGTGGTTTTCCTTCTTTTCAGTCTCATCAAAGGGCCTCTGCTCACCTTTTAGACATTGGCTGTTTATTATTGTGCTCCTTTAAGTTTCTTTTCTTCTTTTCCTGGGTAATCTCATTCATCCTCATGTTTCAATATATGTTGATGATCCCTGCATCAGTCAGAGTGAGGCTAAGCTGCTGTAACAAAGAGGTAGATGGGTCGTTTTGCCCATGAGGTCATCAAAGAACTCAGTTTTCATCTCTCTTGTTGCTCCACCATTCCCTAATGTGTTATCTTTATCTACAAAATCTGGAGTAGTTCAGCAGCACCATGTCTGTGTTCCAATATCCAGGAAACGAAGGTCAAGACTTCCCTCCTGAGGAAGTGGTAAAGAACTTGTACATAACAGTTGTGCTGAAATTACATCGATGAGGATATAGTCACATGGCCATATGTAGCTTCAAGAGAGGCTGGGCAATCAGTAGTCACATACTCTGTAAAAACTGTGAGTATAATAACTTCAAAGAAGAAAAAGAGAAGGGATAGAAGGACAAAATTATGGTCTCTGCTCAAATACCTTCAGCCTCCACTCTTCGATACTTCAGGTCTACAGATCCGGCTGCTTTGTGATGTCTTCTGTGTGTCCTGCGGATACTGCAAACTCAGCATGTCAAAACAAAACAAAAACTCGACTAGTCGTTTTCTACTAAGTTTGCTGCTCCTACCACTTTTCTCTCTCTCAGTGGTATTGTTACTCGGTTGTTCGAACTAGAAATCTCAACCATTCTTGATTCTTCTTTATATCTTACTCTCCACAGAAAATTTGTCACCGAGTTCTATTTAATGCTTGAATCTATCCTGCTACCACTGTCTATGTCTATTGAGACCCTAAAAAAATTCTATCTTGTATTATTTCAGAAGCCTCCTAACTGGTCTTCAGCCCAAAAATTGTTTCCTTAGGTGACCTGTCCTCTGCACAGCTACCATATTTGTCTTTCTAAAGTACATATGGGATAACTTCATTTTAAAATATCTGTAATGACCTTCCATTTGCCACTGTGTATCTTCTTTAAGTATGATTTTTAGAAATTGACCTCCTTTTCCCCCTTAAAATAAAGCCTATATAAACCCCTTCAATATATAAAAAAATAAATAAATGCAGAACTTCTTGTATGGCATTGTCCTTAGAGGGTAGTTTGAAAATTGCTGGCCTACAGGATTTTAATTTAGGTTACTTGCTAGTAACTAGAAGGCCCTTCACAGTCTAGTTCTAGCTGACTTTCCCAAACTTACCTGTAGCCAGAATTCTCATCATCTTCCCTGTTCTAGTCACAGTGCATTGCTTGCTTCTCTCACACATGGCTGGCACTAGTAGGTCTATGTTTGTTCCTGTTTCTTCAGTAATGAGTGGTGTCTGCCCATCATTCATTGAGCACACAATGACTCACCTGAAAGAGCATGCGATTTGGAGCGAGGCAGACCTGGATTAAGAGCTCATCTGTGCCTTAGTTTCCTCATCAGAAAAATCGATTATTTTATTTTATTTTAATTAATGTATTTATTTGAGACAGAGTCTCACTCTGTCACCGAGGCTGGAGTGCAGTGGCACAATCTTGGGTCACTCCACCTCCACCTCCTGGGTTCAAGCGATTCACCTGTAGCCTTCACCTCCTGGGTTCAAGCGATTCTCCTGCCTCAGCTTCCCAAGTAGCTGGGATTACAGGTGCACACCACCAAGCTCGGCTAATTTTTTATATTTTTAGTAGAGACAGGGTTTCACCACATTGGCTAGGCTGGTCTCGAACTCCTGACCTCAGGTGATCCACCTGCCTCGGCCTCCCAAAGTGCTGGGATTCTAGGCATGAGCCACCACACCCTGCCAGAAAAATGGATTTAAAAAGAGAATTACATAAAGTACCGAGGCCATAGTAGAGCTTCAAAATGTCAGTTCCTTCCTTCTCCTTCTCAAACGTCACTTCTACTCTGTAATTTTTTGTGTGAGTACAAGAAAAAATCGTTTTCTCCAATCTGTGTTTTTATAGCATTTTATAATGCTTCTGTTATATAAGTTTTATTATTATATTTATTTATGTTTTTGGTTGTCTCACCTGCTGGACTTTGAGCTTCTTGAAGGTAGGAGTCTTGACTTACTCACCTTTGATCCTTAGTGCCTAGCAAAAATAGACATGGAATAAATGCCTATTAAATTGAATTGCATTGAATTGAATTGAAATAAATTAAAGTAGAAAAATAAAGGTCAACCCATTTCCTTGGCTTTGACTTACCTTCCCCAAAAGAATGGAGAAGAGTTTGATGAATGTGTGAATGCTGTTTTGTAATAGAAAGAAGCAGTCTTCTGATTCTGAATATAAATAGCAACTGCTGGGCTGTGAAACAATCTGCAAAATTGCATTTATCCTGGAGTGTTTTGTTTTGGCATCAGTGGGATAGAATGTAGTTTCATAGTCCATGTTTATTGAACCATGTAAGGGATTTACAGGAGCATCTGTATGGAGGCCAAAGTTAAAGTGGGGCACTGTCCCAAAAAAGTGACATGTAAGACAAATTGATGTATTCAAGCATTCAGAGTTGACAACATAATCTGCTATTTTTATAGAGGACATTTTGGCAGTAGGTGTAGGGTGTTTATATATGTGACAAAACCAAGCTTAATATCCACTCCCCTCAATCCTCTTACAAATACCTCTTCTTTACATCTCTATTTCTTTTAATGACATTAAAAGAAATACCAGTCTTTGTGTTATTCAGGTTTCCAAAGTTTGAAATCTTGAAATTCTCTTTTTCTTTTCTTGTGTCCACTTCAATTAATAGTTGCCTGAGCCCAATCAGTTCTATAGCCGTTCTTACATTCTCTGTCTCCCCCAGCTCTCTTCACTGCACATACCTGGTTTATTACTCCTTTCTGGATTTCCATTTCTCCTTCTTCTTTGTTATCTCTTACCTGTCGAGGCTAGTTAATATGCTGCCTCTAGTTTATAGTTCTTAAAGAAAAGTAGCATATGTCTAGTCATAGATCTGTTCAGAATACTTAGTTTCCTCATTGCTGTCCAGAAATGTCTAAATGTCTCTAAGATCTATCTTTAATTTACCTTTCCAGCTTCATCTTTTGTTCCCTTCTTCTAATCCTTATACAGATTTGATGGTTTAATCAAACAGGGTTGTGATGGTTAACTTTACATGTCAACTTGAGTGGGCAAAGGGATGCCCAGATAGTTGGTGAACATTATTTCTGGGTGTGTCTGTGAGGGTGTTTCCAAAAGAGGTTAGCACTTGAATCAGTAGACTGAGTAAAGAAGATCTGCCCTCACCAATATCGGCGGGCATCCTCCAATCTGGTGAGGACCTGAATAGAACAAAAAGGTGAAGGAAGGGTGAATTCTCTTCTTGAGCTGGGACATCTATCTTCTCCTATCCTTGGGCATCAGAGCTCCTGGTTCTTGGGCCTTTGGATTTCAAGATTTATACCACTGGATCCCTTACCCCTACTTTCATTCTCAGGTCTTCAGCCTCAAACTGAGAGTTACACTATCAACTTCCCTGTTTCTCAGGCCTTTGAACTTGGACTGAAGAGCATCAATTTGCAGATGGCATAATGGTGGGACTTCTCGAACTCTATAATCATGTGAACCAGTTTCCATAAGAAATTTCATCTATCTATCTATCTATCTATCTATCTATCTATCTATCTATCTATCTATCATCTATCTATCTATCTATCTGTCTATCTATCTATCTACCTATCTATCTATCTATCTATCTATCTATTTATCTATCTATCTATCTATCTATCTATCTATCTATCTATCTATCTATCTATCTAATTTGTTCATCATTCCATCCATCCATCTGCCCATCCATCCATCCATCCATCCACCCATTCATCTATCTGTCCATTATATTTGTACTGTTTCTCTGGAGAACCTTGACAAGTACAGGGGTTAAGAGTTGTTGTTCGTTTCTTTTTGTTTTGTTTGTTTTTTTTTTTTCATAGTGCCTCCAGCTTTTTTAACATTGCCTGTGCTAGTCTTTTTTTTTTTTTTTTTTTTTTTGAGACAGAGTCTCTCTCTGTCTCCCAAGCTGGAGTGCAGTGGCATGATCTCGGCTCACTGCAAGCTCCGCCTCCCAGATTCACACCATTCTCCTGCCTCAGCCTCCCGAGTAGATGGGACTACAGGTGCCCACCACCACGCCCAGCTAATTTTTTGTATTTTTAGTAGAGACGGGATTTCACCGTGTTAGCCAGGATGATCTCGATCTCCTGACCTCCTGACTTGGGAGGCCTGCCTCGGCCTCCCAAAGTGCTGGGAGTATAGGCGGGAGTCACTGCGCCTAACCTTCCTGTGCTAATCTTTTTGCTTGGGATGCACGAGAATGCTTTAGTGACTCTTCTTTGATCATTCATCTCTCCGCCATCTTCTGCTCATTTCTTTACATTCACCCTTAAAAAATTTAGTTTCAACTCTGATGTATATGTTGATACTTCTGAAATCAGCAACACCATGTATGATTTCGTTACTTGAAGGACATTACTGAGGTTTTATGGGACCAATAAATAGCACTCGTCCTCCATACCTGAGGTCGGAACCAGTAGAGGGATACACTAGAAGTAAGACAGATGAAGACCAAAATGCTGTCTTCATTATTAATAGAGCTGAAACCAGAAAACGTGGCTTATAGTTGTGGAAACTGGACTTCCTAATACTGAATCTCAAATTATATAGGCCACTTTGAGACTTAAGGAAGGTGGGGTAGAAGAGAATGCACCCCTTGTTAATAATTGCCATCCAAAGATAACGAGGAGAGGAAATCTCAGTGCTTTCCACGTCCAGCTTTTGCTCCCAAGTTCCCCAGTCAACCTCACGTGGGGAGGAGTGAGCGAGGAGGTGGAGTGAGACCAAGGTAGTGACACTTCTGGACATCCCTCCACATGGAGGAAACTTTGGGAGTGAGAAGAGCATTTCTCCCATACCTTCTGTGGCTATCTTCCCAAATATTCCACCATCACCTCAAGTCCACTCTCATCACATTCTCCTCAAAGCTACTTTCTTCTCCACTTGCTAGGTTTCGCTAGAACTTTGTGTGAGTTTTGATTCACCTTCCCTCATGTGCCATAGAGTCGAATATTAAAGTACAATTACTTTTCTTTTCTTTTTTTTTTTTTTTTTTTGAGTTGGAGTCTCGCTCTGTCACCCAGGCTAGAGTGCAATGGCATGGTCTCAGGTCATTGCAACTTCCACCCCCCAGGTTCAAGTGATTCTCCTGCCTCAGCCTCCCGAGTAGCTGGCACTACAGGCGCATGCCACCACACCTGGCTAATTTTTGTATTTTTAGTAGAGACGAGGTTTCACCATGTTGGCTAGGGTGATCTCGAACTGCTGACCTCGTGATCCACCTGCCTTGGCCTCCCAAAGTGTTGGGATTACAGGCCTGAGCCACCGCACCTGGCCACAATTACTTTTCTTTAAAATACTTCTTTTACTTGTCCCTTCTTCAACAGTGCTGTCACAAACCTATGATGAAGCCTAAGCACCCTAAATAGGTTTGTCAAATCTGTCAGTGTTTTCCTTTGCTTCTAGTTTGCTTTCTGAAGAAGGTTGTTCATAAATCTGTTGTATCTTAGACTAGATAGAAACTGGAATTTAAGTCTTCGTCTATTGCTCTAATACGTATTATCCTTTTTACAACATTCTCCAACATGTAACAGAACTTTAGAAAAGATGATGGTTTTGGAACACACCATGCTCATTCCTATATGCACCTTTGCCCAGTGGACCTTTTTGCCTGAAAAGCAAACCCTTGACTCTTCATGTTCTTCATCTTCTAACTCAATTTCCACCCAGATGGCTCTCTGTGTACTCTAGATCACACCTCTGAGATTGTACTTAAAAGTCATTATTTAAAATTAAGAACTTGGTTGTTATCAAATTGCTTATGTTTCTTTTAAAAAATCTCTTTCCAACTTATTTTGAAGGAATTCTTATACATTTTATGTCTGTCCACCCTTTCCCAACATTTCTAGTATAGGCTAAACACATAGGAAATAATTAGTAAATTGTATGACTTGATCAGTAAAGAATCTTAGGATAGTATGAATTATTTAATATGTTTGAAGTTAAATATCTAGGGGAAGATATGAGTCTTAAAAAACAACAAACATTTCTTCTATGTTTCCTAATTTAGAATTTCCTTAAATGAACAGATGTTTACACATATCCTATTTAAAATTCTTCTGATGCATTCCTTGTTGGATGATAATACCCTTTTCTTCGGTGAATCCCAAGTGAGAGTATTGGAATGGAATACTGACAGGAAAAAAATGTTCTCAAGATAACACATGGCCTCAATCAAGAAAGCATCAGAAGAAATGAAGCAGGAATTTGGAGAAAAGACAGATCGTCGTCTAGGCTCATTGATTTTAAAAGAAAACATTTGGGTGCATGTAATATTTAAAGTCACTTTGTGGACCTTCCTTGTTGGAAATTTGTTGTTATTGTTGTTTTGGAGACAGGGTTTCACTCTGTTGCCCAGGCTGGAGTGCAGTAGCACGATCATGGCTCGCTACAGCCTCAACTGCAAATGTGTGCCACCACATCTGGCTAATTGTTTTTTTTTTTTTGAGACGAAGTCTCGCTCTCTCGCCAGGCTAGAGTGCTGTGGCATGATCTCGGCTCACTGCAACCTCCAACTCCCTGGTTCAAGGGATTCTCCTGCCTCTGCCTCCCAAGTAGCTGGGATTACAGGCATGCACTACCACACCTGGCTATTTTTTGTATTTTTAGTAGAGATGGGGTTTCACTATGTTGGCCAGGATGGTCTCGATCTCCTGACCTCTTGATCCGCCCACCTCGGCCTCCCAAAGTGCTGGGATTGCAGGCGTGAGCCACCATGCCTGGCCTTTTTTTTTTTTAATTTGTAGAGATGAGGTCCTGCTATGATGCCAGGCTTGTCTTGAGCTTTTGGGCTCAAAGCAGTCCTCCTGCCTTGGCCTTCCAAAGTTCTGTGATTACAAGTGTGAGTCACCACGCTCAGCCTAAAATGTTCTTGATTTATAATGACTCCTATTTGTCTCTGATATGTATAAAAGGAAGTTTCCTTAAAGAAATTCTTTTAAAAAAAGATCTTGTCTTACCTATATCCACAGAATTGTTTCCTTTAAGTAAATACAGAACAACTTGAGAAAGGTTCATTTCCTAAGCTTTATTGTTCTTAAATTTCAGTTATTAAAAAATTAGCTAAGTATTATAAATTAGCTAACCAGTTGAGTCTTCCATCTTTACAAATATTTTGGACAGTTAAGAATGGGGGAAATCTAGGAGAAATTGGAAATGTTTCTTAATTCACAAGGTTTGAGAATTGTGGAGAGGATGCCGTTTCTAGGAATGGCCACAAGATGGTGTAGAAATAAATGCATTAAACATACATAAGTGTCATTCATTCACTCAATAAACAAACGTTTAATAATCTCCAACTACATGCTAGGAATAATGTTAGGCATAAGAGTTATTGAAATGATTTATTTATAGTTCCTGTCCTCAGGAAGCCTAGATTCTAGTATAGGGAGATGTACCTGTAAGAAAATAAGGACAATAGTGCGTTACAGGGACTATAATAGAACTATAGATGGGGAGGAATGGGGACCCAAGGGAAGAAGTGGGCACTTCTATAGAGAAGGGGTGAGGAGTGTGGATTTGTAAAGAAAGCACAGAGGAAATGATTCCTAAACAGAATCTTATAAACTTGGTAGGTGGTTACTAGGAAGGACATTGTGTAGATTATAGGATTGAAGGTTGTGTGGCTTAGAAATACAGGATGGATCTTTCGGAGGAAAATATGTGAGTGAAAGACCAAAAATTGACGAAACAATCTGGCATGTTTAAGGAACTTTAAGTGGTTTAATTTGATTAAGGTGCATGGTAGAGGAGGACACTGAAGATAATGCAGGCCAGATAATGAAAGCCTGACATGCTGTGGTGATATGATAGCCTTGTTTTAGGGATATCACTTTGATAGTAGTATGGATGGTGGCAGGGAGGCAGGGACATGAGCTGGGAGACTATTGTAGCCTCCAGGTGAGAGATGATGAGGGCTGGTACTGTGAGAATGAGAGGAGGTTAAATCCACATGACTTAGTGACTAAATGGCTGTCTGAATGAGGAAGAGGTAGTATTCTAAGAAGGCATTAAGGTTCTAGCTTAAGGGAGTGTGATAGATGATTGACCAACATTGGAACTGCAGGAGGAAGATTGGCTTTAGGAGGAAAACATTATAATGAGTTCATAGTGGATATGTAGTTTGAGGGTTTGGCTGAGGACTGGTAGTCCAGAGGTGGGAGCTGGGGTGAGGAAAGGGAATGGGAGAAACACTGTTCCAGAGAGAGAGCTCAGTGTGGGAGGAATGGAGTAGAATGGGAGGGAGGGTGGTATGATTTAATTTGGGTTATTTAAATCTTTGTATTTTTTTTTTTTTGACTGGGTGTTACAGAATTAAGTTGAGGACATATATAGTCAGACCACAAAACAGTTTAGTTTATTATTTCTAAACATTAAGCTCCAATGACACAATGCAATATTAGCATCCTAATATTCTTTCTTTTGATGTAGACCTTGGAAAGAGAAATTGCACTGTTAATAGGAGTATTTTTTGTTGTTTTTGTGACAATTAAATGCCTGGAGCCAGGGCTATGTATTTACAGAAGGACTCACCTCTGGCCTTGTGCAGTTTATGATTCCTGGTGGGTGGCACTGCCTGCTGGGATCACCTCGACAGCAGCACTGCTGGCCCAGAGCTGTGTTCTTCTGTAATCTCTCACTGTCTGCCAGTCTGCTCATACTGAAGTGTTGCCAACACTTCTGCTCTATTGTCTTTGTTCGTTGTCAACATCTGCTGAAACAACTTTCAGTTATGCTAAATTGCCTGCCTGGGCAGCCTGACAACAGGTTGCATAGGTTTTTGAGAGGTAAATTTATTTCTCTTCCCTGCACCTCCTCAATTGGCCCTATATTTTTAGAGCACAATTTTGTAGAATACAGTCTTTTTCCCCCTGAATGTATATATCAAGTTATAGCAGAAATACCTGTAATGATAGTAACTAATACGTATCTAGTATTTACTATATGCCAGGTATTGTCCTAAGTTCATTACATGTATTAACAATGCTATGACTTAAGTACTATTCTAGGTGACAAAAGTACAGGTGCAGGAAGGTTAAGTGACTTATCCAAGGTCTCACATCTGGAGAGTGACAGAGTCAGTATTCAGAATCAGGCAGGCTCGCTCCAGAGTCCATGTCTGGATACAGCTTGATGTGATGGGGCAGCGTTACCTGGAATGTCCTCCGCTTTGGATTTGGGCTGCCCACCTTTGGTCTTTATGTTCCTGCTGTCATTTTAATGGTCTTAGGAGAAACATGAGAAGAGTGTCATATAATTCCATTTCTGGGATTTAATTTATGTTTCATGAGCAGTGGTGAGTGAAGTTTAGATGTGGGTGCCCGCCCAGGAGGTGAGTGAATTCATGATCTCTGGACTTCTGTTTGGCTTGCTCATTTCTATTTGGACTCCACATAGAAATAGATTATTAAATCTTAGGACTTTACATTTTTGGACTGTCATTTAGATGTTTGATTTTCTTTTGACTATGTCTAGTATTCTAAGTGAAATTACATCCTTATACAACTTGTTTTTGTTAAGCTAAATAGTCCTGAGGATACTTTTTTAAGCGTGAAAGTACAGCAATTTATTGCAAAGCAAAAGTACACGCTTGAGGAAGGGCAATGCAGGCACATTCAAGAGAGGAAGTTGCACCTCAAGAATACTTTTAATAAAATAAATTTTATTCAAACCAATAGTTCCCAATGTCTTACAACTCTTTGCAGGTAAGCTGTACTTCTTCCTAATTTATCTGTGCCCTGAATGCTTCTTAAAAATAATTTTTTAAAAGTGTATTATTGGCTGGGTGTGGTGGCTCACGCCTGTAATCCCAGCATTTTGGGAGACTGAGGTGGGCAGAACACTTGAGGTCCGGGGTTCGAGACCAGCCTGGCCAATATGGTGAAAACCCATCTCTACTAAAAATGCAAAAATTAGCTGGGCATGGTGTGGCACACCTGTAATCCCAGCTACTCAGGAGGCTGAGGCAGGAGAATCACTTGAACCCGGGAGGCAGAGGTTGCAGTGAGCCAAGATCACGCCACTGCACTCCAGCCTGGGTAACAGAGCGAGACTCCGTCTCAAAAAACAAAAAAGTGTATTATTAAACTATTACTCAGATACTTGCTAGAATGGTAAGGAAAGACTTTATTCAGGAGTTGGACTAGCTGTCACAACTGTTGTAATAGGGGAGAGAAATTGGGGTCAACTCTTAATATAGCAAAGCCAGTTGAAGACTTATAGCCAATGAGCAGAATTAGGGGGTCAGGGTTGGAAAATTACTGAGGAGACATCAAGGGTCAGGGGGTTGTTGCCAAAACAACTTAACAGGAACTTTGCAGAAGGCAGGGCAAGGTAATCAAATATCAAGGATGGAGAGTGAAGAATTTGATCAGATATCAAGAGTGGGGGATTCTTTCTAAACTGACTTAGCAAGATTTTTGCTAAAACTGGGCTATGCAGGTCTGGCAAAGATGGAGTCAAAGATGAGGCTTAGTTGAGAAGAGAGTTCAGGAGAGCCTGATTAAAGTTTGATCAAGAAGAGAGTCTTTGTCAGTAGGAGGAGAAAAAAAAGTTTTTAAAAGAAACTTTTAAAGACAATTAACAATAGCCATGTGGATGAAATTCAGTTCTCTAAGAAGGCCGAAATGGAGAAAACTATACTAAGACTTGTTGAGCATTCACTATTTTAAAAGTTAGGCAATATCAAGTCATCAGTTTATGTAAGGTTGTTTACCTTCAGAGTCACCATAAACATATTATGCCAAATGTATTCTCTCTTTTAATGGCCCTAGCACCAAGGACAGGTGTTCATGAAGATTTCACAGGCATATTGAAAAACTACTGGGAAATACTCATCTAGTATTTTCTTGTATATCATGTTTAAATTTACAAGAGCATACTTGCCCAGAATTCCGCATCATGGATATTCCAAGCCTTTCACACATTCTACAAGGCTCTAGTCAGGGTTTAAAAAGAAATAACATGTTACTATGCTGCAATGATTCACCTCCTGCTGATGAGTCACCTCCTACTGATTAGAAACAGAGTAAGAGAATGCTACCAATCTGAGTTGGCTGGACTTGAAGTATCATAAAATATGCAGGGGTGGGTCTGGATACTAAGGGATCCAGTGCTCCTGAAGTTTTAATGTGCATAGTAATCAAATCATTCAGGATCTTCTTAACATGCAGGTTCTGATTCAGTGGGACTGAAGTAGGACCTCAGATTTTGTATTTCTAATGAGCTCCTGAGTGATGCTAATTTTGCTGGTCCTAGGACCATACTTTGAGTAGCAAGGACTTAACTCAATAGGAAGTAGAACTAAGTGCTCTTTTGAGCTCTTTATTTACTTTTCTCCACTAAAAGTAAGATTGAATAGTTCCTAGTTTCAAAACATATATATATGTTCTTGTCACATTGTAAAGAAAGCCAAAATTTTAAATTTATTACTTCCATACCATGGAAATGACTGTTGTTTCAAGGAAATGTAGTGCATTAGTTAAAGGTGTCACTGATTCATCAGTTCTAGTATCCTTTGTAAAGAGGAAGTTTTTTTTTTGAGTGTAAACTCCTAGTAAGTGACAATATTATTACTGATAATAACATTATAATTGATTATAATATTACTGACAATATTTTTAGTCACAAAAATAAGGTTAGTAAAAAATACAACTATTATATCTTGAGCACAGACTATGTGCTAGGCATTCTTCAAGGTGCTTTTTATACGTTACCTTTATAAGCCCTTATATCAACCTTGCAAGGTAGATATTATTAAATACTTTTTCATTGATGAGTGAGAAAACCATAGTTCAGAGAGTTAAGGTATCTGTAGTGAGAGAAGAGAAATTTGAACTTGGGTTTCCAAAGTTGTGTCTAATCTATTAGAACCAATTTGGTTGTTGCAATGCAAATAATATCAAAGTCCTTTATTTTCCCAGGAGGATTCTGTTCTTCGCATTCTTAGTTCATGCATTGACTGAAACAAAGGGAAAGTTAGGACTTGGCAAAATGATTCTGTCTAGGACTATTGCTGTAACATCTTTGAGGACAAAGATCAGTCAGAGACTATTTAACTCTCTTATTTTCTACCTTGAAAGTTTCCCTTTTCTTGACTTTCTCTTCACATTGTAGGTAGGTAATCCTTTTTTCTCTTTTCTCCTTTTGCCCAAGCTATTTGACCATTCAACAACTGTTGGATTTGTTTGAAAAATATTCTTAGTAGCTTTTATTGGTTAATGTCCTGGGGACATGGGTCTCGTCCCGTAAAACCTTTGTGAAACAAGTCTCAATGAAACAATGAAAGCAAGGTTTCAGACCAAGTTCTTCTGTACCTACAAACATTTATTAGCAAGAAATTCAGAAGGATGATACAACCTGTCTGTGGGGTTACCTCAATCTTTATCCTTTGGCACTCTGCACTCTTCCTAGAACTTTCCATGAAAACCTCGCTCGGAGGCAGACACAAGAAAAGATTACATCAAAAGGAGATTTAACTGCCCTTAGGGTGTAGATTAAAACCAGTGTATATAACCAACCACAGCATCCCCGCTAATGATGCTGAGGTCTTTGGGAGTAAATGATGAGTAATATGTCTAGCACAGGTTTAAACGGTCACTTGGCCCTTCCTGGGCAAAGCAAAAGAGAGAACTTAGCTTTTTCCTTAGTTGCACTTTCTCAATTAATTGTATTTTACATAAGATAATTATGATTGTTGCAATATTTACATTAGAATACTATGTCTTTTAAATTCCTGCTATTACGTGGTTCCAAAACCTCCTTCTCGATTTGGGAAGAGTGAGAGGAGCTGAGCCCAGTTAGGTGTATGTTTTACTGATCTACCTGGTCTCCGCTGCTGCCTGCTGTGTCCAGGAAGGCTCCAGCCCTCAGCGAGGAGAGCTGTCCTGTATCTAAGCTTTTACCCCTCCATTATCTCTTTATTTGTTGCCAGCTTATACGGCTAGAAGCCAGATAATTCAGTTCTGCTTCCTGAATACTCTTTAATAAAGCTTCTGTTCAGGAGCAAGTCTGTGCAGCAGGCATGGGGGCACCTGCCTTGTCACTTAGCTGTGACCAGCTTACCCAAGCCACAGCTTCTGTCTAGGGCCCCCTCTCATGTGGCTGATTGCAAGTTAGATTGTTAAAGAGGGTTAGCACATAGAGATTTGTTTCCTGAATTGATAACCTTTATTACCTGGAAAACGATAATAGAAAGATGATGTTTGAGTTGTTTACTAAACTTGTCTTGGTTTCCATGATGTTTGTTTGCTTTCTAACTCATGTGAACACACTAGCTGATCACTGCTCTGCCAGCAATACAGTGACCATTCTCTACTAAATAAGGGGTGTTGTTGCGTCAATTGGACGGTATGTACCAGCAAATCTGATAGCTCTAGTGAAAGGAGGATTCATACCATTGTGTCATTATTAGAGTGTTCTATAACTGAGAATAAAACATTTATTTGATTAAGTGCCATTTACTGTGCTTCCTTTTCTAGTCAGTTTCTCATCCACACAGTCTTTGGAGCCAGATTTACCATTTAATGGGACCTAAGTTTTTATTGGAAGTTTTAAAAAAAAATTCTTTTTTTTTCTTTTTTGAGACGGAGTCTTGCTCTGTCGCCCAGGCTGGAGTGCAGTGGTGTGATCTTGGCTCACTGCAACCTCCGCCTCCCGGGTTCAAGCGATTCTTCTGCCTCAGCCCCCTGAGTAGATGGGATTACAGGTGCGCACCACCATGCCAGGCTAATTTTTGTATTTTTAGTGAAGACGGGGTTTCACCATGTTGGTCAGGCTGGTCTCGAACTCCTGACCTCATGATCCGCCCGCCTTTGAACACTAGGAAAAAACTGAGAAGATTGTTTAGCTCAACCCACCCAGCTACTAACTGGGAAAGACACTTGAACCCTCTAGGCTTTAAATTAAATATCTGGAAAAATGAAGCAGTTGGAAAAAATAATTACTAATATTTTTTGGGTCTAAACTTGTATCACCATCTTATTTTACAAAATAAAGAAATATTTGCAAAATTAGAGGCTTGCTTAGTTAGTGGGTTTAATGAGTACCAGTGGAATATATTAAAAGTTAACATTTTAAAGTGGAAAGATTTTAATATTACTTTTATTTTTTGGTAGTAAGTCTTGCTTTTCAGGGTTGGGTGACTGGGGCTATTGTAATTTGGGGCCCTTAGCCATAGGAGCTGCCAAAGGGTACAAAAGAATTGCTTCACTGTTAATTTTGCTGGACTTTTCTAAGGGTAAACAAACTTCCTTTGACATGTACAAGTTTCCAAAGCTGTGCTTTCCTCAGGGAAGGTAGTTAAAACTAAAAGAAGCAAAGCTTTTAGATTTAATTCAGTGGGTGAACATGAAAGCCATGCATAAATCTTAGAAGAACTATGCTTTGCTGAGAGGCAAAGAATTGTCTCTACACTCTGATGTGGGGATATGCAGGAGGAGCCCAGGAGGTCCCTGTGAGGGTGCAAACCAATTAAGTAAGTCTTGAACCGAAATTGCTTTTTATCATCTGGGTGAGAAGCCACAGATTTAAAGAAAAGGGCTATTGTTTTACAAAGACCTAATTAGCTGGGCTACACTCAAGCTCTTGGGTTTTTATCTTATTAGAGAAAGGAAAGGTTGAAATTGCTTATGGGCTACTTCCTGGGTTGGGATTCCTAGGAATTTAGAATTTCTGAATCCTTTTCTAAGGAATACAGAATTCTTCCTGAAGCCACGTGTATCGGACTAACTATATTTTCCGTTGAGACTCAAACTAAAAATGCAATCGCTCTGATCTACTAGAAGTTTGTCCTAAATATCTTCTTTACTACAGGCGTGCTAGTGTAAGTATGCTTTAGCCTTCTTGAGTACACAGACTTTGGAGTAAATAACATGTGGGTTTAAAACTCAGCTGTGTAAAATCTCAGCTGTACACTAAGTGGCTCTTTGCTTTGAAGCAAGTTACTTGAGCTTATATATAAAATAGGGTATCTACAGGAGTATTGAGAGTATTAAATAAAATTTAGTGACATAGTTAGTGTCTCAAGGGACCTGAAAGGGCTTCTGACTCTTACATGGTGTAATGTTTTAAAATGTGGCACTTTCAGTGTGACAATGTTTTATAATAAACATGAATTGCACTAATTCTTCTTTGTTGAAAACAGGCAAGCAACAAAAATGTGGCTACATAGAGAGAGAGAGAGAGAGAGAGAGAGAGAAACTCTCACAGTTTATGTGAGAGTCACAGTTATGTGGGAAAACGTAACTAAGAAAACTTTTCCTTATTCTTTAGGAGCATCAAAAAATGGCACCAAGTCCAAACCTTGGCTCATGGATTCAAATCTATAATGTACCATACTGACTGAGTGCCTGGGGCAAGTTCTCCAACTTCTCTGCCTCAGTTTCCTCTTCTACAAATTGTGAAGATAGTAGTACCTGTAGGGTGGTTGTGAAAATGAAAGGGAAATAAAGGATGTTAAAGAAAGTATCCAGCATGTACTGAGAGCCCAGTAAAAGTTAGTGATCACCATTACCTCCACTACTGTATTAAATTGCTGAGCATTCAATTTTAAAAATAGGAAGGAAGAGCTTTAGTGCAGTAGTGCTTGACAGATTTAGGTTACAATATCTTTCCTTAAAGTAAATTTATTTCATTTTTTTTAGCATCTAATTATTGCCCTTTGATTTGATAAAGAGATATAGATGGTTTGTCCCACGAGAACAGTTCTAAGCTACACTTTTTGACATGTTAATCTTCTGTGTGAAGGCTGGACTTCATTATTTCTAGAGTGTTCTTGAACAAGGCAGATCAGAGCTTTAATTTTTGGAATGTTAACAAGGGCAGCTGTATGCCAGAGTTCTAGTTGTTTTTATGAGATTTTTAAAAAAGCACAGAAAGGAAACTAGTGAAAAAAAAGTTTATAGACTCTGGTTTGAATCCAAATCCTTTCAGAAGTGTTCTCTTCATATTAGATGGCAATAAAATTAGTCATTTAAATACTCAAATGTGTGCTTTTATAATTTATAATTGTATTCTTAGATTTTCTTTGCAATTATTTCGTATCTTTGATTTGGAAAGCATTTTTAAGGCATGAGATAAATGTTTTTTGTATAAATGAAAAAAATTAAGCTGGGTGTGCGTGCACCTGTATTCTCGGCTCCTTGAGAGGATGAGGCGAGATGGAGTGCAGGAGTTTGAGTCCAGCCTGGGTAACATAGCAAGACTCTCTCTCTTAAAAACAAATGAAATGAAAGCCATTTATTCTAGAGGATTCAGGAAACTCCAGAGTTTGAATTTTCCTATAAATGCAGTCTTTATCCATAAAATATGTTGTGCACTCTTAGTGATGAAGTAAAGTATTTGAAATCTATTAAATGCTTTGCCATTTTATAATTTATTCTAAGCTATCCTTATGTTTCTGTGTAGAACAAAGGATTAGGAAACTAACTTATTTCTTTCCCCCAAGCATGCTGTATTTTTTTCTTTGAAAAAATGATTTCTAAGATATTTTAATTTAAGTTATAGTCAGTGTGACTATAGTCAGTGTGATATTTAATTTTAAGTTATAGTCGGTGTGATTATAAATATGAAAATCTGAAGAGTCAATAGAGAAAAAGACTAGGAGAAATAGTGGCTATGTATGGGTAGTAGAGATGTTGGTAATTTATTTATCTTTCAAACATTCTTATTAAAAAATTTTAATAATTATGTATTACTCCTAAATTTAGAAGTCAGTTTCTAATTCGATGTAAGATGCAATAAATTCAAAGATTAGATTTCCGCATTATTTAAAAAATTACAAAATATTGTTTTTTGGAAATTCTTACATAATTTTGTAGAAAACATCTAACTTTAGAGTATCTTTTTTTTTTTTTTTTTTTTTTTTGAGACAGAGTCTCGCTCTGTCGCCCAGGCTGGAGTGCAGTGGCGTGATCTCGGCTCACTGCAAGCTCCGCCTCCCGGGTTCACGCCATTCTCCTGCCTCAGCCTCCCTAGTAGCCAGGACTGCACGCGCCAGCCACCACGCCCGGCTAAGTTTTTGCATTTTTAGTAGAGACGGGGTTTCCCCGTGTTAGCCAGGATAGTCTCGATCTCCTGACCTCGTGATCCGCCCGCCTCGGCCTCCCAAAGTGCTGGGATTACAGGCGTGAGCCACCGTGCCCGGCCTAGAGTGTCTTTATTATTTTTTTGATGTAGTGATGACTAACCAGCCAATTCCATTTTGTGTATTGTGAGGACAATAATGAAATGTTTGTGAACTAAAGAAGGTAAAAAATTAGAAGATAAAATACTATTATTCAAAGAATTACTAAGAGATAAAAGATGATACAGTCAGGAATTTCTGAGAGGCTTACATTTAGGTGGGAATACATGCAACCAAAAAATTGTCTAAATGTAGAGGTCACAGAAAGAATAAAGAGATTAGGTAGGGTGTTATAGAGAAGAGCCAAAAATTTTTTGTAGAAGGAAGAAAACAGTTCAAAATAACACGGAAAGACCAAAATAAGGGTTCTGGTTAATGCATGAATAAAATTTATTCATTTAGCATTCAAAAAAGAGTTTGTTCCATTGATTCTCAGTGCCATCTCTTATCACTATGACATTATGACATTTTGGAAAAGACTAGTAACATTTTCACTAAATGGTAAGGATTTTTATTTTTATTTTTTGAGACGGAGTCTCGCTCTGTTGCCCAGGCTGGAGTGCAATGGCATGATCTCAGCTCTATGCAATCTCCGCCTCCCAAGTTCAAGCGATTCTCCTGCCTCAGCTTCCCGAGTAGCTGGGATTACAGGCGTCTGCCACCATGCCCAGCTAATTTTTGTATGTTTAGTAGAGATGGGGTTTCACCATGCTGACCAGGCTGGTCTCGAACTACCGACCTCAGGCGATATGCCCACCCCGGCCTCCCAAAGTGTTGGGATTACCGGCGTCAGCCCCGGCGCCCGGCCGGTAAGGATTTTTAAAGTATTTTTAAAAAACGTTTACTTGGTCAAAGGTGATTCATTAGCTCATACTATGTTTTGATATAATATAAAAGCAACGAAGTGCTATGATGATGGCACTTTGAGTGGCTGTTAAGAGTAGAAACCAGCCGGGCGCGGTGGCTCACGCCTGTAATACTAGCACTTTGGGAGGCCGAGGCGGGCGGATCACGAGGTCAGGAGATTGAGACCATCCTGGCTAACACGTTGAAACCCCGTCTCTACTAAAAATACAAAAAATTAGCTGGGCGTGGTGGTGGGCGCCTGTAGCTCCAGCTACTTGGGAGGCTGAGGCAGGAGAATGGCGTGAACCCAGGAGGCGGAGCTTGCAGTGAGCCGAGATCGCGCCACTGCATTCCAGCCTGGGCGACAGAGCGAGACTCCGTCTCAAAAAAAAAAAAAAAAAAAAGTAGAAACCAGAGATTCATTGGTCTTAGAAATAGCATTAGTGCAACATGTAGATTATGTGTACTCTCATCTACCCAATGGTATGAGCACTTCATCTGCTGTCAAAGTAATGGAGAAAACTCTGGTTTAGCATTAGAAATCACCATCTTCTCTAGTACAAGTCATGAAACTTAATGTCGGCAGTTTTAAAAACTGCAGTAAAGAAATTCACCTTCTCACCTTTTATTTTATCACATAACTTTTTGAAAGCTCTGTTATTATAATTACAGTGAGTTTTGGTTTATATAATACCAACCTCACAAATGCAGAAATTCTCAATGATAATGTTTATGGTTTTAAAATGTTTATTCAGGTTTTAAAGACTTCTTCTTTTAAAAAGATTTCTGAGTATATGAAAAGTATTACTATGCCATATAAAAAAAGATTTATTTTAATAATCTCACTCTACTTACTGCCAGTTTTATCCAGAAAAATAGATGAATAAACTGCTTACAAAACAGTTAGGGAAAACAACATGTGGTGTGGAGGTATGGAGGTAGGGAACATGGTGAGTCACATGAATGAAATTTTGCTGCAGTTAGAATTTATAAAAGATGTGCTGATAGAAATTACTGTATCTAATCTAATTATATAACCATTAGAAAAATGTAAATATTCTTATATACCTGAGATTTATCTCCAGCCATATATACTTGAAAATTTAAGATGGATAAATTTCATACATTTCTGTGCAGCTTTATAAAGATCTATTTTTGGTAAGGATGGTCTACTAGGTTTTTTATGTATTTATTCCAAAAATTCGTTGCTGTAAGTTTTAAAGAAATTAAGTCCTCTGTTTTTTTCTGTAGCAATGTGAGTTTCAATTTTTAAACAATGTTTTGTGTGAAATAAAGATTTGTTACACACACACACACACACACACACAGCCTTACTTCACCACTTTGGTGGCTCACTGTGCTACATGTATGCAGCATTCTGTTTTAATAAGAGTCAGCACTACTGTTTTTCTTAAACACACAGCAGCTATAGCTATCTTTTCAGCTGAGGTGCAGCATACAGTGCAGCAAAGGAAAATATCTTTTGGAGTACAGAATACTCTTAATTATCAGTTACTGGGCATCTACTTTGTGACTGTAATTTATGTCCTCCTATCTCCTGCAAATCCTAGACAAGAAAAAAATCCTTAAATCAACATGATACAATGGGTGCTGCTTATCAACTGCTAGGTAAGAACATCAAAATCTGGATCACAGTAGAGGTTATAGTGAGGCCAAGATCTTAGTCAACATATGGGAAGGAACCACTTATGTGAGAGTATATAATGACAATAAAGTGAGTGAGTGACTAAACCCACACTATGTAATAAAAATAACATGAAGTTGAGCACTCTTCAGGTACCTTAAACATAGTTATATTTTCATAACAAACTAAAAGACAGCATTGTTCATTTTTATTCTTTCATTGTGAGACTTGGTTATTGCAGAAAAATGATAAAACATTAACAAACCACAAATAAGCAAAATGAAGATAATACAGTTTACTAATCATGTAACTACCCAGAAATGAAAAGTTAATTAATCAATGTTAACATTGGTATAAACTTTTTGTATGTTTTTTCTTGTGTTATTTTTTTTTAAAGGTAGTATTTTGCAATGCTACTGATGTGAATTTTAAATTTTTTCTTAGAAGTGATTTATGACTGAAGAAAAACTCTGTGTTGGTCCTGCTCAGATTCTTTTTTTCCTTTTCTCTCATAATTCCACATTGTCTACTGATAATCTTTTGTGGTGATGTATTAGTCTTACTCTGTGTCCGACTAGTTATTTCCTTGTATCAAATCTTTTAATATAAATTACAGATAAATCTAAGTTTCCAAAATTACTTCACATTTACTTTTCATGTAATCAAAAATTATTTGTATTTCTATAGGTCTATTTCCTAGACTCACGCAGTGCTCTGTTTCTAGTTTCTTCTTGAATACACTAAAAGTTATTATGTATTGTCTGTAAGGCAATTCTTTCTGCTTTCATAATGACCTTTTTTTTCGAGGTCTTACATTTTTTTTTCCTTGAACTCTACCTGGCTATGTTTTATCTGCATTGAAAGTATTTTCTTATCTTCCCTAAGCACTTGTTTTTCTACCTTGTGCTCTTATTTTATAAAGGCTATTGCTTTTTAAACTTTTAAAAGAATTATATTAAGATGTTTGATCAGATTTTTGTCTGTTCTCTGGTAGCATTTTTCTGGTGAATACTCTTCACTTGTCATTTATGCCTTATGTTTTTTCCTCCTATTCTTTTAGTATTATGATTTTTGTATAGGTTTTGTTTTTTTTAAATTGAGATATAATACATATATAATAAAATTCACCACTTTAAAGTGTATAATTCAGTGGTTTTTGCTGTATTCACAGAGTTGTACAACCACCGTTACTATCTATTATGATTTTCATCATGCTAAAAAGAAACTCTGTTAGCAGTAACTCCCCTTTCCCCCCTACTCCCTCATCCCTGGCAATCATTAATATACCCTTTGCTTCTATGGATTTGCTTATTCTGAGCATTTTATAGAAATCGAATCATACAATACATGGCCTTTTAAGTCTGTTTTTTTTTTCATTTGGCATAATGTTTTCTAGATTTATCCATGTTGTCATGTATTATTATTTCATTTCTTTTTGTGGCTGAATAATATTCCACTGAATATAGCACATTTTGTTTATTCATTTATTGCTTGACAGATATTTGGATTGTTCCCACTTTTTGACTATTATGAAGAATGTTACTATAAATATTTGTGTACAAATTTTCATGTGGACATAATATTTTCATTTCTCTTGGATGTATACCTATGAGTGTAATTGCTGGGTCATGTAGTAACTCTATGTTTTACCATTTGAAGAACTGCTAGACTGTTTTCCAAAGAGGCTATACCATTTTACATTTCCATCAGCGTAATATGAGGGCTCTGATTTCTCCATATCCTCGCTAACATTTGTTATTATCTGACATTTTGATTTTATCCACCCTCTCTGTGTGAAGTGATATATCATTATATTTTTGATTTGCATTTCTTTAATGACAAATGATGTTGAGCATTTTTTCATGTGCTTGTCAGGTCATTTTTATGTATTATTTGGATAAATGTTTGTCTTAGTCTGTATTGCATTGCTATAACAGACTACCACACACTGGGTATTTATAATGAACAGAAATTTATTTGGCACATAGTTCCAGAGACTAGGAAGTCTAAGAGCATAGTGTCAGCATCTGGTGGGGCCTTCAAGCTTCATCACCTTATGGTGGAAGGTGGAAGGGCAAGAGAGTACATGAGAGAGAGCAAGAGACAGACAGAGAGCAAATGAGCCAAACTCAGTTTTATAACAACCCACTCTCACAATAATGAATCCACTCCAGTGATAAAAACATTAATCTGCTCCTGAGGGCAGAGCCCTCATGGCCTAATCACCTCTTAATGGACCCACTTCTTAATACCATCATTATAGCAATTAAATTTCAATGTAAGCTTTGGAGGGGATATTCAAACCATAGCAATGTCTATTCAAATTTGTTCCTCATTTGTTTAAATTTATTTATTTTTCTGTTATTTTAACTCTATATTTCATTTAAAAAAATTAGGGTATAATTGACAAAATGAAAATGAGATATATTTACAGTGTATGATGTGATGTTTTGATATGTATATATACATTGTAAATGGTTAAATCAAGCTAATTAACATATCCAATATTGCCCATTTTTAAGTTAAACTATTTGTATTTTTATTATAGAATTATGAGTTTTTATATATTATGGATACTAAATCTTTATCAGAAATATGATTTACAAATATTTTCTCCCATTCTAAGAGTTGTCTTTTCAGTTTCTTTTATTTATTGTTTGTTTTTGAGACAGGGTCTCACTCTGTCACCTAGGCTGGAGTGCAGTGGCACGATCATAGCTCACTGCAGTCTCCAATTTCTGGGTTCAAGCAACCCTCCCGCTTAGTTCCCTGGGCAGCTGGAACTACAGGTGTGTGCCACCATGCCCAGCTAATTTAAAATTTTTTATTATTTTTGTAGAGACAAGGTCTCACTATGTTGCCCAGAATGGTCTCAAACTCCTGACCCTAAGTGATTTTCCTGCCTTGGCCTCCCAAAGTGCTGGGATTACAGGCATGAGCCACCACACTTGGGCTCAATTTCTTTCTTTCTTTCTTTTTTTTTTGACAGGATCTCACTCTGTCACCCAAGGTGGAGTGCAGTGGCATGGTCTTGGCTCACTGCAACCTCCACCACCTGGGCTCAAGTGATCCTCCCACCTCTGCCCCGCAAGTTGCCGGGACTACAAGTGCATGCCACCACACCTGGCTAATATTTGACGGGAATTTTTAGTAGAGATGGGTTTTTGCCATGTTGCCCAGGCTGGTCTTGAACTCCTGAGCTCAAGTGATCCACCTGCCTTGGTCTCCCAAAGTATTGGGATTACAGGCTTAAGCCACCACACCTGGCTCTCAATTTCTTAATAGTATCTTTTGACATACAAATTTTTAATATTAACAAAGCCCAATGTATTTATTTTTCTTTTGTTGCTTGTGCTTATGATTATTATGATTATTATTTTATTATTTGAGACAGATTCTCAGTCTATCACACAGGCAAGAGGGCAGTGGTGTGATCTCTGCTCACTGCAATTTCTGCCGCCTTAGTTGAAGTGATTCTCATGCCTCAGCCTCCTAAGTAGCTGGGACTACAGTCACGTGCCACCATGCCTGGCTAATTTTTGTATTTTTAGTAGAGACAGGGTTTTGACATGTTTGCGAGCTCATCTTGCACTCCTGGACTCAAGTGATCCACCCACCTTGGCCTCCCGAAATGCTGGGATTACAGCCACTGTACCTGGCATATTATTATTATTATTTTGTTTGTTTTTGTTTGTTTGTTTGTTTTCTTGAGACAGAGTCTTGCTCTGTCACCCAGGCTGGAGTGCAGTGGCAAGTTCTGGGTTCACTGCAACCTCCACCTCCTGGGTTCAAATGATTCTCCTGCCTCAACTTCCCTAGTAGCTGGGACTACAGGTGCCCGCCACCACACCCGGCTAATTTTTGTATTTAGAGATGGGGCTTCACTATGTTAGCCAGACTGGTCTTGAACTCCTGACCTCAAGTGATCAGCCTACTTCGGCCTCCCAAAGTGCTGGGATTACAGGCATGAGCCACCTCACCTGGCCATATTATTTTTTAATAATAAGAAATTATTCTGCAGTCATCTACAATGCTTGCACCTTTGGTGTCATATCTAAGAAACCCTTGCCTAGTTCAGGCCATGAAGTTATACCTACGTTTTTGTTTAAGAGTTTTATAGTGTTAGTCATTACATTTAGGTCTTTGATTCATTTTCCACTTTAAGTTAATTTTCCATATGGTATGAGGGAGGGATCCAAATTCACTTTTTTGCATGTGGATATTCAGTTGTCCCAACACTATTCCTTGGAAAGATTGTATTTACCCAGTGAATGCTCTTGAAATTTTTTATTGAAAATCAAGTGACCATAGACACATGAGTTTATTTCTGGACACTATTCCACTTATCTACATGTTTATCCATGTCAGTATCACACTGTCCTGTAGTAGGTTTGAAATCAGGAAGTGTGGTTCTCCAACTTTGTTCTTTGTTCTTCTTTTTCAAGATTATTTTAGCTATTCTAGGTCCCTTACAATTCTATGTAAATTTTAAGGATCAGCTTGTCTATTTCAGCAAAAGAGGCATTGGAATTTTGATAGTGTACTGAATTTGTAGATCACTTTGGGTAGTATTGCCAATACAATATGAAGTCTTCCCATACATAAACATGGACTATCTTTCCATTTATTTAGGTCCTCGTTGATTTCTTTCAACAGTATTGTGCAGTTTTCAGTGTACTTCTTTAAAATTTATTCCTAATTTAAATATTCAATAAAATAATCAAATAAAAATATTTGATCGCGTTTGATGCTATCACAAATGGAATAGTTTTATTAATTTCCATTTTGGGTTGTTTACTGCAAAGTGTTTAGGAATAGGACTGATATTTGTATATTGATCTTATATACTGCAAACTTGCTCAATTTATTAGCTTTTAGTTTTTTTTTTTTTTTGTGAGATGGGAGTCTTGCTTTGTTGCTCAAGCTGGAGTGCAGTGGTGCAATCTCGTCTCACTGCAATCTCTGTCTCCTGGATTCAAGCAATTCTCCTGCCTCAGCCTCCCGAGAGGCTGGGATTATAGGCGCACGCCGCTATGCCCAGATAATTTTTTGTATTTTAGTAGAGATGGGGTTTCACCATGTTGCCCAGGCTGGTCGTGAACTTCCTTAGCTCAGGCAATCCGCCTGCCTTGGCCTCCCAAAGTGCTGAGATTACAGGCATGAGCCACCACGCCTGGCCTTAGTTTTTATTTTTTAAAGTTGGATTCTTTAGAGTTTTCTCTGTAAAAAATTGCGTTATTTGCAAATACAGATAGTTTTCTTTCTTCTTTTCCAATCTGAATGCCTTTTATTTCTTTCTCTTGCCAAATTGCCATTGCTGGAGCCTCCAGTATAAAGTTTAAAAGTAGTGGTGAGAGCAGACATTCTTTTCTCTTTTTTGAAAATGTTCAGGCTTTCACCATTAAGTATGATGTTAGTTGTGGGTTTTCCATAGATGCTCTTTATCAAGTTCAGGAATTTCCTTGCTATTCCTAGCTTATTGAATGTTTTTACTAAGAAAGGGTGTTAGATTTTGTTAAATATTTTTCTGTATCTGTTGAGATGATTATGTAGTTTTTGTTTTTATTCTGTTGATATGGCATATTACATTAATTGATTTCTGTATATAAACTGACATTGTATTCCTGAGATAGACTCCACTCGGTTGTGATATAGAATCCTTTATGTACTACTGGATTTGGTTTGCTAGTATTTTATTGAGGGTTTTTGCATCTGTATTTTTTTTTTTTTTTTCAAGACAGAGGTCTCATTCTATTACCCAGGCTGGAGCGCAGAGGTGCAATTGTAGCTCACTGTAGCCTTGACCTCCCGGGCTCAAGGGATCCTCCTGCCTTAGCTTCCTTAGTAACTGGGACCACAGGTGCACACCACCATGCCCCGGCTAATTTTTAAATTTCTTTTGTAGAGACTGGGTCTTGCTACGTTGCCTAGGCTGGTCTCAATCTCCTGGGCTCAAGCGATCCTCCTGCCTTGGCTTCCTAAAATGCTGAGAGTATAGGTGTCCGCCACTGTGTCCAGTCTTGCATCTGTATTTTTTTTTTTTTTTTTTTTTGAGACAGAGTTTTGCTCTTGTTGCCCAGGCTGGAGTGCAATGGCATGATCTCGGCTCACCACAGCCTCTGCCTCCTGGGTTCAAGAGATTCTCCCGCCTCAGCCTCCCGAGTAGCTGTGATTACAGGCATGCGCCATCACGCCTGGCTAATTTTGTATTTTTAATAGATACGAGGTTTCTCCATGTTGGTCAGGCTGGTCTCGAACCCCCAACCTCAGGTGATCCACCCACCTCGGCCTCCCAAAGTGCTGGGATTACAGGCATGAGCCACCACGCCTGGTGCATCTGTATTCTTAAGGGATATTCTTCTTTAGTTTTATTTTCTTGTAATTCTTTGTTATGCTTTCAGTATCAGGGTGATACAGACATCACAGAGTGAGTTTGGGAGTGTTCCCTCCTCTTCTATTTTTTGGGAGAGTTTCTCAAGAATTGGTGTTTTATCTTATTTAAGCATTTGGCAGAATTTACCAGTGAAGCCATCTGGTCATGGGCTTTTCTTTGTGTGAATTTTTTTTTTTTTTTAATTACTGAATCAACTTCTTTAGTTGTTATGCATGTATTCAGATTTTCTATTTCTTCTTTTATTATTTTGGTTGATTGTATCTTTCTAGGAATTTTTCTATTTAATCTGAGTTATCTCATTTGTTGGAATGCAGTTGTTCATAGTGTTTACTTATAATCCATTTTTATGCCTTGTGAGATTGGTAGTAATATTTACTCTTTCATTTCCAATTTGAGTAATTTGAATTTTCTCTCTTTTTTCTTGATTGATCTAAAATAAAAGTTTGTTAATTTGTTGACTTTTTCAAATAATCAACTTTTGGTTTTGTTGATTTAAAAAAATTCTCTATTTAGTTTATTTCTGCCCTAATATTTATTATTTCCTTCCTTCTGCTTGCTTTGGGCTTAGGTCGCTCTCCTTTTTCTATTTTTATAAGTTGAAATGTTAGGTTATTGACCTAAGATCTTTTTTTTTGTTTATAAAATAGGCATTTACCATTATAAGTGTCCCCTGCTTTCACTGCATTTCTTAAGTTTTAGTATGTCATATTTTCATTCTATCTCAAAATATTATGTAATGTCCCTTATGACTTATTCTTTGACCCATTGGTTATTAGAAGTATTTTGTTTAATTTCCACTTATTTTTTAATTTTCCAAATTTCCTTCTGTTATGGGTTTCTTTTTTTTTTTTGAGATGGAGTCCCGCTCTGTTGCCCAGGCTGGAGTGCAGTGGTGTGATCTTGGCTCACTGCAAGCTCCGCCTCCCGGGTTCACACCATTCTCCTGCCTCAGCCTCCCGAGTAGCTGGGACTACAGGCACCCGCCACCACGCCTGACTATTTTTTTTTTTTTTTTTGTATTTTTGGTAGAGACGGGGTTTCACCGTGTTAGCCAGGATGGTCTTGATCTCGACCTCGTGATCCGCCTGCCTCAGCCTCCCAAAGTGCTGGGACTACAGGCACCCGCCACCACGCCTGACTATTTTTTTTTTTTTTTTTTTGTATTTTTGGTAGAGACGGGGTTTCACCGTGTTAGCCAGGATGGTCTTGATCTCGACCTCGTGATCCGCCTGCCTCAGCCTCCCAAAGTGCTGGGATTACAGGCGTGAGCCACCATGCCTGGCCCCTGTTATTGGTTTCTAAAGTTATTCCACTTTGGTGAGAGAATATACTGTGTATGATTTCATTCCTTTTAAATTTATTAAAGCTTGCTTTGTGGAATAATATGTGATTGATCCTGGAGAA
Source organism: Gorilla gorilla gorilla (assembly GCF_029281585.2). Taxonomy (NCBI): domain Eukaryota; kingdom Metazoa; phylum Chordata; class Mammalia; order Primates; family Hominidae; genus Gorilla; species Gorilla gorilla. Next base: position 133,258,223 of record NC_073227.2, read on the forward strand.
TGTTCCATGTGTGAAAGTGATTTAATAAATCAACATTTGAGAAAGTTTCCAGCTTTAATTTTGAAGATGGTAAATATTGATAGATACAATTCACACACACAAAAGCTCTTGGGGTTCTCTTTTTTTTTTTTTTTTTTGAGTCAGAGTCTCACACTGTCTCCCAAGCTGGAGTTCAATGGCGCCATCTCGGCTCACTGCAACCTCCGCCTCCTGGGTTCAAGCGATTCTCCTGCCTCAGCCTCCTGAGTAGCTGGGATTACAGGCGCCTGCCACCATGCCTGGCTAATTTTTTGTATTTTTAGTAGAGACGGGGTTTCACCATGTTGGTCAGGCTGGTGTCGAACTCATGACCTCAGGTAATCCGATCGCCTCAGCCTCCCAAAGTGCTGGGATTACAGGCGTGAGCCACTGCAACCGGCCCACACTTTTAAAAATTATTAAGCCGAGGCGGGCAGATTACGTGAGGTCAGGTGTTTGAGACCAGCCTGACCAACATGGTGAAACCCCATCTCCACTGAAAATACAAAAAATTAGCTGGGTGTGCTGGCAGGCGCCTGTAATCCCAGCTACTTGGGAGGCTGAGGCAGGAGAATCGCTTGAATGCGGGAGGCGGAGGTTGCAGTGAGCCAAGATCGCACCACTGCACTCCAGCTGGGTGCGACAGAAGAAGACGCCATCTCAAAAAAAAAAAAAAAAAAAAGTGTGAATAGCTCCTAACACCAAAATGTTTGATAACCACTGACCTAAAGGAATGGTGGGAAATGACTCTGGATAAAAATTCAACTCAGAAATGTTTGCTTGGTGAATGAATATGAATTTTCTTCTGTAATCAGTGGGAAATCAGTGGAGGTTTTTAGAAGGAATTAGTAATTATATCGATTGCATCCCCGGGGTGTAGAGCAATTCCTTGTACTTAGTAGCTCAGCAAATATTTGTCGGATGGTAGTCAGAAGTATGGATTGAGAAACTGAGAGACTAGCGGTGGAAACACTTGTTTGTTTTTAGAATTCTAGGCAAAAATGCTTAGATGAATGAAGGCCATTCTGAGAAATTATGTACCAATTCCCTAATTACTTTTTTTTTTTTTTTTGAGACTGAGTCTGGCTCTGTTGCCCAGACAATCTTGGCTCACTGTAACCTAGGCCTCCTGGGTTCAAGTGATTGTTGTGCCTCAGCCTCCTCAGTAGCTGGGATTACAGGTGGGCGCCACCATGCCTGAGGTTTTTGTAGTTTTAGTAGAGATGAGTTTTGCCATGTTGGCCAGGATGGTCTCAAAGTCCTGACTTCAAGTGGTCCACCCATTTGGGCCTCCCAAAATGTTGGCTTATAGGCTTGCACCACTGTGCTCCGCCTAATTATGTTTTTTGGGACAGGGTCTTGCTCTGTCACCCAGGCTGGAGTGCAGTGGTGCCATCATAGCTCACTGCACCCTTGAACTCCTGGTTCAAGTGATCCTCCTGGCTTAGCCTCTTGAGTTGCTTGGACTACAGGCATGTGCCACCATGACAGGCTAATTACATTTATTTATTTATTTATTTATTTATTTATTTATTTATTTGTGGAGATGAGAATCTTACTATTTTATGCAGGCAGATCTTGAACTCCTACCCTCAAGTGATCTTCCCACCTCAGCCTCCCAAAGTGTTGGGATTACAAGTGTGAGCCACCACGCACAGCCCCTTATTACCTTTAATTTCTGCTGTAATCATTACAGCAAATGTGAAATATTTCCTGGATATTTCTGTGGATATTTCTGGATATTTGTGTGTGTGTGGTTTTTTGTTTGTTTGTTTGTTTTAGGAGACAGGGTCTCACTCTTCCCTCAGGCTGGAGGGCAGTGCTGTGCTCATAGCTCACTGCAGCAGCCTCAAACTCCTGGGCTCAAGCAATCTTCCCACTTCAGCCTCCCAAGTAGCTGAGACCAGATGAGTGCATCACCCTCCCTGGCTAATTTTTCTATTTTTTTTTTTTTTTTTTTTTGCTAGAGACAAGGTCTCGCCATGTTTCCCGGTTGGTCTTGAACTCCTGGCCTCAAGTGATTCTCCTACCTTGGCTTCCCAAACTGCTGGGATTATAGATGTGAGCCACCACATGTGGTATATTTCGGATTTTTTTTTTTCAATAGAACATTCAATGTCTTACCAACAATTTAATGTGGGTTTTGAATGAATATAATCAATCCGTTTTCAATGCGTTTATTCAGATAAGTTTGTAGTTTGAACAAATAGAAAGTCAAACATATATTCTGAGTACAAAACAGCTTCAGGGGATTCACTGCAGCGATAATCACAGTATCTCTTCTTTAAAATAGGAAATCCTGCTTGGGATTTCTACGTACTTTAAAATGTTAATTTAAATCAATGTAACTTTGCATATACTGTGGGAATATTTTGAGGTTACACAGTGGATTCCAGCAGAAAGCAGCTGGCACACTCAAAATGGATAAATTAGGGTGTTTTTATTTATGTAGGAAGTATTTACAGAGGTAAATAAAGAGGGTAGGAAACTGCGGGGATGGAAAAAGCAAAAAAAAAGAAGTGTGTGTGGAATGTAGGGCACAGGTATAGGCTCTAACTTTGAGATAGGATATACCCCTTCCTCTGACCCTACAGGAAAGTGTTAAAAAACAGATGTAGAGATGGATATATCGCCATCAAAAGGTGATGGTAAGGCATTTGCTGCTTGTCTGAGACTAGGCTAGAGCTCTTTCCCTGATTCTTACTGTTTGCCCAAGGCCTGTTATCTGGTAAGGGAGCGAATTTATCCTCATCTTGCAGCCAAAGAAGAAGTAATTTTTATCATTGCAGGGAAATATTACACCCAATCCATGTGTCAGGTCTACTATTCTAATATTCTAATATTCATTTTCCTGTGCACATCAGATACTACAAAGTCTAGGTTCCAGGATCACTGAGGTACCCCTGTCTCCATTAGTAGAGATAATTTGTTGCACTGGTAGATAAAAAGTGCAGTGTAGCTGTACTGAAAATGACATGGAACTGCTTTCTCAACCCATAATTTTTTTCTACCCAACAATCTCCTCTCCCTTCCTCTGAGCAGATGACTTTCTCCCCCTTAATTGAGATAAATAAGACCTTTGGAACAAAACTCTATTCCTTTCTCCCCATCTTCACCTTTCCCCCTTTAGTTTCAGGGATTAGGTGTTCACCTGGGCTCTGCAGTTCTCATTTCATTCTTTGTCGTTGCTATTTTACTTTATCATCTATTTCCTCTCCCTTCTGTATTTTCAACCTCTTTCCCTCATTGCCTCCTATTGCTAAGCCTGTAAGACGTTTTCATCCTAAAATGTCAAGAACAACCAGAATGCCCACCACAATAATTAAAGGAGAATGTTCTGCTGTCTGCACATCAGTTCTATTGCCTACTGCCTTTCTCTCTCTCTCATGCTCTCTCTCTTTTTGAGATAGCATCTTACCTGTCATCCAGCCTAGAGTGCTGTGGTATGATTATAGCTCACTGCAGCCTCAAACTGCAGGGCTCAAGTGATCCTCACATCTCAGCCTCTCAAAGTGCTGGGATTACAGGCATGAGACACAGCACCTGGCCCCTTATCTCTCTTTTCTTGCTCAGTCAAGCTTCTTTAAAGTATGAGCTACAAAGGACAGGATACAGAATTTTCAGAGCCCAGGACAAATGAAAATGAATGGTTACTTGTTCAAAATTATTAAGAATTTCAAGATGGCAACCTCAGAGTATTAAACAACTCTTGGGGACTGGGGCCCTATGTGACTGCATAGGTTGCCCATCACAAAGCTGACTCAGAATCTACACTTCTCTTTTCTACTTGCTGAACTCCCATTCCCTCCTCACCCACTGCAATTTACCTTTTACCTCCATCTTAATGCTGGAGGTAAAACTTCCACCTTGGATTCTCCACCTAGCTAAAATCGTTAAATATTTTTCAGTTCTTATATTTATCTTTTTGCATTAACCTAATCTTCCCATATATTTCTATCTCCCATCCATAATCATGGTTGTTAAAAAATTACTTGTTGAATGAATGAATGACCAATCTTTGACTCCTGTTTGTTGGATTCTCAGGGTCCTGACTATCTTATCATTTTATGCCATACATCTACCCTAGTTAGTCCCTCCAGGTTTACATGTAAGCTTGTGAGTTTGAAACCTATATGTAAATTGATGCTTCAAACTCTCTATCTCTAGCTTTTTCCCTAACTTTAGACTCATCTATCTATCTATCTATCTATCTATCTATCTATCTATCTATCTCCTTTTGCCTCTGAGAAATCTTCATCCGGCTGTCCAATTGATACCTCAATCTCAGCATGTTCAAAACCAAACTCATTACTGTCTCCTACTTGAAGCTTTCTCTTTCTGTTGTGGTTCTTTTATTTGTTTATTTATTTAATTTATTTTTTCATTTTTTTTTGAGATGGAGTTTCGCTCTTGTTGCCCAGGCCTGAGTGCAGTGGTGCAATCTCAGCTCACTGCCACCTCCCCCTCCCAGGTTCAAGCGATTCTCCTGCCTCAGCCTCCCGAGTAGCTGGGATTACAGGCGTGCGCCACCACACCCAGTTAATTTTTGTATTTTTAGTAGAAGGGGGTTTCACCATGTTGACCAGACTGGTCTCAAACTCCTGACCTCAGGTGATCCACCTGCCTTGGCCTCCCAAAGTGTTGGGATTACAGGCGTGAGCCACTGTGCCCGGCCCTGACTCGTATTAATTTTTTGTTTTTTAGACGGAGTCTCGCTCTGTCGCCTAGGCTTGAGTGCAGTGGCGCTATCTAGGCTCACTACAAGCTCCGCCTCTCGGGTTCACGCCATTCTCCTGCCTCAGCCTGTCCGAGTAGATGGGACTACAGGCTCCCGCCACCACGCCCGGCTAATTTTTTTGTATTTTTAGTAGAGACGGGGTTTCACCGTGGTCTCGATCTCCTGACCTCGTGATCTGCCCGCCTCAGCCTTCCAAAGTGCTGGGATTACAAGCGTGAGCCACTGCGCCCGGCCCCTGATTCTTATTTTTAATGGTATATCTAGGCACAAAATGCTAGGAAGGGCTCACTGAGGGAGGAATTTATATTTTCTAACCAATGTAAGGAGCTCAGGAAAAATATCAAATTTGAAATTGAACTTCAAAGTTGAATAAACTTGGAAAGATAAAAATGAGATGGAAGTTGCATATAAGATGAACAAAACAAAACAAAACGAAACAAAAAACAAAAAACTAGGGATGGGTTGGAGTAAAAGGATTCCCAGCTCTTGGTATATTATTCTCATGTGAGTCCCCCCACCAACATTGAGTGGGACTGACTTGTGAACCTACAGGATATTGCTGAAATAATGAAGTTTGACTTCTGAGGTTCAGTCATAAATGATATTGTGGCTTCTATCCTGTTCTCTTGGACCACTAGCTCTGGAGCCAGCTGCCGTGGTGTATGACCTGCACACAGCTCTATGGAGAAGTGTATGTGTTGAGGAACTGAGGCTTCTAGAAAACAGCCCATGTGAGTGGCCCATTTTAGATGCAGATCATCTATCCCAGGCAAGCCTGCAGATACTTGTAGTCTTGGCCTATGTGTTGATTCCTGACCCAATACAGAACCACCCAGCCAAGCCGCTCCTGAATCCCTCATCCACAGAAACCGTGAAATAATAAATGTTTGGGTTTCTAAGCCATTATGTTTTGGGATAATTTATTATATAGTAATAGATAACTAATGCAGAGGGTTTTTCATTAGATACATTTTTATATGTATTGAGTTTTGGAACCGTATATCTATAGTTTGAACAGTATAACTAAAAGCAACCACAAAGGGAACTCTGAAAATAAAATCCTTTCCTAAATTCTGCAATGATTTCCCATTACAGTCTTATTTAGAATTAAATAAGAATACTTTGCACTTATCTACCCAGTGTCTATGTGATCTGGCCCCTGCTTCCTTCTTCTGTGTCTCCAGCCAGGAGACATTAATGTTGGTTTCCCTTGACTTCCATCAATGGTCTGACATTTCTGAATTCCAGGAATGACAAAGATTATGTACTTGAAGCAAAACTCTAGCTGCACACCATAAAGCAGCTCTTCAGCAAAAGTGATATGGCCTTTATGTTTTTAACCCAGTAGGACACAGACACTCACACACACACACTCACACACACACACACACACACACATATACTCTCTTACAGCTTTATAGAGGTAAAAAGTAAACAGTATATATTTAACATATGTACTTTGACAAATTTAAAATGAAATTTGAAACCATCAATATGCTCAAAGGAATGAACACATCTTTTATGCTTAAAAGTTTCCTCCAAGCCCTTTTGTAATCTCTCCTCCCCCCTCACCTCATCCCAAACTAGTTATCTAGACAGATTATAGAATATTTCCATCGTTACAGAAAATTTATTGGAAAGGGCTTATGTAATTCTTGTAAAGAATACCTCATTTTGTTTGGTTGTAGCTAATATACCAGTTGTTACAAAGTCAATGAGTATTGGAACTAGTAGTACCTGTGAACACTTCTATCTATTGACAGTTACTGATGACATAACTTTTGAGTTTTAGAGCTCTTTCTGCTGGATCAGCAGAGGTATGTCAAGTTCATACCATTGTGCAGAGTGTGAAATGCCAATAGTAAAGCATCCTCTTCCTCTAGGAAACTAATTAGAGAAGTTAGCTCCAGAGATTAAAAGAAAGATTCATAGTCTTTGATTCTTTGATTGAGGTAGAGGAAAAACAAAAAAACCCAAACTTGCTCCTTCCATTTAATTAGCAGATGGAAGTGTGTCCAGAAATTCTTCTGTGTCCTCTGATCCTTTTTTCCTTTTCTTCTTTTCTCTGTTTGATTATTTAGACCAGGGGTTGGTAACTTCCTTATAAATCCCTCAGAGATGAATGGAATTAGGAAAGGTCTCGTCTGGTCTCTTTCACCTTCACTTGGAGTCCTAGAGTGAGAGCAAAATGGGATAATAGAGTCTCTTCCTAGACAATCCCTCAATTGCTTGTTTCTTGTTACAGAAGTTTATTGTTAAAATTACATGTACAGATAAGCTAAAAAAAGAAAGTAAAAATGATGACTATGCTTCTTACATAGAAATAACTGCTTAATATTGTAGTCTAAACTGAATTCTCACTCTTTTATAAAAATGAAAATATACTACACATTTTAGTACTTATGTTACTATAAAATAAACATATATTATCAAGTATCTTCTATAGAACAATTTAAAATAACTAGTGGGCTGGGTGTGGTGGCTCATGCCTGTAATTCCAGCACTTTGGGATGCCAAGGCGGGCAGATCACTTGAGCTCAGGAGTTCGAGACCAGCCTGGGCAACATGGTAAAACCCCGTCTCTACCAAAAATATAAAAATTAGCCAAGCGTGGTGGCATGTGCCTGTGGTCCCAGCTACTTGGGAGGCAGACTGGGAGATCGCTTGAGCCCAGGAGGTGGAGGTTGCAGTGAGCTGAGATTGTGCCACTGCACTCCTGCCTGGGCAACAGAGAGAGACCTTGTCTCAAACAAACAAAAAACTAATGGAATTGTATACTGTTGTTTAGCTGTGTCAGCTGCTAAATATTCAAAGTCATTTTTTTCTAGAAGCTTTGATCCTTGATTTTTTTTTTTAAAAAACACATTTATTCAGCATCATGATCAGACTATTACATTTAGCAATCAACAGCATGGGTGCAATAAAAAATGTACATTAAAACTCTTTGTTGGAATGCTTTACACTTTCCACAGAACAGAAACTAAAATACAATTAGTCACAAACACAGTTCTCGAGTTTTTTGCCCATACACACGAGCCACTGCCTCAGTCAGTGATGATTTCCATCACTTCGATTATTCAAACTGTCCAAAATAAACTTTTAGTTGATGTTCTTCAGTGTCTTCTTTAATGCCACCAACAAATATCTTTTTCACAGTTAAGTGGGCACCGGGTTTTTGAGAATCTTCTCTTGAGACCACTCTCTTTGGTTCCACAACTCTCCCATCCACCTTGTGTGGCTTTGCATTCACGGCTGCCATCTACCTCCTCCACAGTAGCATACGTGACAAACCCAGAGCCCCCGGAGTGCTTGGTGCTTGCATGTCTCCTTACCACACAATCTGTGAGCCTTCTCCACTGCTCAGAAGGGCTCCTCAGGCTCTCATCGGTTGTTTGAAAGCTCAGCCCTCCCATGAAGAGCTTCCGCAGCTGTTCCGGCTCTTTAGGACAGGACGGCCCTGGGAAGAGAGACTTTAACGAGGCTTCCTCAGCGGTACCCACGGGCAGAAAGCAGCCCTTGATTTTTTTTTAATAGTCCTGTATTTAAGGACAAATATAGATAAGTAATTCCTAGAAATGTTAGAGTCAAGATTGCCAGTTTACAAAGGGAGGAAAATTAAGTGCCTCTGAAGTTGCTGAAATATTTAGCTGGGAGGGGTGGCACAAGCCAGATGCTCGGGAGGCTAAGGTGGGAGGATTGCTTGATCTCAGAGTTTCAGTTCAGCCCGGGCAACACAGAGACATAGTCTCTTAAAAAAAATTATTACTAGTTTAAGATGCATTTTTTTATTTTGAATTCTGAATGATGTTTACTAACTTGGAATGGATGGAAACCTGATCAGGGGGTGGGAATGTGCCAGCTGTTCAATGATTCAGAAAAATAAGAATGTTGGTTCAGGATCAGAATCAAAGGATGCCGTATCTAATTGAAACTTTGGGAAAATTTATGTAGGGAAAATGAATTATCCAAATTAAAATTAAGCCAAAACGCCAGGTTTAATGCATTAATAATAGAAATTTTTTTTAAAAAATGAAGCCAAAAACCTAGGTTCTGTTGATTTTATCACTTACCGTAGGCAGATAATATTTAATGTAGTTTTAGGAACCCTGAGAATAGGAAGAATATTTCTGGATAAATTCCAAAAAAAGAAACACACCAGTGTCTTGTACAAAGGATTAAAGCCTTTATTAGCTTGTAACAAAATACATTGGAGTGCACACTATGTCACCAGGCTGGACTGGCCTATACCTCCTATCCACTGGAGAAGAAACTGAATGGCTGCGATGTGCTCCGTGTGGCTACTGGACACTTTCTGGTTTACTTGGTTAATCTTTTTTTTTTTTTTTTTTTTCTTTTTGAGATGGAGTTTCACTCTTTTGCCCAGGCTGGAGTGCAGTGGTGCGATCTTGGCTCACTGCAACCTCCGTCTTCCTGGTTCAAGCGATTCTCCTGCCTCAGCCTCCTGAGTAGCTGGGATTAATTATAGGCACCACCACTACACCTGTCTAATTTTTGTATTTTTAGTAGAGACGAGGTTTTGCCATGTTGGCCAGGCTGGTCTCGAATGCCTGACCTCGAGTGATCCACCCACCTTGGCCTCCCAAAGTGCTGGGATTACAGGCGTGAGCCACCGCGCCCGGCCTGCTTGATCAGTCTTGTTCCAACCTGCGGAGTTGCATGTACAGATAGGTTATGATCATGTGTGCTTCTTTTCATTTGCATTTATGATTATAATTATGCAATTTAATTAAATATTATATGAGCAGATGAAACATATTTGAAAACAAAAGTTATTCTTTCTATGAAAAATGGAATGTTTAGTAAAAACGATAAAAGTGAATCAGGGTGGGCCAGAAAACTGTAACAAGATTAGAAAGAAATTCATTGAAATCTTTAAGGAATCTGTATTCATACTGCCTACATTTAGCTTGACATTTCCCTTGACTTTTTTCCCCTCTCCACTTTAAAAAAGCTAAAATTTGGAATAGACTATCCATTGGAGATGTGGGTTTTGCAAGGAAGAGGACTTAGAACTCCATATTGCAGTCATGCAATCAGAGAAAGGCTGTTGGCCTTTACTCATGAATGAAATGGTAAATAAATACACTTTAAATCAAAGTAAAATGTTTACATTATAAATATATATAAAAATATCATTCATTCATATATATATGTGTATATATATATATATATATATATATATATAAAAAATGATTCTCAATTCTTTTTCATCTGGGCCTGATTGCTCTAGATAAGGAATGTGAGCTTATACTATGAATATTTTTAAATAGAGATTTAAACAATTATTCAATAAGGCTTCAGCCAAATTTGGTCTCATAGCACAAATTCCTCTGAGTGACTATGAAAATATGACTTAGATCAATCAATACTTTTGATAAGTAATTATGAGAAACTTGAGATTGTGATAAAAGATTTTCAAATAAGTGATAGATGACAAAATAAATTTGTATCTTTAAAATTTTTCTGTAGTTTTGTTATCCCCAAAATGAAACAAACTGGCCTACTTTGATTTAAATTATTCTACTTTTTGGCCTGTGGGTAATAGAATAGATCAGGAGTTTGATTATTTAGAGTAGGCGACTTTTTTGTTAAAGGGCTAGATAGGAAATATTTTTGGTTTTGTGGATCTTGTGGTTGTTACTCAACTGTGCTCTTGTAGCTAAAGCACCCATAGAAAATATGCAAACAAATCAGAATGGTTGTGTTCCAATAAAACTTTTTTATGGGTGTTAAAATTTGAATTTCATATCATTTTCATGTGTCATGAAATATTATTCTCCTTTAGTTTTTTTTTCAGACGTTAAAAAGTATAAAATCCATTCTTAGCTCATAGTCTGTCCTCTGTCCAAAAATATGTGGAAGGCTTCACTTGGCCTGCTGACCATTGTTTCTCTCCCCTGCTCTAGCCTCATTCTAGCTCTCCAGCACTGCCTTTCTCACGACCCTATAATCTAGCTGCTTTTAGTGTCACAGAAACACAGTGTGTTCATATTTGCTTACATATATTTTGCTTATATTTTTTCCTGCTGGGAACATTTTCTGTTCTGTTTTCTAATCCAAAAATCAGCTTAATGTTTCTGTCTTTCATGATAATTTTCACAGCTTCACTAGCCCTCAGGTGTGTCCCTCGCCTCCAAATTCCCTTTAGTACCTTTGATCTTTTTTCATATGATTAGTGTGAATTCGTCTTTTATTATTTCAGATATGTGAGCTTTGATTCTTCTTTTGATTATAACTTCTTAGAACAGAAGCCATGTATTATACTTCTTCTCATTTCTCTCAGCATAGTACTGGGCACAGAGAAGTATTAACACTAGATTCACATGTTTGCTATCAAAATACAATATATATCATTCTTTTATTAAGTTTTAAAGCATTTTTATTTGGGTTTTTGGTCTCAATACTTGCCCTTTTTTTCTCTGTCTTCACTTAATCTTTCCCCACTGACTTCCTTCCCTGTCCGTAATCACGCTCAACTCTATTTAAAAATTAAATAAGCAGGGCCGGGCGTGGTGGTTCACGCCTGTAATCCCAGCGCTTTGGGAGGCTGAGGCGGGTGGATCACGAGGTCAGGAGTTCGAGACCAGGCTGGCCAACATGTTGAAACCCTGTCTCTACTAAAAATATAAAAATTAGCTGGGCGTGGAGGCACGCGCCTGTAATCCCAGTTACTCGGGAGGCTGAGGCAGGAGAATCGCTTGAACCCGGGAAGCAGAGGTTGCAGTGAGCCGAGATCATGCCATCCTGGGCAACAGGGCAAGACTCCAAAAAAAAAAAAAAAAATTAGCCGGGCACGGTGGCTCACGCCTGTAATCCCAGCACTTTGGGAGGTGGAGGTGGGCAGATCACGAGGTCAGGAGATTGACACCATCCTGGCTAACATGGTGAAACCCCGTCTCTGCTAAAAATACAAAAAAATTAGCCGGGCATGGTGGCGGGCACCTGTAGTCCCAGCTACTCGGGAGGCTGTGGGAGGAGAATGGTGTGAACCTGGGAGACAGAGCTTGCAGTGAGCCGAGATCGCACCACTGCACTCCAGCCTGGGGGACAGAGCAAGACTCTGTCTCAAAAAAAAAAAAAAAAAAAAAAAATTAAATAAGCAGCGCAACCTTCCATTGACATTGATACTCATCTATTCCTTACCAAGTTTTTCTCTGAGATGGTATTTTTTGAACATCTAAAAAGAAGATATATACATGAGGTAAGCCCTCGCTTCTGTCTGGGAACAGTTTTCTGCCCTGGCACATGGAAGTGGAGCCTCTGCAGAGCTCAGTCTCACTGGGCTGGCTGAGGAGGCAGGGATTAGAGTTTGAGTATGCTGAGGCAGCTGGAATTTGCAAGGCGGGTCTTTAGAGAGGATGGCAGTCACGGAAGTCTGTTTGGGGACTTGCTGTTCAACATCATTTGCCAAAAGCTGATCTGCACGTGTATAGGTCAAGACTCCATGAGGCCTAGGAGAAATTGCCAGCCCCAGGGCTGAGGGCTGAATGGTGATACAGAGGTTTTACTGTGCTGGGAGATGTTCAAGTTCTGGCTCAGCTAGAATATAAATACCACATTAGGTACCTTAAGTGTTCTGTTGAGACACCAAAAAGGCCGCACTCCGGAGTAAGCTATGCCCTAAGTCTAAGTTCAAGACAAATAGACTGGGTGGGTGTGGTGGCTCACTCCTGTAATCCCAGGACTTAGGGAGGCCGAGGCGGACAGATCACGAGGTCAGGAGTTCGAGACCAGCCTGACCAACATGGTGAAACCCGTCTCTATTAAAAATACAAAAATCAGCTCGGTGTGATGGCGCGCGCCTGTAATTCCAGCTACTCAGGAAGCTGAGGCAGGAGAATCGCTTGAACCTGGGAAGTGGAAGTTGCAGTGAGCCAAGATAGCGCCACTGCACTCCAGCTTGGGCGACAGAGCGAGACTCTGTCTCAAAACAAACAAACAAACAGACAAAAAACAACTAGACTTTCCCTAAAAAAGAATGTAAAATTGATCCGGATGGAGCCAAAGTGATCTACCAATAATTTAACTGCCTTCCAGAAAAAAAGCTCAACACACTTTAAAGGAAGACCACATAATCCAGAATCTCTACCATGTTCACCATATGATAAAAAAATTACTAATCATGTGAAGAAGTGGAATGAGACCTACAATCACAAAAAAATGCAGTCAATAGAAACAGAACCTGAGATGACCTAGATGTTGCCATCCCACAGAAACCTGTAGTGCGTTCTCCCAATTTTTTGCTAATATTTAACACATTCGTCAAGATCTTATTCAAATGGTAGGTTTTTTTCAAGAGGATTCCCTGAATTCCTCCAATATGAAATAATTTATTTCTCTTTTGACTGCTCACTGGTCTCTCCTGTGATACCTAATTATATTATAGTCATCTGCGTACTTATTTTCTTTCCTTGGCTGAGGCCAAGGATTTGTATTTTCTCATCTTTTTAGTTACTAATGTATTTAGCCACCAAAGTCGTGTACAGATGGTCCCCAACTTACAATGCTTTGACTTATGATTTTTCAACTTTACAATGATGTGAAAGCTAGACGGATTCAGTAGAAAACTACGTCAAATTTTAAATTTTGATCTTTCCCCAACTGTAGGCTAATGTAAGTGTTCTGAGTTCTGAGCACGTTTGAGATTGGCAAGGCTAAGCTATGCTGTTTGGTAGGTTAGGTGTATTAAGTGCATTTTTGACTTATGGTACTTTCAGTTTATGATGTGTTTATCAGCACATAGTTTCATTGTAACTTGAGGAGCATCTGTAGTAAGCACTCAATAATTATTTTTGAATATATGAATAAAAGATATGTGTTTCCTATTTCCCTGTTGTTTTAAAACCATATACACTCTGCAATTTTTGTATTTACTCATGTACAGATAGGTATGAGTGAAAAATCCATCTTAATGTTAGTTTAAATTATGAGTTTTCATAGAGGTTTCCATGAATTAGCAGACTAAAGAGATTGGTCTTCTTTCCTGTTGTACAAATAAAAAAAGCAGTTGGTTATTGTTTTTATTCCAGAATATTAAATATAAATTTATTTGTGTCTATCTTCACTAAACTGTAAGGTCCATGAGGCCAGAGACATGGTTTAATATCCCCAGTATTTTCCATTCTTGACACATAGTAAATGCTTAATAAGTACTTATTAAATGTCTTACGTTGACTGGTATTTGGCCAAGTTTTGATAAATATTTTACCATTTCATAATTTATTTTAAGCCATTTTGAGTGTTTTAATAAAAGCCTGCAGAGTTTTAAAATATTTTTTCTCAAATATCATAGCTGTACTATAAGGCCTATTAACTATATTTTAACAAAAGCTAGGTAGGTGGTGTTTTCCTTTACTTGTTAGTTTTTTAAAGATGGTTTTAGCTGTCGATTTTATTGCTATTTATATATATCATATTGACAGTATTTATAAGCTTTCTTTGATAACAATTCACATGTTAAAAAAAGTCAGTTTGTGGAGGCTTGTCTACCTATATAGAAAGTGGAAATGGTTAATAGAATGTTTAATGTCATCATATTTCAAAGTTAGAATGGACCCTAGAGATTATCTAATCACTATACCCTATGAAAAATGACTTCTAGAAAGTTAAAGTGAGCTGTTCACAGAGTCAGAACATGCTCATATTTTGTATAACTACTACAACCTTTTAAAAACAAAAATATATGAGGAAGATATTTTTTGTATTCTGAAAATAACAAGGGTTTGCATATTAAGATATAATCAATATGAAAACATCTCTACTTCTGGCAAGTTTTAGCATGGTAAAGAGCTTGAAACAGCTCTGAATTTTTTTTTTGGAAAATTTTTAATTTTGGTATTTTCTTTTGACTCTACATAGAGAGAGTCATGTCTATTTTATAACCTTCCACTCTCCCCCTGTCTACCCCAAAAGAAACAACCTAGCAATGCTCAAAATGACAAATCCAGCCTTTGTTTCACCAGATTATTTCAATCTGGCACTGGCACTACCACTAGCTTGGTCTGATTATAGTTAATCCACTGCCTACAACATGACAAATGTTTCTGGTCCAAGTTGAATGGCGAAGTCTTTTCAAACAGGGAAAGCAGTTGTCAGCTGTCCTTGTTGTGGTACCAACATGTATCATGTCAGGACAGCCAAACAAAGAAGAGGATGATTCAGAATGCTGACCCGAGTACACTGAACCTTGTTAACTCTGGCGGGTTTTCTGCAAGGCTTGTTAATAGTGATAGAAAAGAGAAATCATAGCACAAACCCCAGATTATATTGGTTCCCTTAGACTATATACACTTACCAACTAATATCAAATGCAATTACAAAACTGTGAATTATAATTTCTAGTTTCTCTATAAATGACACATTTCTCCCTAAAAATCTCAATTTATTTAAGATTTTCTTAAACATTTCTCTTCTAGTTTGTTAAGCTTGTTTAGTAGAAACAATACCACTTACAGTACTTGAATTTTATGAGTGCTGTAGCTGTTGGGGTCACTCATTAAAAAAAAATCAAACAAAACCTTAAATTCTCTTGAACGGTGTGCTTACCATTCATCATCTCTTTTATGGGAGATATTGCCCTTTCTTCTCTTTGGGGTGAGTGATGCATGATGTTGTTTCTGCAATAGACAGAATATTATCGACTATTATATACACTTAGGGATGTATGCTCCACATGGCCTATGCTCATCCTTCTGACTACAAGCTAGCTCAGTAATTCTGCAGAGGTACACTGTGTAGACAAGAATAAACATTTTCTCCACTTTATTTTAGATGACTCACTTTTTTTTTTGGTGCTTTTTTAAAAATTTAGATTTTTCTATTTTTTTCCTTATTCTTTTTTTTTTGACTGGGTTCCTAATTATTTTCTTAAAAAATGTGAATTATTTCTACTTTACAAGCTAATGTGAGAAATGAAAGTAAAACATGATACTTTCTTTATTAGTAAAGCATGTCATGATCCAATAGGTTTGTGTTGTAATTTCTCCTTGAAAAGAACTGAGTTTATGGTCTTTACTTCACATCCCAGCTGCTCGAGAATTGCTAAATCCATAGGGAGTTGCGTGAGTTATGTAATTGGCATGAATTATTTGAGTTTGAGGAAACACAATTACCACATAATGTTAACCAGTGCTGGATGAATCTAAATTCAAGGACTCAGGGTTGCAGAGGTCTGTGGGACCGTGATGTTTTCTTTGTTGAGTGCAGTTGTAAATTTATTTCTTCTTTTTATAGCTTGTAAGTAAAAAATACATCATTCTTCAGCATTTTGCCTCGTTAATGTCTAGCAAAGACATGCTATGAGGAGAGACTACTTAAACAAAAGATGAAGTAAACAATTAAACAGGCTTAGGGAATGTTAAACTAATAACGTTGGGGCTTATAACATATTCAGACCCCTCCATTCTCTTTCACCTCTTTTTCTTCCTTTAAAAATACTATGAGGAGGTACAAACATAACATTTCTTGCCAAATAGTTTTGTTCTTTCACAGTGGGAGAAAGAGAAAGAGCTTTCTTTATGTACTTTGCTGCTCTGAGATTTCCTTTCCTGTTCCCTCAAGATGAGCCTTGAAACTTGGCTCCTCAGTCTTTGAAGTACCAGATTCTAGAATAAAATTAAATAGTATTCAAGAGCATGGTGTGGTTCTGCTACTTGAACCTACATGTTAGGCCACCTACAACGATCAGATATTTGGGCTGTAGAATATTACATGTCCTTCAAAGAATGCATTCTGAAATGGATTCGTTTTCATACATAATTCCCAATGCAATAACTCTGAAGAATAAAGTTTGTAGCAGGAATTTATGATATACATTTCTGTTTTTTTGTTTGTTTGTTTGTTTTTGAGACGGAGTTTCACTCTTATTGCCCAGGCTGGAGTGCAATGGCATGATCTCAGCTCACTGCAACCTCCACCTCCCAGGTTCAAGCTATTCTCCTGCCTCAGCCTCCCTAGTAGCTGGGATTACAGGCATGTGCCACCATGCCAGGCTAATTTTGTATTTTTAGTAGAGACAGGGTTTTTCCATGTTGGTCAGGCTGGTCTCGAACTCCTGACCTCAGGTGATCCGCCTGCCTCGGCCTCCCAAAATGCTGGGATTACAGGCGTGAGCCACTACGCCCGGCCTATGATACACATTTCTATTGGCTCTGCAATGTTAGGTGCCTATCCAAAGACTTTTTAATCCTTCTAAGAACTCCTTTTCATTTACAGTAGAAAAATGATGTAGTGTGCAGGCCAAGGGAAACTGTATTCCAAAGAATAACTAATCATCTATCTTTTTGACAGTTTTTTATGTTCCAGGTGTAAAGTTACTGTTCCAGGTATTTTCCTGTGTAATGTCATTTACTTTTCACCACAACACTGGATTTGGTGTTTTAAACTCTATTTAATAGATGAGATTGAGACCCAGAGGTTATGTGACTTGCCTCGTGCCACATAACTAACAGTAGCAGATCCTGTTTTTAAATCAAGATTCATGACTCCTCATCTTTCATTTTTTTCTTCCTTCCCATGCTTCCTTTGTGTTCCAGTGAATGCATGATAGAATTTGTTTATCTGCTTACAATAAAATCTACGAAATTAATAATCTTGTGCTATTTTCTATTCCAGCCATGTCAAGTTATCAATTTTTTTTTACTGGAGACAGGGTGACAATATAATTTATTTTTCGAAACAGGATACTTTTGAGAGTTAAAAGGAGTGCTATTAATTATGCACGGAGAAAGCAAGCTTATATCAAAATTGTCCAAGGCAAACTAGAATCTATAAATGCCCTCATTATTTAAAAAGCTAGAGATAGTATGGCTTAGTAGTTAGAAGTAGCAGCTCTGGAGGCAGAGCTAAGTTCAAATCCTGATTCTACTATTTACTAGCCATCTTATATTTGTCAAACTGCCTCACCACTATGCCTCAGTTTCTTCGTATATAAAATAAAAATAATATTATTAATACCATTTAATTGTATTTTAAATGAGGTTATACATGCATAGCGTTAGGAAAGAGGAAACCCTTGAGAAGTATTGTCTATTATTACACATGGAGAAAGAGTGATTTCTGTCATTATGCTTTAAGTGGTATCAAAAGACTTGCCTGAAGATAAATACAGCTTCATTTCTATAGTCAGTCCTTAGAATTAAAGCATAGTTTTCTGAAAGCATTACCTAATAAGTTCTCAATAAATATTTACTAAAGGAACGAATGAATAAGTTATCCCAGAGGAATAAAATGTGCTAGCATCCATGGTTACAAGGATAATTTGTATTTCAAAAAAGACATAAAAATGTAGAGATGGGCTAGGTAAGTTTTGATGATAGCAGTGGGTGGGTGGGAATTGGGGTAGGAGAAATATTTAGCACCTGATGATCCTGGGAGGGCTGATTCAGATGGGATATGGGAGTTCTAGGTGGCTCTGGGCCAGTGAAACAGTTCTGGATTCCAGGGGGAAGGAAGGGATGGAAATGGAAGAGGCCATTACACAAATGCTATCTACACAAAAATTTTACTGGTGTTATGTACTAGAAAAGGGGAAATAGCCCTGTCATGGCAGGAACATTTGCCCTTGGAATTAGACTAACTTTGTTAAGCTTGGGTAAGTCCCCTGGGCAAGCAGCCCTGGCTATTTCATTGGTAAACTATACATACATCTACCTTATAGGGCTGTTGTGAGGATTAGAATGAAGTAAGTGTCTGCATGTGTGTGTATGCATGTATATAACATCCTGCTTATTATAGAAACTCAACAAATGATAGCTTCTATAATTATTAAGGATCATAACAGTTACCCAACTCAAATTTTGAAGAATTTTGAAGTAAAGTGTTTGAAAGCTCTTTATGAATATAAAGTACTTTACAAAGATATGGACTTGCTATGAATGCTGACATTGTCCTGTTTCAGCTCTAGACCTTGGATGTACTGCTATTAGAAAATAGCAGTGTTTCATATTCACATGGTCAGAGTTGTAAAGATTCAGAATCAGTGAGACTGATATGCATGCTAAGGGTATTGAAGTGAAACTTTAAGGCATAATTGTTCTTTTTGTTCTTGTTATTAGTTTATCCTTTTTGAATTCTGAGGTCATAGGATATGGGATATTAGTTTGATGTCTGCAAAACCAATCGAACTCCACGTATTTTGCTTCTTAAGCTGTTGCTTTTAGGATGGCCTTTTGGATGCGTAGTGGGTAAATCTTCATGCATTTGCACATTCTAAAAATATATCTTTTATAAGTCTTTTATATCCCCCAAATGGTTATTTCAACTATACTTCAGATAAATAGGTTTCTAAAGATGCTTTTATGTTCTCTTAAGAACTCATTCGGATATTCTAGCTCCAATCTTATAAACAATCCTGGAAATGTTAACTTCAATTTTCTCAGATGCAAAACGAAGATAATACTACTTTATGTGGTTATTGACTAGATTAATATGATAAAGCATATAAAGTATTTGGGAAAGTGCATGATACCTATAAGTGTGAATATTATTATTATTCCCAACTTCCCAAACCCAAGAGATCCTCTCACCTCAGCATCCCAAGTAGGCTGGGACCACAGGTGCATGCCACCACACCTGGTTAATTTTTAAAAAAATATTTTTTCCTAAAGATGAGGTTTCCCTATGTTTCCTAGGCTGGTCTCAACCTCCTGAGCTCAAGCAATCCTCCTACCTCAGCCTCTCAAAGTGCTGGAATTACAGGTGTGAGCCACCACACCCAGCTAGCACCTTAAGTCTTAATTTGCTAATATAATTGTGGTTTTTGACATTACTTTTAATGGCAAAACTGCGATTATTTTTGCACCAACCTAATATAAACAACTTCAGGAAACACTGTCATAATAATGACCATTTATCAACCTCTGCATGTTGTATACATTCTCTATTCCATAATGGTCTTGCAAGATTCTTCTCCCCTTTTTAGAGATGAGGGAAACCTCCACAGAGATATAGTTACTTACTCAAGGTCATGCAGGCCAGGTGCAGTGGCTCATGCCTGTAATCCCAGCTCTTTGGGAGCTGAGGTGGGCAGATCACTTAAGGTCAGGAGTTTGAGACCAACCTGGCCAACAAGGCAAAACTCTGTCTCTACTAAAAACACAAAGAAGTTCGCCCAGTGTGGCGGCATGCACCTGTAGTCCCAGCTACTGGGGAGGCTGAGGCACGAGAATTGCTTGAACCCAGGAGACGGAGGATACAGTGAGCCAAGATGGTGCCACTGCACTCCAGCCTGGGCAACGGAGCAACACTCCGTTTCAAAAAACAAAACAAAACAAAAGGTCATACAGACAGGAAACGGGAATATGAGGCTGCAAACACAAGCTTGCTGACCCTTGCCCTTGTGCAGTTTCCACAGTACCACATCAATTCTTCATCTTTAAACTCTGTGATGTCCCATTTCAAAATGCCCTAGTTGGCTTCTTTTTTAAAAAAAAAAAAATGAAATTCTCTCATTTCTTGAGCACTTACTATGGACTAGGCATGTAATAGGCCCTGTGATATGGAAGTGAATACAAGCCTGGCTTCCTGTCCTTGAGAAATTCAGTCTAGTGGAGAAGGAGAGCTCCATTCATTTATATAAATAGAAGGAATCTCTAGTTTTTTCTTTTTAAGGAGATTAAAATTATTGATTGACATAAAATTTTTGTATTTGGTGTTACATATGGATATGTAGTATACATACATATATATTATTTTTATAATTTGAAAACTTTCAAACTTTAAATTATGAAAGTACTTTACAAATGAATGCTGATTGTGTTGCTGTTCTATGTAAGAGTTGACGATAATGGAAGGTTGTAGATTTAGTAACACATTATTATGAGGAACTAAACATTTATCTGGGTGTGCTGTAGAATGTTCCACAATTTCCTAAAAGCTGGGTCTAGAAAACACGGTAAAATGCAAATACTCGAAGATCCATGAATCCATGTCATTTTTTATTGGGAGCATGGTGTTATTTGTATTGTCACCCCTAGAACTCACTGCTCCACTTTTTCCACCATCCCCTGGCTATTTCAGCTTGATTTTATAGGAGCAGAAACAAGAGGGAAGTTTGTTATATTTCAGCTATGATTTCTTTGAGTCACATCAATGAAACATGCTTTAGAACAGCAGAGCTCATAGATATGACAGGGTTGCAAGATCTGAAGGCCAGATTTGATGTACAGTATTTCTTTTTTTCCCCCACAGTCTTTGACTATAACTAATAAGTGGTAAAATTCCCAGTAATTTGCCAAATGCCTGACAGGGTTAATGAACTGGTGACATCAGGATGCTGGTGCATTAGACGCATTTTGTGCAGAAGTTTTGTAAAGCCTCTCCTGATGGAGATGCTTAGAGATGAAGCACCAATGTGCTGGTAAATGGCCTAAGGGTAATTTAGTTATCCTAAACAGTCTTAAACATATTTTCCTAATGGAAAATTCTTAATGGAAATTTTTGTTGTGGTAAGCATTGGACCACTTAGAGTTGTTGCTCTCGTATTCCATTTGTCTGAAAAATACAGATGGCACCAAAAAACCAGACATATTAGCCTAATACCACAGTGGATGACATCAATATAGTACTTAGGGAGAACTTGATACACTCACCATAAAGCCTTTTAATTGTCCCTTTCATAGAGTTGGGTAGGCAAGCCTATTTCCAATTTAAAAGAAAAAAATAATCATTCAGAGCAGGATTTGCAAAAGGAATTTTCATTCATTAGTGACCATCAGGATTATTTTCCCCACCAATTTTACAATCTTTAAGGTGCTGAACGCCATGGATTTCTCCTCAGAGTGGCAGAAATTTATCATTATCTGTTCTCTGGGGAATTAAATAGATTTTTTTTTAATGCTCCACTGAGGCCACAATTTTGCTATTATGCTCAGATAGCCCCAGAGCTTGCAGATGCTGGCACTTCTGTCTTTTTTTCAGATGAGTGATACAATCATGCCGAGAAGCCAAAGGAACACTTTTAATTCATAAGCAACTTCATTACATAGTTTGGTTACATTGAAAGTCTGCCTAACATCCCACAAAATCTGTCCTCAAACTACAGAGTTTATTTTCCTGAGTATTTATAAATTCCAAAATCAAAATCAGAACAAAAGCAGCTCAAAAATAGTTTTCTTGGTTGACAGTAATGTCAGAAAACTGGTCAACTCTGAGAGTATGTGTCAAAGCGAGAGCATTCAAACTGTCTGTGATTCAGCGTTGCTGCATTGTGGCCTCTACATTGCCCCAATTGTGTTGCATTTGTGAGTCAAACTCATTTTGCCTCAGCATGCTGCATAATGAAAGCATTTGTTCTCATTCTCTCACCACCCGCCACCCTACTGCTTCAGTTCCAGGCCATTACACCCAAAGTCTCTGACAGAGAAAAAGGAGCTCACTTTAGAAGACTTGGAAGGGTCAGCAGGATTGCTGGACTTGGAGCAAAGCTCTGACCTAATTTATGTCCGTTGGTTATTTGGAGAGAGCTTAGCTGTTTGTACTTTGTTTTCCAGCCATAGGAGGAAGGAGCTACAGCATATGTCTTCAAAAGCTGTTTCTTTTGCCATGTGTGATATAGACTATGGGCTATACGTTCTGTTTAGAACATAGTCGTTTATTCATCAGGGGCAAATTCTTAAGTGTAAACATGAATTACTCCTACCTTCAGTCTATTGTTAAGCCCTTTGCTTTATTTAAGCAAGTAACAATTCTGAGAGGTAAAATCTGTGCACTGGAAACAAAATAGAAACCATTTTTACCAGAACAAAAAGAGAAGGGAGAAAAAAAGGATTGAGGAATGCAGCATAAAACTTCTCAGCTTATTGAGATTTCCTTTTCCTTGTAGAAAAGACAGATAAATGTGTGAGTGCTGGTAATGCTTTTCTCAAGTAAAGAAAGACACCTTTGATGTCGCATTCCTGACCTCAGATGCTAAGGAACGAGGTTAAAGAGCTTTTGGTCAAGTTTTTACTGTTGCTATGTGGCTGGTTTGGATAAACACTGTAAATGCCAGGCTCAAACTGCCTGTTTTTTTAGCTGTCATTTCTGCTGTCACCAACCTGAGAACTTCAGGGCTTCTCCCTTTATTCAGCCTTGGAACCACGGCCACAGTCACTTACTTACCTTCTCCTTCCAATGAGCCACCACCCTCATAGTGAAGCTGTTCTTTAAAGACCAAACCACTTAACTCCAGCGTGAGGATGCTCAACATATGAACTACATACAGATACGCCGATTAAAGTGAAGCCTCTGTATGAAAGGGGACGATAACTCCTCAATCATGAATTCTTTTCTTCCATTTTCCTTGTCCGGCGCACTCTCCCCTCTGCTTCTTTTCCAGCTGGTGATCTGACAAGTCATATTTCTCTTACAGCCGAGGTTAGAGAAGCTCTTTCTCTGAGCTTCTCTGATAACTGTTCACTGAGGAAGTGGCCAATTCTTTAAATTTTCATTCAGGCAAAACTAAAACCATGGCTCTCTTCAAACACCTTGCATAGCTATAGCTTCTGGTCCCCCATGACAGAAGTTGTTTCTCTCTCCTGGGTTTTCCTGGGAGCCTGGGGTTCTTTGACCTAGTCTGCCAATATTCCCTTTCTTTGTTCAATGCCTTTTGTTCATGTCTTCATCCTTGTTACTTTTTTCATTTTCCCCTTCTCCACAATAGGAGTTCAAATGGAAAACATCATCTGTCTCAAGCAAAAGTTATTTGCATACATGGTTGTAAAGAAAAGCAACTGATTTTCTTTAACCTCTCAGGATCAGCCTCTTTATTTTTTACATTTCGTAAGAGTGGTAAGAGGATTGCCGATCAGAAATTAGTTGGCCATTAAAATTTCCTCATCTGTGAAAATGAAGGGATTGAAACAGATAATCTTTTAATGATCTTTCTAGCCCTAAAAATATCCATGGCACTGATGATGTCCTGTCTTTTTATGGGGGAGGCCAGATGGATGCTCAGCTCTCCATGCTGTGCATCTGCTTGGTGAGTGGCTTGAACATCTGTTTGGGACCTGTAATACCAAGGCATTGCAATTCCCCTTGCTCACCGTTTCAGCTAGCAGCGGCAGAATGCCTCTCCAGAAGGTGTCAGCACTCTTGTCTCTGGAAGAGCTTTTTATTCCCATTATTTCCAAGAATAATAAGAACTAGTTTCCTGTATATTTCCTTTTTGAGGCTGGGAGATCTATTTTGTGGTAGTGAAGAAAATATGCATATTCTTCTCAAATATCTCAAAAAAACAGGTTTACTATCAAATCAATATTAATTTATAGAACATAAACTATAGATCAAACAGGTGAGAAAATATTTTGACATTTTATCAAAGGAACATTTTATCAAAGAAGCCAACCATCTTTATTTTATCAATAGACTTTATTTTTTAGAACATTTGTACGTTTATAGAGAAATTGAGCAAATAGTACAGAGTTCTGGGATTATCCTCTCCCCTTAATTTCTTCTATTATTAACATTTTATATTAGCATGGTATATTTATTGTAATTAATAATAAATTATTATTAAATAAAGTTATTGTGTTATTATTAACTAAAGTCCATAGTTTATTGAGATTTTTAAAGTTTTTAACCAAATGCCCATTTTCTCTTCTAGGATACCACATTTATATAGTCGTGTCTTATTATTCTCCTCTTGGCTGTAACAGCTTCACGGACTTTCTTTGTTTTTTATGCTCTTGACAATTTTGAGGAGTACTGGTTAAGTATATTGTGCGATATCCCTTTATTGAAATTTGTCTGATGATTTTCTTATAATTAGACTGGATTACATGTTTTGATCACGGAATAAAGTGCCATTTTCATCACATTATATCAAGAGTAGCACTGTGAACATGACAGTGCTGTTGATGTGAACTCTGGTCACTTGGCTGACAGTGTTTATATGATTTCTCCACTGAAGCCAACCATTTTTAAACCAGTGTTGACTATTCCTTCAAATAAAAATTCTAGATTCCATATTTGGAAATTAATTTAAAATTAACTTGAGAAAAGACCTTGAAAATAATAAAAACAAATGAAAGAGTTCATTTTCTTCTTTCTCCTGTCTAATGAACATAGACCTACACAACTAAGCTCATGGCTTACTCAGACCTTTTTCCAAGAGAAAGAATTTTTTTGTAGTTGACACACCAGGAGATAAAAGGGGAGGAAGCAGAGGATGGTATTTTTCTCTGGGATGTGTCAGCTCCATGAAGAAATTGCTGCCCTACAGACACTGATCCACGACTGTCAGTTCAGATATTTCATTCTGGCTGAAAGACAGTGAAAGAAATGACCACCGAGAAGGGTATTTTCAGCATTTCTAACACCTCACTTAGGGAAGGGAAAGGCATTACCTAAGCCTTGTGTGCTGCTTTCTAGCTCAACTCTAACCAAGTTGATGGGGGCTGTGAAGCCTTTCCTGTGGGTGTAGTCTCATTGTTTTTATTTAACAATGAGTGAAAGCAATAGTACAAAGACTTGAATATCTTTATGCATATTTTAATAATAATGAAAGTTAGGAAAGTAACTTCTTTAACAGAATACAGATGTGACATTAGTAATTAGGATTCCAAATACCACATATTGGAGTTAAGAAAAAAGGAGTTCCCTTTCAATTAAACTGATTGCTTAAATTTGTGTATTTACATATTTTCTTAGTGACATCCAAAATAATTTTAAACTATTTATAATTTTCTCATTTTGTTAGTTGTTATTTACATTATTACTAAGATGAACATGCATATACAATTTCTTCTTTTTTCTCCCTCTGGCCCCATAAAAACCCAATTTTCTTAGCCATTAGCATTGATGAGAGGATTCTAAACAAGGTTTTCTCTGTAGGATTGGGTACAACGTAGGCACCTAACAGAGTGAACTATTTTATGAATAGTAGAAATAAGTTATAAGTAGTATGAGAATTATGTTACTTCTTCTGCATTTCTAATATCCATCACATCTTCAGTTTTAGTGATAGTGTGTCTTGGTTCCCATCTTCATTTTCTCTGCTTTTCATCAGTCCATCCCTGTAGCCAGAGCAAGTTTTCAAATATTAAACTTAATCACATCCTTTGTCCATATCTGCACACCATGATGACTCTGGATTGCTGTCATTAGTTTTCCATCCTGCATCCCCTATATGATTATAAGATCTGTGAGTGCAGGAACAGTGTCTCATTCACACCTTTGAACAACCCCCTGCACACTGTAGACTCAAAAACCACAGGCTGAATGAATGAATGAATGAATGATATAGCTATTTTGGGAGGTCATCTCTCCATATAGACCAAAATTTTGGTGTTGTTTTTGTATTACTGGCCACATTTCATGAGGCTCTTAAAAAAGTCTTTTGTGGAAATTTTCAGATATGGACCAAAGTAAAGAGAATAATATAAGGCATCTCATGTATCCACTTAGCTTCAAAAATCGTCATCATTTTACTAATTTTGTTCCATCTATCTTCCACCCCACATTTTTTTTGTTTCATTTTTCTGGAGCATTTTAAAATGAACACCAGATATTATGTCATTTTACCTGTGAATATTTTATTATGCCTCTAACTAGTAAGACATTAAAAAAAACCATATCCACCATGCCATTATTACCCCTCTTTAAGATAGTTTAATATCAAATATCTAATATCCTTATCTCCCTGATTATCTCCTATCTCAAACCTGCCTTTTTTTCTCAATTGGTTTGTTCAGATTAGGATCCAAACATGGTCTGTACATTGCTTTTGGTTATGGTGAAGCATTATTTAACCTTCACATATAGGGGAGTGTGATTTATGTCAAAGATGGTAAGTGATGATCTGCATAAAGAATGTATTTCCTGATAGACACTGGGGACTTCAAAAGCGGGGGAAAGGGAACAAGGGAGATAGGTTAAAATTTATCTATTGGGTACAATGTTCACTATTTGAACTTACCTTGAGAAATCCTGCTTTGTATATTTGCTTAAGCCAATATTAACCCAACTTAACACTTTCCTTCAAGTCTCCCTCTTTCCATCTTTCTCCTTCCCCCAGTTTCCATTTCTATTCTGTCCTCTTAATTATGTCAAAACTCAGCTTAAGTTTCATCACCTCTGTGAAGATTACCCTCCACCAAGCCCTTTAATGCCTGACCCACCAATATGCCATTTAGTTTACATTGCCTTGATTTATAAAACCAACTATGCGTAAGACCAAGGCTTTATGAAGCAGGAAAACCTAGATTTGGTTTTCATTCCTGCCATTGAGCAATATGGTGTTGGACAAGAGCCTCACTTTCCTTGTCTACAGAATGTGGATAATAGGAGGGTTTTCATGAGGTTGTTTTGAATACCAGTTGAGATGATGTATGTAGTCAATACAATTTTTGGTACTTGGGAACACACTATAAGTTATAAATTTTTATTATTAGCTTTTTTGGTTTAATTGTGTCATCTCCAACTACATTGGAAGGCACCTATATAATGCCTTATACACTGTTAGCACTTCATACCTTTTTGTAGGGAGTCATTTTTTTTGGGTATTAGAATGACCACTTTTAGCCCCTGGGATTTCAACAGCCATCTAACTATTCATCCAATTATTCAGATATGGGTTTTTAGTAGTTGTGATTGGATAACTATAAGGTATAAATGGAAGCATACATTCCAGAAAATGGCCAGAATGTGAGGGAAAGCAACTGTATCTATTATTTAGTATTTTAGTGCTTGTTAAAGTTAGGAGAAAAAAATACTAGGTTAAAATTAGTGAGTCTTCATCTTTATAGGAAGTTTTTAAATAAAGTTTAGGGAAGAAAGAGATGCTGATAAGCTGATGCTGAAAGTATCTGTCTAGTTAATTTTTTATTACAAATGGTTTTCAGTGTTGTTTCTTTGCAATCTCAAAACAAAATCCCTGCCTTAAAAGAAGAAAAAGCCCAGGCATGGTGGCTCTGCCTGTAATCCCAGCATTTTGGGAGGCTGAGGCAGGCGGATCATGAGGTCAGGAGTTCAAGACCAGCCTGACCAACATGGTGAAACCCCGTCTCTACTAAAAATACAAAAATTAGCCGGGCACCTGGCACGTGCCTGTAATCCCAGCTACTCAGGAAGGAGGCTGAGGCAGGAGAATTGCTTAAACCCAGGAGGCAGAGGTTGCAGTGAGCCAAGATCATGCCACTGCACTCCAGCCTGGGCGACAGAGTGAGACTCTGTCTCAAAAAAAAAAAAAAAAAAAAAAGGAAGAAGAAGAAGAAAAAGAGATGTAATATATTTCACCATGGAAAGTTGTTCAACAGCCAGAGGCCAGGAGAATCAAATTAAATTGTGAATCTGAAGGCAGCCAGGAAAGTGCATTTTAAACTGAGCTAAGCACAAGACACTGCATCATTAAGAGAGGAGAGTTACAGAATCACAGTGAAGAGGAGAGCACTTAAATTGCTCTTGAGTTTCCTGGAGAAGAATAAACATGTATGCAAAAGCCCAGGAACTGGTTTTTCAGTTTCAAAAGGAAATAATGTGTGTTCTGTCAGTGGAGCTGAGTATTCAAAGGCTCTACAGATCATCCCAATGGGAGCTGGAAGCAAGGACTTGAAGCAGTAGCTTTGTGTCTTTGGCAGTCTCTTGAAATTGGGACTAAAATTAAAAGTAGCTGAGTGCAACCAGTTCTAAATGTCAGATGGAACACTTTGCTCAGCATGCTGTGCACAACATTGATTTTCCTATGTTCCACATTGTTGTGTGAGATGTTGAATCAGGTTCCTGTTGGCGCATTCACTAATATAAGAACTGGAAAGCAACTTGGTCCACAATTAATATTCTGTGATGCTATTGTCTGTATGCCTTGGACTTTAATTGGGCCAGGTTTTTGTGAACCTCTTTTATTCTTTTGACACCTGGAGGCTATGTTCTTCTTATTTCAATTTGATTAGTCTTTTTCGTAGAAAGTTCTTATGAATGCTTAAATGTTGTCCTTTCTGAATTTGTACCAAGACACAGAGAGGATTGTTCACCACATACGAAGTGAACTATGGGAAGATTTTTTTTTCAAAGAAGTATTATGGTAGCTATCTGATAACTGTCATTACATACACAGTTCCAAGGGAATTTAAAAACAGGGTTATGATTTCAGTGTCTGAATATGTGTTTATAATTTTAATAGCTCCTATTAAGGTTTATGTGAATGTGGACACCACATCTGTTGAAATTATAATCTTTTAATCTAGACAAAGAGTAGATCAAGTAAGATAAGGGGAAGAAAGAGGACTGTGGGCATTGAACAGGGTATGTGCCAGAGGGCTATTCCCAGGAGTTCAGAGAGCCTCCTGGAAACTGAAGAATGACACTTCCTTGACTCCATCCATAATAGCTCTAAATACTAATGGTTCACAAGAGAGAGAGTGAAAACCCTCTGGACAAGAAAATCCAGGAATTGTTTCACACTGGGCTATGGTCCTCAAACTTCCAACTGCATCAAAATTATCTGGAAGGCTTGTTAAAACACATAGTATTGGGCCCCACTTCCAGTTTCTCATTGGAAGGTGGAGGGGGGCCCGATAATTTGCGTCTCTGATGAATTTCCAGGTGATGCTCATTCTGCTGGTCTAGGAACCACTGGTATAAGGCAGTGATTCTTGCCATATTTTCCTATGCTTTAATATGCAGAGGGATCATCTTGGAGAGTTTGTAGAAAGTGTAGTCTTTAAAAATTATACTGAGGTGGGACTCAACACTGAGATTTCTGAAAAAGCACCCTTAGTGATTCTGCTATAATTGGTCCAGGGATCCTAAGCCATTGGATCATTTCTAACACTTAGTATTTGAGTCTTTCATGTTTCCATAACCATTTATGGGCTTGAATGTCAGTGAATGGCTAAGTTCCAATATGCTTTGAAGAATAAGAGAAAATAAAGTAGAAGCATGGCGATATGTTAGTGGCTTAATGATACCAGAGGTGAAATCAAATCTCATGAAAGTCTGATATATAGTGATTCAATAATGTGAGCAGTTAGCATAACCTGATGTAATATAACAAGATTTTGGCATTAAAAACTTGTCCAATCTCTTGATATTATGTAACATGTAAATAAATCAAATCTTTTGAAAGGAAGCAGCAAAATATAATAAAAAAAGAAGACTTCTGTGATGCATATATCCTGGCTCTGGCATTTACAATGCTGGTCAGGTCACGTAAACTTTACGATGTTTAGTTTTTCTTACCTGTAAAGGAGACTTAGTAATTCCTATTTTACCACGTGTCATGAAGGATAAATAGATACGATATATGAGATGGCTAGTGTAGCTTCTGACATATTGTAGATGTTTAACAAATGGCAGTTATAAAAGGAAGAAGAAGGGATAGGCCACACGCATCTGTCATTTCTTAGTTTTTGTCATTGACTCTTAGGTAGGGAATGCTTATCCAATTTAATACTCTTTGGTCAGCAATTTCAGCCAATGCTTTTTCATGCATTTAGACAGACTCTGAAAGTAAACATAATCTCTCAAGATTCTTATGAATCTACTTATGATTGAATGGACATTCTCATATTTTTAAAAATCTATTTCTCTTACATATTAATAGGCTATTTTTCATCTTTTATCACATTCTGTTTTCGCTACTTTACTGAACTCTTGAAATGTTCAAATATTTTTGCTTTGCTCTTTTGCATTTATAATAGTGGCTTTTTAAAATGAAGAACTCCATCAGTGCCTCCTATAAGCTTATTTTGATTTGAAATATGGAAACTGTTCTTAATGATAAATTGAAATGATTTCAAACTTCTAATATTTTCTCTTTTTTATCCTTTTAGGTAAGTAATGAAAAGAGACATGAAGAATTGATATTTCAAATGACCACCATGTTGCAAAAGGTACTTTTGGTATTTTAAATATTACTTTAAAGGAATCTTATAAAAAGACACGGAGGTTAGAATGTAATTAAGTACTATTTTGGTAAAAACAATTTTTATGAAAACAGATTTAAAGATGTTATAGCATTAACAATTTTTTAATTATAAGAAATGTAATATACTGTAAGACTTCTTTCTGTAGTCTAGGCAATTATCATTGGTATCATTTGGGAATGAAAAGGTAAATAGATTGTCTCTTCCTCAAGATATTCATTGCTGGAAAAAGGGAGGTGGAGGAAAGAAATCTGAATACAATAGACATAATAAACACATTGGGATTTGTTCGCCAAAGTCATCTATTTTCTCTAAAGGCTTATGAATTTGTTTTCTGTGATCAGAACATTATCTTCATAATTACTTATAAAATTGATTGCTATAAGGTTGTCAATAAAGTGATTTGATTCTAAATAATTCAAATAGATTGCATCCATGTGGAGAATTCTCCAGATTCTACATTTAAATCAAGGGGAAGGAGGGAAGAAGGAAATATTAGACTTAAATGATAGAATGTAAAAATTCTTAGTCTATTTATATCACACACATGATTTGGGGAAATCTGCTTGTATTTTTAAGTCATGAATCTCATCTAGAAGAATCCATTTCTTTTCTAGAAGGAATCTATGAAATATTGTGAAAATCATCTCATTTGGTTACAGAGGAAACAATTACATGGTGAACTATTGGATGAGTTGTATGACACCATTAACATTGACAATCATGCAAATATCCATGATGTTTCAGGTGCAATAAATAATATATGGTGCCTTTGTACTAGATTAATAATTTAATCCAAGAACAGAAGATATGCAAGAATGCCAAAAGAGGAGAAATCAACTTAGCTTTTTAATAAAATTGCAATTTTTAAAGCATTTCTCATTTTGCTTAGAAATTTCCTCAAGGCCTTACAAAATTCAGGTCATGTACTATTGAAGATAAGATAAAAGGAGCGGGGAATAACTTAAAATTTTATCCTCTTTGAATGATAATTATTTATCATACATTTTCTATACTTTGTGCCTATTCTTTTGAGTGCTAAAGGAGAATTAGACAATTTTATTAATGTTGATAATGAGATACATTAATCAGCTTGGGCTATTTTCTTTTTGTTTTTGTTTTGTTTTTTGAGACAGGGTCTCCCTCTGTCACCCAGGCTGGAGTGCAGTGGCACAATCATGGCTCAGTGCAGCCTCCACCTTCCTGGCTCAAGTGATCCTCCCACCTCAGCCTGCTGAGTAGCTGGAACTGCAGACATGCACCACCATGCCTGACTAATTTTTAATTTTTTTGTAGAGATGGGTTCTGACTATGTTGCCCAGGCTGGTCGTGAGCTCCTGAGCTCAAGTGATCTGCCCACCTCAGCCTCCCACAGTGCTGGGATTATAGGCATGAGTCACTGCGCCTGGCCAGCTTGGGCTATTTTTAGAAGGGCAGATATTACTCTGCTTTGTTACATAATTAATATTATTATATGAATATATTCCAATACATTTTGCTTCATTTGAGACTTCCAGGTATAAAAGCTAAGTCAGAAGTTGGATAGATGAATCTTAGAAGCTCAGAGGAAAGATCTGTGATTATAGTATGATAAAGGAGAACCAATTCCACTTCTTGACAAAGAAGGGAAGAATAATGATTTGTTAGTGAGTGTCAAATGTTGCTGACAGGTCAAGAAAGATGAATGCATCAACAAACCAGCTGGAGTTTTACATATAAATGTCCTCAGTAACTTTGGCAAGGGAAGTTTCAGTAGAGAAGCAGGGGTAGAAACCAGACCAGATTAGTTTGAGAAGTAAATAAGAGATAAGGGGATAGAGTTAGCAAAAAAGATAGCTTTTTGAAAATTTTGTCAGGAAATAAAAGTGTGGAGAATCCAGGGTCTGGATAGGGAAGTTGGGATGAGAGAGTCTTGAACATGTTTACATTTTAATGGGAACAGTGCAGAAGAAGGAGAGAGATTGGAGGTATGGGTTTCTGAAAAGGAAGGAAGTGATGGAGGAGGTGGTCTAGGAAGAGGGATTACCTATAGCCAGTGGGA
Organism: Gorilla gorilla gorilla; assembly: GCF_029281585.2. Classification (NCBI taxonomy): domain Eukaryota; kingdom Metazoa; phylum Chordata; class Mammalia; order Primates; family Hominidae; genus Gorilla; species Gorilla gorilla. The sequence goes on from NC_073227.2 coordinate 133,290,882, forward strand.
AGGACAACATGCACATCAACACAGCTAAGGCAATCTCTGTAGGATGCGTGCAGATACAGATAGGTTTGTAGATTTGGTAGGGAAAATTGAAGGGGATGTCAAGAAAAATTTGTATTTTCTCTGTGAAGAAGATGTGGCCAGAGTAGTTAATGAGGATTTGAGGAAAAGGGCAAGGATTGAAGTATTGTTTGTGGAGAAAGAGAGAGAGAGAGAGGTCAATATTAGATTAGGCAAGTATTGATGACTGGGAATTTGTAGTATCATCAAACCCCTTAAATTTATAAGTGTATTATGTACATGAATATTACTCTCTAAAAATCAGAAATCAGGGATCATCTGTTTTGAGGGAAGGTATAAGAAAGATTTGACTCTTCTTTTCTTAGGTCCTCAGTTTTGGTATGTGTCCTAATAACAGCATTTTCATGGCAAAATTTAAGAACACTTTTTGACCTTGAAGAAAGGATTACTTTAACACTCCAAAATGTATGTCCTTTTTGCCATGACTGAAGAGAGCCTGCTGTCCTTACCCAGGTGTCCTTAGGTAGGCACATTCTTTCTGCTCTGCTAAGCATTCTTTGGACAGTAGAGTTAGACTGAAAGTGTTAAACAGGCCCTGAAGATGAAAGACTTCAGTCTGCTGACTTTGAATTATAAGAAGGTTAATATGTCCATTTAACTAGAAACTCTAAATTTCTGCATCCCATTTGACTTTTAGGAGTGTTTACTTGAGGGCATAGAGCTCTTTGTAAGACTGAAGGGATCTTTTAGTTCAGGTACTTAAATTTTTTTTTTTTGTTAGCTGCAAAACCATTTTGAAAAATAAAATCTGGCATTAACAAAGAGAACTATTCTGATTACAGTGGGCATGCAGGATGTGGAACCCACCCACTTATCCCTCTTCTTTCCCCTCCTCCTCATCCTACTTTCAGGAAGTTCCCCTGAGACATCCTCATTGAATCTGGTGGCTCCATTGAACATTGTTTGAAAAGTACAATTCTAGGTGATCACAACTATATTGAATTTCATCAAAACATGAAATTCTTAAGATAAATTACCTGTTGTTTGAGGATAATTTTTTTCTTTACAATTAAAATAGGCAGGTTGGTATCTACTTTAACCTGAGGTATAAATTCTTACCTTATATTGATAATTTTAGTGATAGTAGATACTAATTTTATCAAGGAAGCTCAACAAAAATCACTGCTAAATATATTACAAATCTGGGATTTGAAAAGCCAAGCCCTTCTTTTAATTAATTTTGCTGATCAGGATTACCAAAGTTCGTTAATGTGGAGCCCTTCACTGAGCTCATGAGTAGAACTGTTCTTCGTTATCCTCAAAGGATAGACATATGACTGTGGCAGAGAGGATTAACTGCCTTGACATTGAGCAGCCATGAAAGCATGTAGTATGAGTTACCAGGGTGTTGCTTTTCCATTAGGGTATGACTTTGCCTAGGGCTGAAAACATCCACAAAGATGGGATAGAAGTTTTCAAGAAAACCATACTTTTATGTTGGAAAGCAGAGTATTGATAAGGTAGAAAAGCCAATATAAGAAATGGTTAAAAGAGGGTTAAACTGGAGTATGAAGAACTTGCTAACAGAGTTATAAAGACAAATTAAAGAGGGCCGTTTAACTTGAGTTATTGTTGATAGTCAGCAATGCAATGAGGTGGATATTATAACTTGGTTTTACATTTGATGAAATGGAGGCTCATACAGGTTAAGTAACTTGTCAAACTCATACTGCAAATCACCAGCAAATGTGGCAGAGCCAAAATTCAGATCCAGATCATTTTATTTTAAGACCAAAATGGGCTGGTGAAGTCAGACCGAACAAACAGACAGCTAGGATAAGATGTAGTTGAGACTGGAGAGACATAGCAAGAAAAGGGCTGGTCTTCAAAATGAGAGAGTGCTACTCAAGTCAAATACCTGCAATGGCTCGCTGAGAAAAAAGTGGCTTTGAGAGTCCAATGAAGGTTTATATCCTTAGAACCTGCTTCCTGTTTAGTCACTTCCTCTCAACCTTCCCTCTAAAAACTATAATGATTAGAGGACTGTCTCTGCAGGGCTTAGGACTTATGCCACCAAAAGCTGTTAATATTGAGGTCAGATAGGAAGATCTCTGGCTGGCTGAGGACTCCCCATGGTTTTCCTGACTTTGTAAGTCTGGCGCATTGATTGGGGATGGGGGACCCTTTCATTCCAAAACTCATTTCCTGCTGAAGGTGAAGCGGCTCAGTCTGGCCAGTGTCCCTGCCATCTTATATTCTGCTGTATATCCCTGAACCACACATGAAGATCAGTACCTATGGCACATGAAATCCTGTTCTAGTTATATAGAAGAAAATCACAAAAGGAAATGAGAATAATTAAAAGGGTTAAGTATGAAATCATATGGACCAGATATAAAATTTTGTCTCAAGTTTTTAAAAGTTATTTTCAAGGCCTAGGAGGACCACTGGGACGACTGGAAGAAAATAGCGAAGGCTAAACTTTTTAGATACTGGGGAATAGAATACCTTGCATTAACGTGATTATTGATAAGTGTATATTTCTGTTTGCATGTGATGCCAAAAATCTTTTGTATACTTCAGTGGTGTTAATTTCCCATCTACTTGTATAAACTAGGTGTAATCTTTGAGCCATTTCCTGAAGTGATGGAATATTCACCCTTTGTTCTGGTCAATAATTGTAACATAATTGGCTTAAATTTAGATAACTGAAGCTTGGTATTTTCTGGAATTCTTTTTCCTGAAGAACATACATAATTGGGAGTAATGATAGAGTTAAGTTTGTTAATCTTAATCCATTTATTGTTTCTAACCATCAAATCAAATGGGAGATTTCTAGTCTCTCATCTAAACTTAATAGATATCTTATCCTTGTATTACTGTAACTGTATTTTATATGCAGTTCTTGTGACCACAGAAAATAATTCTCTTTTGTTTCCTACTATTTTTTTGTTTTGTTTTGTTTTGGGTTAAAATGGTTTATAATCTACATTAAAACTCTTTTCTGTCTTTATATGAAAAAAGATGAAAATGAAAACTCAATAAACCAAAGTAGCACGGATTTTTCTGAAAGAAAAGAACTGAATTTTGCGGAAAAAGTATTCACTCTGTGGTGAGCGTTTCTGTACCCTACCTGGAACCAATTCCTTATTTTGTGGTCAGTCTATGTATAGCAGAGACTGTGTCGAAGGTATTGGTAGCTGATAAAAGTGAACAAAGTTCTAATGAGCTCATTCATTTTTTTACTTTTTTCAAAGCAAAGATTTTTTTCTTCCTTTTCCACAATTTCTCCATTTAATTCATACACATTAATTGTAATTCTAGAAATGCTAGTAATTGTCTATTATAGTTACTATGATGGTCATAGAATTAATTAAGGGTACAACAGTAAAATTTGTGTTAATTATTATTAACCATATTCTTTAGTGTTAAAATTTTGCAAACAAATAAATAATAGAATAAGCATAAGTTTCTACAAACTTATATGAATCACAGTGATCTCCAATGTCTGCGTTTACATGCTTAGAGGCAAAACATACAAAGAAACAGGAACTTAGCCTAATCAGTGAACTAAATCTGAAAATACTGATCTCACAGAAAAGATCATGCCCTCCTCAGCGTGAATCTGGCCCTCTTCATTTTGCTTTCCTCAGCTGGGGCTGTTCAGTGGTGCAAAGAAAACATTGTAAAATGCTTACGGCTTTTAGAAGTGCTTCTGAGTTCTTTAAATAATGGCAAGAGTTGCAAATCTTATAGGAAGGACCTGTCACAGAAAAGCTTTATTCAGTTGCACAGGGAATGGTGAACTCGTTACTGAGAGCTGCTCTAAAGAGAAACACTTATAAGAAAGGGGTACTGAAGTATTCATTATCGTAAAACTTAAAGAGAACAAATGTGTGTTTCATTGCACATCTAAACCTAATATCTGTAAAGGGGGTCTGTGGCAGCCAGCAGAGGGAGAAAGTGAAATTCTGCAGACGGATAAAAAGGAACTTTCAACACCCAGCTTATTTTTTTGGCAGAGATTCAATGCACTGGGAATTGTCCAGCAAAATGGGTTGCACTTGGCAGATCTGCAAATATGCATATTTCTGCTCAGTACAATCAGGCAAACATAGAGACTTCCAGAGGAACTAATTATCTTTTGTCTTTTTTACCTTAGAAAGAGGATAATATTTGGAAGACAACTATTAAGAGATTTTAGAGGCAATGTTTAAAAAAATGTTGAAAGAGAATTCTATATTTAGCCTTCTTTTAAAAAGTTTTTAATACCCATTTGTGCTCCCAAAATAATTTATCATAATTGGCAGAAGCTCAAACCATTTGGTTTATAATTTGAAGACTTTTGTTTATTATTTGCCATTTTTTTTTTTTTTAGATGGAGTCTCGCTCTGTCGCCAGGCTGGAGTGCAGTGGCACGATCTCAGCTCACTGCAACGTCCGACTCCCGGGTTCAAGCAATTCTCCTGCCTCAGCCTCCCGAGTAGCTGGGATTCCAGGCATGAGCCACCATGCCCAGCTAATTTTTGTATTTTTAGTAGAGACTAGTAGAGACGGGGTTTCACCATGTTGGCCAGGATGGTGCTTTTTTTTTTTTTTTTTTTTAGAGATGGTATATCTCGGCTGGGCGCGGTGACTCATGCCTGTAATCCCAGCACTTTGGGAGGCCGAGGCAGGCGGATCACGAGGTCAGGAGATGTAGTTAACTAATCTAGTTAACCATCCTGGCTAACACGGTGAAACCCCGTCTCTACTAAAAATACAAAAAATTAGCCGGGCGTGGTGGTTGGCACCTGTAGTTCCGCATACTCGGGAGGCTGAGGCAAGAGAATGGCATGAACCTGGGAGGCGGAGCGTGCAGTGAGCGGAGGTCGAACCACTGCACTCCAGCCTGGGCAACAGAGCGATATATCTCGCTATGTTGCCCAAGCTGGACTTGAACTCTTGGGCTCAAGAGATCCTCCCACTTCAGCCTGTTGAATAGCTGGGACTATGGGTGCGTGCCCACACCTGGCTGCCATTATCAATATATTTTTAAACAAACTCTGTTGCTATGTTTTTCCTTATTATGTTGTCATTGACACTAGGGAGAAGCTAAAGTTGCTGTATATATTTTGTCAGGTCATTGAGATAAAAAAAGAAAAAAGCTGTGTACATTAGATATTTAGAGAATATTTGAGTTAGCTAGAAAAATAGTTTAAGTTTTTAAAGTGAGTTAGCTAAAAATACATCTATTTAATTGATTATTGTGCTAATAATTATGTCTTCTTTGTTGTTAAGAAACTGATGTGGGCCAGGCGTGGTGGCTTACGCCTGTAATCCCAGCACTTTGGGAGGCTGAGGCCGGTGGATCACGAGGTCAGGAGATCGAGACCGTCCTGGCTAACACAGTGAAACCCCGTCTCTACTACAAATACAAAAAATTAGCCGAACGTGGTGGCGGGCGCCTGTAGTCCCAGCTACTTGGGAGGCTGAGGCAGGAGAATGGTGTGGACCCGGGAGGTGGAGCTTGCAGTGAGCCAAGATCGTGCCACTGCACTCCAGCCTGGGTGACAGAGCGAGACTCCGTTTCAAAAAAAAAAGAAACTGATATGGCACTTTAGGGACGGCAAGTGCAGTTCAAAACAAATTTTCCACTTTCTGATGAATATTTTTTAAGTGACAACAATTGGAAAAAAAGGAGGAACCGGTTATGTGAGCCAGTTGTTTCCAAACATACTTATTTTCTATGAAAAGATGACCAAACCCTGATACCCTGATAAAACATATTACTTTAGAAGCCATTTATTCCTACTTAAAAGTTCCCAAGCAAAATTTCACTCGTGTAATATTGAATTTAAGAAAATTAATCTAGTTGCCATTTTTTGAGTGGGGTAAGCGGTGGTGTATATTATGATTTTCCTATCCCTCCCATTTTCTTATCTTTTAAGTGGGGAATCCCAAAGTAAAAATATGTATTCCTAGAAAAGTAACCTGGAAAATATCACACAATTATGAGAGCTTAATAGAGGATAGCCCACACTATGGTTTCTAGAAGACCAAATTTGTGAGCAGCCTAATTTATTTTGATGTTATTAGGAAGAAGTCAGCCATGTGACCAGAGTGAAGTAGAGATATGTATATGTAAATTAAATAATTTTTAGGTTCTAGTCCCAGTTACTTGGGAGGCTGAGGCGGGAGGATAGCTAGAGCCCAGGAGTTCAAGTCCAGCCTGGGCAACACAGTGAGACCATGTCTCTAAAATAAATAAATAAATAAATATTAAAAAATAATTTTCAGGTTCTAGAAATGACTACATCTAGGAAGACATGATGTAATGAATGTTGATGGGGGTGGTGTGGGGTGGGGGAAGCACTAGACTGAAAATCCACTGAAGTCTCTAAGGTTTTTTCCAAATTTATAATTTTATATTATAATATGTAGATGATTGGAACAAAGTGCACTACATAGGCTCAGGATGCCTATGTAACTGTAAAAAAACTCATGTTAGCTCGAGTGGTAGAGTACAGAGTTCTTCATATCTATTGTTGCTAGGATCAATCCCATTCTAACCATCCAAATTATTTGATAATAGCATAGTGCTATATTAAATATTATTTGAATATTAAAATTTATGTAAATGGACAGTAATGGGTACTTAATTACCTTTCTATAATGTAGAGTTTTATGGTAAAGTGAAGCTTATTGTAAAGGATTTTGACTAGTATAATTATTTTTCCTGTTGAATATGTAAAGTCAATATTATCAGTCTCTCTGTGTTACCTAGGCTTGCCTTGAACTCCTGGGCTCAAGCGATCCTACCACCTCAACCTCCTGTACACAGTATATTTTAATGTTAAAACAATTGATTTTACTTTGGACTTTTACTTATTCCAAACTTTCTTAATACTGTGTTTCTGATCAGTATTAATTTTTGAATAATACATTTTGAAACTGTATGTTTTTGAATTTTGCTCTGTTAAGTTTTGGAATCTGTATATGAGTTTAATACCTTGAATTCTCTGGATGGTTAAAAATATGTTTATAGCCTCTCTTTCCCTCATTTGTACAAATTTACAGATTGCCTCATCTATAAACTTGTTAGATATGCATCATAAAGTTGTACAGATATACCTGTTTTTGTTCAGTAACTTGAAAGCCCTATTTGGAAATCATAGAGAAGTTATAACATAGTGCATGGACTAGAGTTTGAAAGAGATCCAAACCTTATAAAAATGAGTCAATTTGCCATGGAATTTAGATAAATACAGCATTTTGAAATATTTTTTCTCTATATATTTTTAAATATTAGATAACTTTTCATGGATATTCATCCTGTCTTTTTTTTGATGGGAATATTTTGTTGAGTAATAGTAACATCTATAATTCTTACTTTCTACTAAGGAACTCAGGCACATCACACTTTGAGATAGTTTTTTTGGGGTTTCTTTTCAGGTAGATTTTTATTATCCTCCTTTTGTGAAAGTGGAAACTGGGGCTTCTGTAACTTGTTTGGGTCATATCAGTGGTGGTTCAAGTAGACTTCAAATCCACCTGTCTGACTCCAAAACTCATGCTTTTAATCATGAAGTCAAACTGTAATTTACATATCTAAATACATCTATAATTGTTTTATATAAAGATAATAATGAAAAACCCATTTGTGTTACTGTTATTATATCAGTCATTTACAGAATTGGCGTAGGGTAAAATTAGGTGTGCATATCGTATCTAAAGTGAACTAAAATCTGGCTGGGCATCGTGGCTCACGCCGGTAATCCCAGTACTTTGGGAGGCTGAGGTGGGCAGATCACTTGAGGCCAGGAGTTGGAGACCAGCCTGGCCAACATGATGAAACCCCGTCTCTATTAAAAATACAAAAAAATTAGCCGGGCATGGTGGCACAAGCCCGTAATCCCAGCTACCCGGGAGGCTGAGGTAGAAGAATCACTTGAACCCAGAGGAGGATGGCGCCACTGCACTCCAGCCTAGGTGACAGAGCAAGACTCTGTCTCAAAAAAAAAAAAAAAAAGAAAAGAAAAAAATAGTGAACTAAAATCTGATTTTTCCCTTATTTGCTTACTTTTCTTTCTGTGATCTGAGGAAAACAAAAGGACCCAGCCCATGTGGCTTCATATTGGGAAGAAGAGGCACCCACTGTTTCCTAAAATTTAGAGCTAGAAGGGGCTGGAAAGAGCCGATCCTACCCCTGTTTTTTTAGAATCAAATTCCTGTATCACAGTTGAAATGATTGTCAAAGGTAAGAACATAATGTTTGTCTGTTGGGGGAAAAGTCTGTTGGGGATACCTGAAGGAATACATGAATTTGAAGATGTGAATTCTATTTTTGGAAAGCTTAATGCAGCAAAGGCTGATATAATAGCAAGTGACGGATGCCTCTGGGGCTGAGTCCCCATGACTACTGCTTTCTCCTGAATAATTACTGGAAAATACATCTAAACTAAAGTTTATGACTAAATTTAGGGCCTATATGTTCTGATTTTCCCCAGATAATAAGGCTATGAGTTCTACTGAATTGAACTGAGTTACAGAAATTAGATTTTCATGCCTTTCCTAGTTGTTACTGTTCTTTATACAGCTTACATATTTTTTAGAGCAGGGATCTTCTTAACTTCAAGATCCTCAGGGACTCAAAGTTCATGATGGGAGCTCAGCAAATGTACTGGGATAGACAGATAAATGGTATTTGTGTACGTCAAACTTGATCTAAAGACCACTTTACCAAGAACATGAGGCCCAACAGAAAAATAAGACTTTAAATAGATGTTTTTAAAGGATAAGTTTCAAAGAAAAATATAAAGTGGGGTCTATTTTAAATTTTAAAGACTGGTAGCAAGATAGTATGAATTATTTTTTCATTTGGCCAGGTGCAGTGGCTCATCCCTATAGTCCCAACACTTTGGGAGGCCGAGTTGGGTGGATCACTTGAGTTCAGGAGTTCAACACCAGCCTCAGCACTGGGGTGAATCCCCGTCTCTACAAAAAATATACAAAAAAATTAACTGGGCATGGTGGCATACACCTGTAGTCTCAGCTATTTGGAAGGCTGAGGTGGGAGGAGCCCTTGAGCCTGGGAGGATGAGGCTGCAGTAAGACGAGATTGCACCACTGCACTCCAGCCTGGGCAACAGAGTGAGACTCTGTTTCAAAAAAAAAAAAAATAATAATAATAATAATAAATACATTTTTTTCAATTTATTTTTGGATTTAATCTTGAGTTTGCTTTCATTATTGAGGCTTTGCAATTTTATTTCTGGGCACGTGAATTTGCTTAGTATAATTATTATTTTTTATTTTTTATCTTTTTATTATACTTTAAGTTTTAGGGTACATGTGCACATTGTGCAGGTTAGTTACATATGTATACATGTGCCATGCTGGTGCGCTGCACCCACTAACTCGTCATCTAGCATTAGGTATAGCTCCCAATGCTATCCCTCCCCCCTCCCCTCACTCCACCACAGTCCCCAGAGTGTGATATTCCCCTTCCTGTGTCCATGTGATCTCATTGTTCAATTCCCACCTATGAGTGAGAATATGCAGTGTTTGGTTTTTTGTTCTTGCGGTAGTTTACTGAGAATGATGATTTCCAATTTCATCCATGTCCCTACAAAGGACATGAACTCATCATTTTTTATGGCTGCATAGTATTCCATGGTGTATATGTGCCACATTTTCTTAATCCAGTCTATCATTGTTGGACATTTGGGTTGGCTCCAAGTCTTTGCTATTGTGAATAATGCCGCAATAAACATACGTGTGCATGTGTCTTTATAGCAGCATGATTTATAGTCATTTGGGTATATACCCAGTAATGGGATGGCTGGGTCAAATGGTATTTCTAGTTCTAGATCCCTGAGGAATCGCCACACTGACTTCCACAATGGTTGAACTAGTTTACAGTCCCACCAACAGTGTAAAAGTGTTCCTATTTCTCCACATCCTCTCCAGCACCTGTTGTTTCCTGACTTTTTAATGATTGCCATTCTAACTGGTGTGAGATGATATCTCATAGTGGTTTTGATTTGCATTTCTCTGATGGCCAGTGATGATGAGCATTTTTTCATGTGTCTTTTGGCTGCATAAATGTCTTCTTTTGAGAAGTGTCTGTTCATGTCCTTCGCCCACTTTTTGATGGGGTTGTTTGTTTTTTTCTTGTAAATTTGTTTGAGTTCATTGTAGATTCTGGATATTAGCCCTTTGTCAGATGAGTAGGTTGCGAAAATTTTCTCCCATTTTGTAGGTTGCCTGTTCACTCTGATGGTAGTTTCTTTTGCTGTGCAGAAGCTCTTTAGTTTAATTAGATCCCATTTGTCAATTTTGGCTTTTGTTGCCATTGCTTTTGGTGTTTTGGACATGAAGTCCTTGCCCATGCTTATGTCCTGAATGGTAATGCCTAGGTTTTCTTCTAGGGTTTTTATGGTTTTAGGTCTAACGTTTAAATCTTTAATCCATCTTGAATTGATTTTTGTATAAGGTGTAAGGAAGGGATCTAGTTTCAGCTTTCTACATATGGCTAGCCAGTTTTCCCAGCACCATTTATTAAATAGGGAATCCTTTCCCCATTGCTTGTTTTTCTCAGGTTTGTCAAAGATCAGATAGTTGCAGGTATGCGGCGTTATTTCTGAGGGCTCTGTTCTGTTCCATTGATCTATATCTCTGTTTTGGTACCAGTACCATGCTGTTTTGGTTACTGTAGCCTTGTAGTATAGTTTGAAGTCAGGTAGTGTGATGCCTCTAGCTTTGTTCTTTTGGCTTAGGATTGACTTGGCGATGCGGGCTCTTTTTTGGTTCCATATAAACTTTAAAGTAGTTTTTTCCAATTCTGTGAAGAAAGTCATTGGTAGCTTGATGGGGATGGCATTGTATCTGTAAATGACCTTGGGCAGTATGGCCATTTTCACGATATTGATTCTTCCTACCCATGAGCATGGAATGTTCTTCCATTTGTTTGTATCCTCTTTTATTTCCTTGAGCAGTGGTTTGTAGTTCTCCTTGAAGAGGTCCTTCACATCCCTTGTAAGTTGGATTCCTAGGTATTTTATTCTCTTTGAAGCAATTGTGAATGGGAGTTCACTCATGATTTGGCTCTCTGTTTGTCTGTTGTTGGTGTATAAGAATGCTTGTGATTTTTGGACATTGATTTTGTATCCTGAGACTTTGCTGAAGTTGCTTATCAGCTTAAGGAGATTTTGGGCTGAGACAATGGGGTTTTCTAGATATACAATCATGTCGTCTGCGAACAGGGACAATTTGACTTCCTCTTTTCCTAATTGAATACCCTTTATTTCCTTCTCCTGCCTAATTGCCCTGGCCAGAACTTCCAACACTATGTTGAATAGGAGTGGTGAGAGAGGGCATCCCTGTCTCGTGCCAGTTTTCAAAGGGAATGCTTCCAGTTTTTGCCCATTCAATATGATATTGGCTGTGGGTTTGTCATAGATAGCTCTTATTATTTTGAAATGCGTCCCATCAATACCTAATTTATTGAGAGTTTTTAGCATGAAGGGTTGTTGAATTTTGTCAAAGGCTTTTTCTGCATCTATTGAGATAATCATGTGGTTTTTGTCTTTGGTTCTGTTTATATGCTGGATTACATTTATTGATTTGTGTATATTGAACCAGCCTTGCATCCCAGGGATGAAGCCCACTTGATCATGGTGGATAAGCTTTTTGATGTGCTGCTGGATTCGGTTTGCCAGTAATTTATTGAGGATTTTTGCATCAATGTTCATCAAGGATATTGGTCTAAAATTCTCTTTTTTGGATGTGTCTCTGCCCGGCTTTGGTATCAGAATGATGCTGGCCTCATAAAATGAGTTAGGGAGGATTCCCTCTTTTTCTGTTGATTGGAATAGTTTCAGAAGGAATGGTACCTGCTCCTCCTTGTACCTCTGGTAGAATTCGGCTGTGAATCCATCTGGTCCTGGACTCTTTTTGTTGGTAAACTATTGATTATTGCCACAATTTCAGCTCCTGTTATTGGTCTATTCAGAGATTCAACTTCTTCCTGGTTTAGTCTTGGGAGAGTGTATGTGTCGAGGAATTTATCCATTTCTTCTAGATTTTCTAGTTTATTTGCGTAGAGGTGTTTGTAGTATTCTCTGATGGTAGTTTGTATTTCTGTGGGATCGGTGGTGATATCCCCTTTATCATTTTTTATTGTGTCTATTTGATTCTTCTCTCTTTTTTTCTTTATTAGTCTTGCTAGCGGTCTATCAATTTTGTTGATCCTTTCAAAAAACCAGCTCCTGGATTCATTGATTTTTTGAAGGGTTTTTTGTGTCTCTATTTCCTTCAGTTCTGCTCTGATTTTAGTTATTTCTTGCCTTCTGCTAGCTTTTGAATGTGTTTGCTCTTGCTTTTCTAGTTCTTTTAATTGTGATGTTAGGGTGTCAATTTTGGATCTTTCCTGCTTTCTCTTGTGGGCATTTAGTGCTATAAATTTCCCTCTACACACTGCTTTGAATGCGTACCAGAGATTCTGGTATGTTGTGTCTTTGTTCTCGTTGGTTTCAAAGAACATCTTTATTTCTGCCTTCATTTCGTTATGTACCCAGTAGTCATTCAGGAGCAGGTTGTTCAACTTCCATGTAGTTGAGCAGTTTTGAGTGAGATTCTTAATCCTGAGTTCTAGTTTGATTGCACTGTGGTCTGAGAGATAGTTTGTTATAATTTCTGTTCTTTTACATTTGCTGAGGAGAGCTTTACTTCCAACTGTGTGGTCAATTTTGGAATAAGTGTGGTGTGGTGCTGAAAAAAATGTATATTCTGTTGATTTGGGGTGGAGAGTTCTGCAGATGTCTATTAGGTCTGCTTGGTGCAGAGCTGAGTTCAGTTCCTGGGTATCCTTGTTGACTTTCTGTCTCGTTGATCTGTCTAATGTTGACAGTGGGGTGTTAAAGTCTCCCATTATTAATGTGTAGTATAATTATTATATAAGTATATACTCACTATAACATTTGTCTTTTATCACAGAATTTTATATACAGAACATAAAAAATTAATATATGCAAAAAGTTTTCCATTCCTGCGTAACTCTTTGGTGTTTTTAATTGTCAGATATTATTGATATTTAGATGCTCCATTGAGAAAAACTGTTGTGTGAATTTCATTAAGATAAAAAGTTAAACTACCTAGCAAAAATATATTTGTTTTATAGCTTAAACAGGACCGTTTACTTGTGAATTTTGAATGTTACAATTCCTGAATTAATAAACCAGTCACATGAATCTGCAGGATTTTTGTGTTCTGACATGGTTCTGATGAGGAAATGGGCTAATATTAAACCTAATAGTTTATGGGTATAAGTGACAAAAATCTGCCTTTTTCAGTTATTGAAAGTTACTGCTCTAAATGCACTATACTAAAGCATCTTAATAACTGAGCAGGACTATGAGCCTCAGTGATGGAAAACAGGAGAATGTGGGGTTATTAATCAAAATCACCTTTAATGTGCATCATAATTCTACACCTAAATTACAGTTATGAAGCAGAGGAAACTGATCTGTAAAAACTTGAATAATCAATGCATAAATAAAATTCCTGCCTTCAATCTATTACATATTTAAGTATTTCAATGAAACATTTGTAGTCTGTATATTTGGTAGCAGTTTGGATAGCGATGTTACTGCGAGTAAAAGTGTCAACTTTCTACCAAGATCTCTTTCTCCTTAATGGCTGGGATTGAGTCCCTTTAATGTCTCCCATTCCTAGCACAAGGTCAGACACATTAAAAAAGTAAAAAGCAAACAAAACCCAAAAACTCTGATACACATTTGTCAGATAAATGAATAGGTGAGAATTTATGAGAATATCTTCAACTAGTATAATAGCATCAGGATTTTCTATTCAATGTATTTTAATAAGCAATTTAATGATCAAATTATATATCTCATCATATATAAAGTACTGTGATAGATACTTCAGTGGCATTAAGATGTCTTAAACAGGGCCCTGATTTTAAGGAACTTAGAATCATAAAGAAAATATATAGGGACAACTTAAATTCCAGTGCCATAAATGCTAAGGGAGCAGAGAGGCATGGCTTGAATAAAGACCAATGGATGTTCTGGAAATTAGGAAACGCATATGCAAAGGCAGGGGGATGTGAGAAACATGCAAATTCCAGAGCAGCAAGTCATTCCAGATAGCTAGACCTCACGGTTTGTGGACATTATAGGCTTGAGCTGTGGTGTCCAAGAACCACACAACTACTTTATGCTACTAACTTTCTGCTAAAGTGACAAGCACCACAATGAAAAAGAGCTTCTAACAGACTCTTTACTGATAACTCTCTTGGATCTAAAATGCATTCCTTTTCATATTACATCCTGGTCAATTCTACAAACTTTTAATGCTCCCAACTTCCAATGTTGTTGCTTATTCTTGTATTTAAGATTTTGCTTTATAACTTTAGATTTGATGTCCTGAAGCAATATACTTATCCTCCACCACCAACACTGCCATGATCGGAATTCCTGCGGCTGATACAAACTGTAGGACTACATTGGAGGTAAAATTGGAAAGAAAAAAAGGTGGAGCTCAGTTCATGAGGGACCTTTATTCCATGTGTTACATGTTGAAAGTCTAAAGAGAAAGAAGTGGCAGTGACAATAAACCTCAACTGTTTGGTTATTAAGATATATTATTAGATGACATACATATCTTGGGGATTTATCATGGTTCAGCATTGAATCCTTACTTTGTAGGCTCAGAAACTAAGTTTTTCAGTGCACTAAGAAGAGAGCAGTCTCTTAGGGGTGAATTCACATTAAGTAACCTCACAGGAAGTGATGTATAATATGGACTTTCAATATGTATTGTCACATAAAATTAGAATAGTTGTGCCAAATTAATTTGGTGTTCTGACTTTATGGGTCGATAAAACTATGTGGGAACAAAATACTAGCCAACAGGTTTTTACATAAGCACGAGACCCGAAGAAGGGGAAACAATTATATAATTTGATTGTCAATGGCATCAGGCTAGTACCTCAAAGCACTACCTGCATAAAAAAGATTATCTGGCTACCAGGATTGGAGTGCTGGAGATTTGGGGCCTGCTTATTGCTTCCCTTGCTTGGACTGGCACTATCAACATCTTTCTTCTCTGACCCTGCTTTACCTGTCAGTTCTTTACTTATGCTTTTAGCCAAAGCATTTTTCTGAGTAGTCACCTATTCAAAAGGTAAATGGGTTTTATTACACAGGCCATCTGATTGATTAGGGGCAGCTTCCTGGAAAAGTCTTGAGAAGGGCTCTGAGCTCAGCCAAGCTCAGTGGACTAGCGTGCTCCTGAGGTGATGGTTGAAGTCTGCCCTGGCTCAGGGAGGGTGGAATGAAGATAGCTTGATGCATTTGGCACCCTTGCATAAATAATTCAGGTTGTGAAAGCACCTGAAAGAACATAAGTGGGAAAGTGACATCAACAAGTTTTCATTTAGTGAAAAAAAAAAGATGATCAAGTCACCTTCCCAGATTTGTCACACCCACTCTCACTCTGAAAGTAAGCTATTTGACAGTAGCGGGGAGACGTGGCGGAAACATCCAAGTCCGGACACTAGTTTTCTATGATCGCCTTCACCATGGCTGCTGCATTTGTTGTCTGAGTGAATATTATTTTTCCTGTTTGAAGAATAGAGAGGGGAATGATGCCACACTCTAACAAATAAAACTAAAAAGCATGGCAGTAATATTAATGATGTGATCTACTGTCTTCTTAAGTGTTTTGAATGTTATTTGGCATATCAACAGAATGAATAGTTTTGGATTGCAAATGATTTTTTGTATCCTTTAATTTTCATGCTGTTTGCTTTCTGTTTTTGAAAATTTGTTGAAGATTGTCCTTGACAGTTTGTTTTTCTAAATTCCCACTTGTTTGTTTGCTTGGCTGTTGTTTATTTGGCTACTTCTTGAATGTGGAATTCATGTTTGCATATGATTATATCTGCATAATTATTTGAGTTTATATATAGCTAATCAGGGGTGGTAATATGCTCTGCTTTAATTGACCCCTGATTACTTCTGCTTTCTATGGAATTTCTATTTTCTTTCACTTTTTAGTTAATAAAGAGTTATTTATCATTTTCCACATGGAAATACCCTTTTAGGCCTGAGTAAAGTAGACCTTTTCTCAGCTTAGAAGAAATCTCTTAGTATACTGGAATATGCATACTAATATTGTCTTCCAGCTTTAGCTCCATATTGACAATTGGCAATAGCATCTTTTGTATTAGATGGATTTATAGGTGATAGTGAAGACTTGTAGCAGTTATATGGAGCAGGGTATAGCATTAAAGCAATTTATTATTTTATAATTTGTACCTCCATTAGCGGTGCTCAGCTTTTATCTCTTTATCACAGTTATTTTTATTTATAAATGTTAACTATTTTTTAATGTATGTAAAAACAAGCATTATTTTAAATTAAAAACTCTATGGAAACTCTCTCGTTGATGGTCATTAGTGTCGGTTGAAGTCCAACGTGTCAGGTAAGGAAATAAAACAATTAGTTTATTTTATGCAGGCCAATTTAATATAATTAATGTATATACTAATTTTCATGTATATTTATTTTTAATGTGCCTAAGTATTAACAGTGTGAGATACATAGAACTTTCAATATTCTCTTTATTTTTCATAAGACAAATGAAATAAGTATAATACCAAATTTATTTTCCTTAACAAAAAGTAACAAGTAGAAAATTCATAAACCAGCATTTTATTCAAACTCCTGTCATAGAAAATAATCATTTCTTTGCTTTAATTTTACTAAGTGTTTTGCAAATGTAGCAAAGTGTGGCCAAACTAATGTTCCAGTTGAGAAATACAAAAGCGAACTTTAAGTGCATTATATCTGCCATTAATGAAAACGGAACATCTTAATGCAAGAATAAATATCATTTTGATTAGTAAATCTGTCAGCCTAACTATAGCTTTTCTTTCTTGTAGATATTAATAATTTATTATATTTAGAGTTGAATAATAATTTATTATATTTAGAGTTGAATAATAATTTATTATACTTAGAGCTGAATAATAACATTATGGAATTTTAGGTTTCTTGGGAAGGGCATTTTCAGATCATTTGGTCCAATGATATTATTTTAAGTATTATAGGAGTAAAAGTTCCTCCTCTCTCCAGTTAGTGGCAAAATTAGGTCTAGAACTCGTGTCTCTTGCCTCTAAGCCCAGGACTCTTTTTCACCACTCTATGTTGCCTCTGATTTATATGGCATGTAATATACACTAACCCTTTATAAGACACAAAGTCAATCTGCATTTGTAATGTTTAATGAGAAGACTCAGCTCATTCTTCTTTTTAACCAATGTTTATAAAACATACTGTGTGCTGGCAACAACTACTGAGATGGTTTTAGGGAGAGACATGATCTCATGACATTAGAGTGGGAAATGTCCATATATACTGCCTTCCTATAGCCAAATAAAATGTGTTTTCTATCAAAAAACCAGTTAGGAAATAATAAATGTTTCCAAAATATTATACATATACCAGAGGATGTAGAATATAACACTAAAGAGACAAAATGCATTTTATTTCTATGTTTTAAAAAACTGAACAAAGTACAACAGTCTTTAAGGATCTTTGATTGTTTAAACATGTACTTTACTTTTACTTATAAATAATATAAATTGAACATTAATATTTTAAATTCTTTTGAATTTCCACAGGTTTTACCATATTAGTTATAAATAGTGTGCAGTTCAGCACAGATAAGCCATTTATTTGCTTACTTTCCTTATATAGCGTGTATTTTCATACTGCCATCAAGGATGCTCTGTTCTATTCTCATTTAGTTGAACCCTCATTTTCACTATACTGTATTGCACATACATGTACTTGAGAATCAAGGATGCTCTCTTGTGCCTCACCTCCCACTTTTATTGCTTTGAATGCCAAATAGAAAATAGTTAAATATTATATGTAAAGTTAACCCTAAATTAAAGCTGTTGTATAGCTCATGGATCCCTGATAAAATATTCAGGGAATTTTATTTATATAAACACATCATGTTATCAGAGTGTTTTTAATGGTGATTAGTCCAAATGAATAATTTTATGTATTATTTTCTTTTTCTTTTTTTTTCTTTTTTTTTTGAGGCAGGGTTTCACTGTATTGCCCAGGCTGGAGTGCAGTGGTGCGATCTCAGCTCAAACAATCCTCTCATCTCAGCCTTCCAAGTAGCTGGGGCTACAGGCATGTGCCACGCCCTGCTAATTTTTGTATTTTTTTGTAGAGATGGAGTTTTGCCATGTTGCCAAGGCTGGTCTTGAATTCCTGAGCTCAAGCAATTCTCCTGCCTCAGCCTCCCAAAGTGCTGGGATTACAGGCATGAGCCACTGCACCCGGCTGATTCTGTGTATTATTTTCTTATGAGAAATATTTTCTGCATTAGGTTTCTTTAAGTTTTTTTTTTTTTACTGTTCTATAATCTGACATTCTAAAAGTATAAATTATTTTGAGGATTGTGAGGTACCATTCCTCTAATTATTTTTTAAAGAGATGGGGTCTTGCCATATTGCCCAGGCTGGAGTGCAGTGGCAATTCACAGGTGCAATCATAGCACACTACAACCTCCAACTCCTGGGCTCAAGCTATCCTCCTGCCTCAACCTCCAGTGTATCTGGGACTATAGGCACATGCCACTGCACTTGACTTCTAATTTTTTTCAAAACTTCAAGGGAGAATTTAAAATACCATTCTATTTTTTTTTTTTTGCATTATCCACTATTTTTTCCTGTGTTTAAATGTTTATTATCATGGCTGCTAAGAAAAGTTTATTACTTTTTCATTGTCAAATGTCAAATAGCATGATCTTCTGTGGATACTACTTAGAATTTATAATAATTAGGCTTTAATTCATTTGTCTTTGAATATGTTTTTCTGGGTACTGACAACTGACAGGTACCAGATGGAATAAAACTCTGGTCTGAAAGAAGTTTCTGATGCTGGTAACCAGCTCCAGTGCTGTTTAGCATTATGGCCTTGAACAACTGACTAACATCTTTGGATCTATTTCCTGAGTTGTTAAATGAAGAAGTAGAACTGGATAACTTCTAAAGTTCCTTTTGATTCAAATATTGTAATTCTTGAAATTGTAGGGCTACTCTAACTCGTCTTAGGTGTGCCCACATACACCAGTTTCTAGAACCTTTGGTTTCCTTTCACTGCAGATTTAGAGAGGGGAGACTGGCTCTTTCTTTAAGAGTTTTTAGGACAGAAAGCATTTTTTGAGTATATCTGTATTGAGCTGCACTTTAGTTATCCTCACACTAACCTCTCTAATTTTCTTAAGTGGTTGTTCAATTCTCCTTTTCATGTAGCCCAAGCGTCCTATATATGGCTCATGGTGTCACATTCAATCTGTGACTGGGTTTTTTTTACTATCCACATGGGCCGCATTTAACAAAATAATTGACAAGGAATATTTACCAACAATGAAATCCTGTTCATCTGATTTAGCCCAACTAGGCTGAATGTTGAAAAACTTTTACCTTCAGCAATGTTCTCAAGACTCTGTAGAAAAATGATACAAAGAAGTAAAAGACAGGGGATTTGATTTAAAGATACTACAGTGCATATTCAATAATGTAGTTCTGCTAGGAAATATTTGAGATAGTAGCATAGACTGTTTAGCCTTGTGTGACAGAGTCAAAGATGGGGTAAGTCAGTTATTTTGAGCAAAGATTTCATATAGAGCTTATTTGAATATGAAAAGGAAGGTCCTAGAAGCTTGATGTAATAATCAGTGTAGACAATTCAATCTCAGTGTTGTATTTAACCTATTTAACTATGGTCAAAACCTGAAAAACGGCTTTAATTGAAAATGACTCTCTAATATTCCTTGTCACTGATACCAACCTAGCAAAACCCAAGCTACAGTAGAAGAGGAAATAAAGTTCTTATTTTAGGTTATCTCCTCTTTTTCTATTATTATAAAAGATAAGTTGTTTTTACTGTGTCTTAAAAGAAAAGACAATATCTTACATAATGCTAGGATTTTTTTTCTAGCTACAAAAAATACCTTGAATTTATTATTAGACATGTGTAGATTTAAATGTCACAAGATATGTACTTCCAAAATAGAGGCGCAGTTTCATCAATCAGCATACTGTAGTGGACACATTATTCTATCTTTAACATTTTTATATTTTGACATTTAGTAGCCCTAGATTCAAAGCTAATCCCACTCAACACATAGCACTAAACTAGACATCAGTGAAATTAAATACATTTATATTCCAATACTTTAAAAATTGCTCTAAGGGAGAAAATTGAAGAGTTATTTTAAAATGTTTTTAATGTTGTTGCTTCATTGCCTTTTTCAAATATAATGGTAAAACATTTGCCCTAGTAGAGTGCTGTATGTAGTGGGTACTTAATCTGCTAACTAAAATGTTAAGCTCTATACTGTGGAATTCCTTTCAAAATGAGGCTGATTATAAAGCTAAATGTTGCTGTATTTTTTTTTTTTTTAATGAGCACCTGTCTAATGAAATCCTCCAAAATAACAAGCTCAAGTGATACATAAAATTGGGGAAAAATAACATGAGCTAGATATTTTTGAAAAGAAAGAAAGACTGTCTTTTGCAAATATGAATTAGATATTAAGCAAAAAATTCATGACTGCTCTAAAATTAGAATGTTCATTTTAAGTACTCCCAAAGGGCCAAGTGCTGAAATTTGAACAGTGAAATGAACAAAATGGGAACTAAAATATTAACATTAAGCAATCTCTTGAGTAAAGTTGTAAAAAATAGTATTGGTCACTTTTACTATGTTGTTAAGTTTTAGATATTGGAATAGAGATGGAGGAATTTGGAAAGGAATATAATAAAACACCCAGATTCTTGGAATTTGATTCAAACCAGAAGGAAATGATCTCTGAAATTCAGCACAGATTTTAAAATAATAATTCTTCCAGTTGTGAAACACTTTAGTCGCACCTCTGCTTTAATGACTTGGAAGATAATTCTATAAGTCTCAGTGTAAAAAATGAAGAATGATATATAAAAATGATTTTAAAGTTAATTAAAAAGGTGAAGATATACTGACATTTTAAAACTAAGGGCCTTTTAGATTTCTTGAAACATCTCTAAAAGATGTGAGCTGGCTGGCGCAGTGGCTCACGTCTGTAATCCCAGCACTTTGGGAGGCCGAGGCGGGGGGATCATGAGGTCAGGAGTTCAAGACCAGCCTGGCCAACATGGTGAAACCCTGTCTCTACTAAAAATACAAAAATTAGCTGGGTGTGGTGGTGGGCGCCTGTAATCCCAGCTACTCGGGAGGCTGAGGCAGAGAATTGCTTGAACCCGGGAGACGGAAGCTGCAGTGAGCCGAGATCGCACCACTGCACTCCAGCCTGGGAGACAAAGCAAGACTCCATCTCAGAAAAAAAAAAAGAAAAACAGAAAAAAAGAAAAAAAAGATGTGAGCTGTATATTTATGGGTAACACTTCATCTTAGATAACCAGTGCATATTCTGGCTACTGCTGGGTGAGAAAACAGCTTTTTAAAAGCTGACTTATCAATATTATGATAGCCCCATTTAGAAAACAATAAAATATTTAATAATAAGGAAATTGTTAAATTATGAAACACCTATGAAATTAGATATTATGTAGCCATTTAAAAGTAGCTTTTAAAGAAATTGTAATGACAGGAAAAAAGTCCACTACCAATAATTTTAAAATTTAGGATGTAAAAAAGTATATCCAACATGCTCTCAACTATGTTATTTATATGCATAGAAAAATGCAAAAGAAATACATATATGACAGTAGTGGTTTTTATCTGGATACATATAATTTTTCTTCATACTTTAATTTCAAATTTTTCTTACATTAAATATTTATTACTTTTTTTTTTTTTTTTTTTTTGAGACACAGTCTCGCTCTGTCGCCCAGGCTGGAGTGCAGTGGCGCGATCTCAGCTCATTGCAAGCTCCACCTCCCCAGTTCACGCCATCCTACTGCCTCAGCCTCCTGAGTAGCTGGGACTACAGGTGCCTGCCACCACACCCCGCTAATTTTTTGTATTTTTAGTAGAGACGAGGTTTCACCGTGTTAGCCAGGATGGTCTCTATCTCCTGACCTCATGATCTATCCGCCTCGGCCTTCCAAAGTGCTGGGATTACAGGCGTGAGCCACCGCACCTGGCCATTTATTACCTTTTATAATTAGAAACTACATTTTTAAAAGCTTGCTGATTTCAAAGGTGACTGTAAATTACAGTAGTGAAAATAGTCATTATTGAGTTTGTGATAAAAGCTAGTTTTTTGAAATGTACAAGAAAGAAAAGAGCAAAGAATGCAAAAAACACCTAGATTAACCTGAAACGGGTCAAATGCTTCAGTTTGTCTCTCAAGTACAGCAGCCACTGTCTTAGAAGAATAACATCCATCTGTTTTCTATCTGCTACAGTACATTGCATAACATTTTTAGAAATATGCATGTTTCCTTTTACCATTGATATAAAAGATATATCTGCATAATGTAGATCCTATTGACTATAGAAATTACGTCCTGAAAGAAAAATTTCACTTGGTTGAAAAAAATGATAGCTTCAATCTGCAGGTCCCTGCTAATATGAAACTTGGCATAGTCCTCCTAGTTCCCAATGATAGTGATAGTAAATACCTCAAAGAAATTTTTAATTAATAAAATCAAAATGTATAAGTATACTATAAACATTTTCGGCCTACTTGAATGGAATAAACTTGGAAGAACTTTGGGAGATTATATAGAAGAGTTAGCTGTTACAGAATTATAAGTAGTTCAGTTAAAGTTGTAGAGCATGAAATGAGTTTTTTTCCTGGATTTCTCTGGTAATCAATCCATTATTCCACAGCTGGATGGAACCATGGTCAGCAAAGGGAGAAAGCTTTAGTGGTCATGAAAAGAAAATTTGGTGATACTTTTCTTTAATAGAATGTTTACAAGTAAAGTCAGGCATTAATAGTTTGTGTTCTAGACCTCTACACAAAAATTTCAGAAATAACTTGCTTGAATCTTTTATTTTTTAGCCAACAGTGTGTCCCATCTTGGGCTGAAGTGGGGGGAACCTCTATCAGAGTCATTTTAAAAGTTCAGGGACTTGGATTCTGTGACTGGAGAATCTGATTCAATAGGTTTTCAGTAGTGTCAGGGAGACTGTATTTAAACAAAACAAAGCAAAGCAAAACAAAACAGAACAGAAAGCCTCCTCCAGTCATTTTGGTGTGCAGTCCAAATTGAGAATGACTGGGCCATCCATATGTGCCAGCCATTGAGGATACAAAGAAGTAAGTTATCAGGCAGATCCTCATGTTGTTCATTCTCTGAAGAGCAGCTCAGAGTCTACTCTTTAAAATTGGTAAAATATTTCTTTTTCTAATAAAAAAGATCTTTTCCTGTCATGAACTCTCCTCCCACATGTTGATAGTTTTTATGTTTATTGTCTGAGGTTCTACCATGCCAGGAATATGAGGGCAAAGAACAGGTCAGTGATTGATTCAATTATGTCAGCATAAATTATCAAAGATCTGAAATGGGCCGAAGAAATCACTGGGTGTCTGTTCACTGGAGTGCTAGGTGTTGTCTAACAGACCTCCAGGAATTATCTGATTCTATAAGGGTGTGCATATTTGATTCTCTTTCTAGGCTATTTTATAACTTGTAGAGGTAGATGTTAATTTGTAGAAAACTGATAAGGCAAATGAATCCTTTCCATAGAAATGCTAATACACTTTGTCAAGCAGAAATATAATTAATTTCTCTCCTAGAGAAAAGTAATCCCAAACATTATATTTTACTGCCATGTAAGATACTAACCAGCTTTACATATATTAGCAAAATCGTTTCAGTATTTAGCATATGTGGTTGTCCATATTGTATTAGTCCATTCTCACGCTGCTCTAAGGAGATACCTGAGACTGGGTAATTTATTAAGGAAAGAGGTTTAATTGACTCACAGTTCCACAGGACTGGGGAGGTGTCAGAAAACTTACAATCATGGCCAAAGGGGAAGCAAACACATGGCAGCAGGAAGGAGGATGAGAGCTGAGCAAAGGGGAAGCCCTTTATAAAACCACCCCATCTGGTGAGAAATTACTCATTATTACAAGAATAGCATAGGCCTGGGGAGGGAACCACCCCCATGATTCAAATATCTCCACCTGGTCCCACCTTTGACCTGTGGGGATTATTACAATTCAAGGTGAGATTTGGGTGGGGACACAGCCAAACCATATCACATGTACATATATCAGATTCACCTTTGAACCAGTTTTAACATCTTACTGATCCTCTCATTAATTAATTAGCTACATAAAATCCTTTACTTATATCATCTTATATTGGTATGATAGCTATGACTTTACCATTTTGAAAATGGTGCTTTAACAACTATAAATCCTTACGTGACTCAGATTTGCCTTTGGAATGGATTTTCCATCTGGGATATTTCTATATCTGTTGCTCTTTCAAGTAGTGGCTATTTTCTTACTCGTCACTACATGTCACTGGATCAGGAGATAGGATATTATATTCCCTTTGCTCATCGTTGCCCCTTTCAGAAGTTGAGACAATACTTCACAAGTCTTTCTCTGATATCACAACACTAAAAAACAGAAAAAATTGGTACATCATCTGCCCTTGCTTTTTCTGAAAAATCTATTTTTTCAGATTTGTGAAGAAAAATCAAGTATCTTGCAACCATTGGTTACATCATAGTCATTCTCATGTCTTTTACTAAACTATAGTCATAGACTCCATTGCATTCACTGGAGGAACATTCCTTGCTATCATGGCAACAGGCAAAACATGTCAAAGTGATATGTAACTTGTACATATTTCTCTGACCTGTTGTATGGAGATGTGACTTTGCTCCTGAAACAATTCAAAGATATTCTCTTTTGCTTTCTAGACCAATAAACTTTCCCATACTGAATAATCAGAACAAGAAAAAGCTGTCACTAGATACTTTCCGTACTT
Source organism: Gorilla gorilla gorilla (assembly GCF_029281585.2). Classification (NCBI taxonomy): domain Eukaryota; kingdom Metazoa; phylum Chordata; class Mammalia; order Primates; family Hominidae; genus Gorilla; species Gorilla gorilla. The sequence goes on from NC_073227.2 coordinate 133,315,894, forward strand.
AATTAAGAAACCCCCTGCTGTGCCATTAGCCTACATAATTTATAAGCTCTTTCTGATTTTCTAACAGTCCAATAGGTTCATTCTATTTTAAATAATATAAAAGAAGTACACTTTTGGAATATGTCATAAAAAGAAACATTTACCGAAGAGTAAAATCATCTGTGATAACCTGTTTATTAAATTTTAGAATTCTGATTATACATTTAAAAATAGTACAAATACAGAGAAAATAATACTACACTGGACTTCACATTAAAGTGGTTGCTTTATTTTTTTGAACTCGCTTTGAAGTAATTATACTTGCCAGAAGTGTCTTTCATTTTTCTAAGCTGATAGAGTTAGAAAAAGTCTTAAATAGAAAAATAGTATGGTACTATAAAAATAGTATGGTACTATAAAAAATAGTATGATACTGTTGGTATGTAGTTATCTAGTATAATACTGTGAGACATTTCCATTGTCAACCATAAAAATATACATTTTTCTTAAAAGATCTAAGGTAGAATTTTTTGGCAATCATAATTGTTACTGGCTGAACTGTGTCTTCTCTGAATTTCATATGTCGAAGTCCTAACCCTCAGTACTTTAGAATGTGGCTGTACTTGGTTATAGGGTCTATAAAGGGGGTGATTAATTTAAAATGAAATCATGAGTGTGGGTCCTAATCCAAGACGACTGGTGTCCTTCTAAGAAGAGGAAGTTGAGACTCAGACACTCACAGGACAAAGACACACACATGTGTGTAAGAAAGACCACATGAGGACACAGGGGAGAGACACCCGTCTGCAAGCCAAAGAGAGAGGCTTCAGAAGAAACCCGTCCTACTTGACACTTTGATCTTGAACTTTTAGCTCCCAGAATTGTAGAAAATATATTTCTTTTGTTTAACCCACTCATCTCTTTAGGTTTTGTTTTTTTTTGTTTTTTTTTTGTTTTTAAGACAGAGTCTCACTGTGTGGCCCAGGTTGGAGTGCAGTGGTGTGACCTCAGCTCACTGCAACCTCGGCCTCCCGGGTTCAAGTGATTCTCCTGTCTCAGCCTCCTGAGTAGCTGGGACTACAGGTGTGCACCACCACGCCCAGCTAATTTTTGTATTTTTAGTAGAGACGGGGTTTCACCATGTTGACCAGGCTGGTCTCGAACTCCCAACCTCAGCCTCCCAGGTGATCTGCCTGCCTCAGCCTCCCAAAGTGCTGGGATTACAGGCGTGAGCCACCACACCCAGCCTCCATCTTCAGTTTTTTAAATTGAGTTCAGGGTAGAATATGACAACCACCACTCAGATTAGTCTATAAATAGGTAAATTTTTACTTACCAGTTAAAATATCTTTGACCCCTTTCTTTGGTCAAAGTCAACTTCTGCTTTTAGGAAGTCCATGATTTACACTACTATACTTCTCTTATTGGCTTGAAAATGATTGACATCTTATTTATTCATTAGGTAAATATCTGTTCTAAAAAGGGATTGCAATGAGAAAGGCAAATTGCCTTCAGAATTATGAACAAGTGAAGAAATGAAAAGAGCTTTATGGCAGGGAAGCTCCTGAACTTGTTGGCTTGTTGTGACCAATCTTCATCCATTTTGAGGATTCATTGTGTTATTGTGTTCATGGGCAGCACTGCTTCTGTGCTTCTGTCGTGGCCAACATAGGCACTAGCCAGCTGGCCAGGCTTAGCTTTTCCTAAGAAATCTTCTATTTCTTGACCTCAGATGACTGGTCTCTAGGTGAATTCAGAGATAAATGAGGTCTGGATTACAATGAGTGATTGTTCTTGCATCCAGAGTCAGGCGCCTCCATGGTAGTTCTCACTCTCACAATCTACACTGAAGACTCAGCCTTAGTTCTCTCTCTCTCTGAGGACCACAATCCTAATGACGCCCCTCTCTGCATGAGGACAGGCATGGTGACTTGTTCTGTCTTCTTCCTAGAAAGTAGTAGCCTATACAGATGTTGAAAGAAAAATTATTCTATGCCCAGGTTATGAGTAGACATTGCCCAGTTAGGAGACTGTGATAGGATCTCTGATTCATAAAGTACAGTCTCTTTGAGTGATTATCTTGTCACCTGTGAAATAATGAACTTTTTGCTTCCAATGTCACATAATGGAGTTGGTAAATAGGGTGTGCTGAAAGGGTAGAGGAATGGAAGGAGGAAGATCTGATCAGAAATGAAAGCTCCCTTTTTTTTTACAGCCATTTTCCTGCTCATTGAATATGTTTAGGCTGTGTCTGGTGGCTCATGTCTATAAGCCCAGCACTTTTTGGGGGCTGAGGCGGGCAGATTGTTTGAGCCAAGGAGTTTCAGACTAGCCTGGGCAACATGGTGAGACTCAGTCTCTACAAAAAATACAAAAATTAGCCAGGTTTGGTGTGCACACACACCTGTAGTCCCAGCTACTTGGGAGGCTGAGGTGGGAGGATCACCTGAGTCCAGGGAGGTCAAGGCTATGGTGAGCTGAGATCACGCCACTGCACTCCAGCCTGGGCGACAGAGCCAGACCCTGTCTCAAAAAAAAAAAAAAGAAAAGAAAATGTTCAAGTGTTGTTGAGGAGTGCTACCTGTACCCAGGCAGGGGAGTTATAGTATGAGGGGCACACAGGGAAGGCTGGATTTGACTTTGTAAATGGTTAAAAAAAAATGTAGGAATAAGACTTAAAGTGATGACGCTGGGTGCAGTGGCTCATGCCTGTAATCCCAGGACTTTGGGAGGCCGAGGAGGGCAGATCATGAGGTCAGGAGTTCGAGACCAGCCTGGCCAACATGGTGAAACCCCGTCTCTACTAAAAATGCAAAAAGTTAGCCAGGTGTGTTGGTGCACGCCTATAATCCCAGTTATTCAGGAGGCTGAGGCAGGAGAATTGCTTGAACCCAGGAGGCGGAGGTTGCAGTGAGCCGAGACCATGCCATTGCACTCCAGCCTGGGCGACAGAGCAAGACTCCATCTCGAGAGAAAAAAAAAAAAAGACTTAAAGTGATGAAAGGACAACAGACAAATAACAAGCGGAGCCTCAAGACATTTACATATAGAAAATGTCTCAGAGGAGAAAACAAGTTAGACAGGCATTGAGAAGAACTACCAGAATTTTGGTCAGAACACAAGGTCATGGAGGCCTCAAGGTATGAGTTGTAGATAGGCAGGAAGTCTGATGACTTCTAACAGTTCCTTCAGTCCTTTCCTCACAGTTATGATAAGAGGTTTTAAACCCAGGGTTGACTCTGCACACGGCTAGGGAGAAAGGCTGGGTGCAGATGATCAGAGGGAATTTTTGGGGAAGTGGTTGAGTAGAGCAGGGCCGTGGAGACCGGAGTCTTAGTGGTTGGAAATAAGAGGCACCCTGAAAAACTGAGGTCTTCTCCTCAATCCCATTTTATCGTAGACTCAAAGCATAAATCTGTGGTTTTCGAGAAGCTGTAGGATTGCTGTAAGCTAAAGAAAAGCTTGATTGGATACTATTTATTTTACGTACCTTTCAAAGATTTCTTTCTTTCTTTTTTTTTTGGGACAGAGTCTCACTTTCGCCCAGGCTGGAGTGCAGTGGTGTGATCTCGGCTTACTGCAACCTCTGCCTCCTGGGTTCAAGCAATTCTTGTGCCTCAGCCTCCCGAGTAGCTGGAATTCCAGCCATGTGCCACCATGCCTGGCTAATGTTCTTGTATTTTTAGTTGAGACAGGGTTTCACCTTGTTGGCCAGGCTGGTGTTTCAAAGATTTCGACCCTGATAAGTTCCATAAAGGCTCCTACCCACTTGAAGTAACTGTAGGTTGGTCTTGATGTTTGGAGAATCATGTGATAACTCTTTCAAACAGTATCCTATGCTGATTTATAACCCCAATCCAGATGTCTCTAACTATCTTAATAGGAATTGCACATTTTAAACAGGTAGAGTTAATTTTTGCTTATAATTGGAAGTGACATGAAATCAAACAATAAAACCTTCTCATGACTCTAAAAAATGTAGAATTGCTGTTTAATAGAACATCGGTACTGAAGATTCAATTTAATCCATATATTCATACTTAAAAAGACAACATAGAATATTATAGTGCTCCTATTTTTAAGAACCAGCTATTTATCAACAAGTGTTAACTTGTGGTGTACTAAGTGCAAGAGACAGCCTTTAGCCCGAAGATAGTGATAAAAATGACATATTTGCTTTGGGAGGCTGAGACGGGTGGATCACAAGGTCAGGAGATCAAGACTATCCTGGCTAACACGGTGAAACCCCGTTTCTACTAAAAATACAAAAAAAATTAACCAGGCGTGTTGGCTCATGCCTGTAATCCCAGCACTTTGGGAGGCCGAGGTGGGCGGATCACCTGAGGTCAGGAGTTTGAGACCAGCTTGACCCACATGGTGAAACCCCATCTCTACTAAAAACACAAAAATTAGCCAGGTGTGGTGGCGTGCGCCTGTAATCCCAGCTACTCAGGAGGCTGAGGCAGGAGAATGGCATGAACCCGGGAGGCGGAGCTTGCAGTGAGTTGAGATAGCGCCACTACACTATGGCCTGGGCCACAAAGTGAGACTCCGTCTCAAAAAAAAAAAAAAAGACATATTTGGCTGAAATGTTACATGATCCTTAGAAGGTAGTTTCATTCTGCAGCTGTGACTTTTTTTTTTCCTGTAAAGAGTATAAGTTTTAGTGTTAGTCCAAAGTTTAAGTTGTTTGTAATCAGATTTAGTAAAATGTGAGGCCAATGAGAAAGAGAGTCTTTATCTTAAAAATATTTCCCAGATTACTACCTATAATTTCACTCTTCAAAGATCTCTTTCAATTAGTTTTCAAAATAGTTTAATACTAGAAAACATTAAAATTTCACTCATGTAAATGAGTGAAATTAATCAAAGGAATCAACTTCATGTTACTTTTGAAATTCTATTTCTTTCTATATTCAGAATAATGTAAAAGTTAAATGATCCACCAAAATCAACTTTCCCTTTCTTTTTTGCCTCTGTTATTGTACCTTTTTCTATTTGGTTATAATTTCCATGGTATAACAGAAATAAGAATGGATGAGAAGTTAAGGGGCATGATTCATGAATAAATTAACTGTAAAAAATGTTTTGGATATAAGCAGGGAAATTTGGATATTAAGTGGGAATTAGTTGATATTAAGAAATTGTTGTTAATTTTGTTAGCTGTCATACCAGTTCATGGTTATATAAACAAATGTACTTACATATATTTTAGAGATGCACACTAAAAGAATTTGTGGTGAAATGCCAGGATGCCTGGAATTTGCTTTAAAATACTTTAGCGAAGTATTAAAAAATTAAGTGAAGCCAATGTCATTAATTGTTAAATCTAAGGAATGGAAGTATAGGTGTTCACTTTACAAATCTCCCTCTGCTTTTATATATGTCTGAAATTTTTCAAAATAAAAAATTAAACAAAAACAAAACCAGAGGTAGATATTCTGGTTTCTGATCCACACTCAGTAGCGTTGGATATGTCACCTAACCCTTCTGATTTTCAGTTTTTCGAATTTTAAAATTGAAGAAAAAAAGAGACACCTAACTGTGAGGATCAGACAGTCTAATTCTTTTTTTTTTCTTTTTTTTTGAGACGAAGTTTTGCTCTTGTTGCCCAGGCTGGAGTGCAATGGCACAATCTCGGCTCACCGCAACCTCTGCCTCCTGGGTTCAAGCGATTCTCTGGCCTCAGCCTCCCGAGTAGCTGGGATTACAGGCATGCTCCACCAAGCCCGGGTAATTTTGTATTTTTAATGGAGACGGGGTTTTGCCATGTTGGTCAGGCTGGTCTCGAACTCCTGACCTCAGGTGATCTGCCCACCTTGGCCTCCCAAAGTGCTGGGATTACAGGCATGAGTCACCGTGCCCAGCAGAGATGGTCTAATTCACATGAAAGAACTCTGAAAAAAGTAGAAAGTGATTTTCTAAAATAAGGTGCAAATAATTAATGTAAACATAATCACCTAACCTTGTGGAATTTTTTTTTTTGAGAAGCAAATTGCAAATTTGTGATAGATCTAAAGGAGATTGACTAAGAGGGTGACCATCTGGAAATGACGTCATGTGAGAATGGTTAAAGATGCTCGGGAGATTGAGCCTAGAGAAAGGAAGATTTGTGAAAGGGTTGGGGGAGTTGGAGCCTGTTAGTTGTTTTGAAATATTTCAAGTTATGAAAATTCACCTAGTGTAGTTTCGGGAGACAGAATTGTGACCAATTTATGAAAGAATAAATTAGAAGGTTTGGAATCAGAATTTGGAAGAACTTCTTAATAAAAACTTTTGCAAGATAGAATTTAAGTGTCTTGTAAAATAAGATGATTTCCGTAATTGAAGTTTTCCGAGGAAGCTAGTGACCAACTGCAGAGCCGTGCTAAGGTGTTTCTGTCTTTGAGCTCCAGGTTGGATCCAGCTGAGCCTTGAGAAACATTCCAGCTGTCTGTGGCTTCATGAGTCCCTGTTGCTCCATATCTTTCTACTTTTCATTTTATCCAGAACATTACTCTCTCGACATTCTTTTCTTCTCCCTCTGGTCTCCTAATTCCTTTCTATTTGAATTTTTAATCAACTTTTCTATATTTTCAACATTTTAGTCAATTCAGTGGTATTTATTAGATTCCACGACCACATTTCCTCTTTCAGCCCCCCTTCCTCTCCTCAGTATTTATTGTATTTGTTTCTTCACGTTTTGTTAAACACATGGTTACAGGATAGAATTAATTTATAATAACTATTGAGCATTCTTTATGTGTCAGGCAATATTTTTGGGCACTGGAGATTCAGCACTGAACAAAATAAACAAAATATCCTTGCTTTCATGTTGTTTATATTCTAGTGGAAGGTGACAGAAAAATGAAATATATGCTATGTATATGTGATGTATATATTACACTTGTGATAAGTGCTACAAAGAAAAATACATGAGAGTGCTGGGAATAGGAAGGGCAGAGGAGGGGATGTTCTTTATATAGGATAGACAGGAAGGTCATTCTGATTAGATGGCATTTAAGTAGAGATCTGAAGGGAGTAAGAGAACAAACTTTAGATATTGGAGGAAAGAATCTTCCATATGCAGGGAACAATGGGGGACAAAGTCCTCAGGTGAGAACATATTTTGGTTGTTCCAGGAGCACCAAAGCATTCACTGTGGCTGGAGTAGGTAAGCAAGGAGGAAGTGTAGGAACCGAAGTCAGAGAAAGTGTGTGTGTGTGTGTGTGTGTGTGTGTGTGTAGGGTGCAGTTGGGTGCTAGAACACATAGTGCCTTATAAGTTCTTGGCTTTACTTCTAGTGAGATAGGGTGCCACAGGAGGGCTTCTAACTGAGATGTGACATGATCCAAACTGTATTTTAAATGTATTTTCTTTCATTCAGATTTACTGCTTTGAAAAGTGAAAGTTAAACAGAAATCTAAGTGTAAAACTGTGAAGGCAAATATATAATCTTTGGTTTATTTGAATCACTATTCTTTGAGTACTTCTGATGGGGCAGGCATAGTGCTTAATTCTAGAAGAAAGATGTCTGAGCCAGGTACTTGCCTTTGAGATTGTCTGTCTGGTGTCTTTTCTTCTCAGTTCTGTTATTATTGAAGCACACAATAAGCATAACAATGACAATGACAAATCCCCTTTGAGAGTCTTGCACAGTTAATACTGTGAAGAATATAAAAATAGGCCTAACACTTTGGGAGGCCAAGGCAGGTGGATTGCTTTAGCTTGGCAGTTTGAGACCAGCCTGGGCAACATGGCAAAACCCCGTCTTTATAAAAAATACAAAAATTAGTTGGGTGTGGTGGCGTACACCTGTATTCACAGCTACTGGGGAGGCTGAAGCAAAAGAATTGCTTGAACCATGGGAGGCAGAGGTTTCAGTGAGCTGAGATCATGCCACTGCATTCCAGCCTGGGCAAAAGACTGAGACCTTGTCTCAAAACAAACAAACAAACAAACAAACAAACAAACAAACAAACTCAACCAGGAATATAGAAATATACAATAAGACCCCTCAAAGAACTTAACCATCATTCACAGCAAGAGACAAGGAAAGACATACAGAAATTAAAAATTTACAAAGCAACATCAGTGATGGAAAATAAATAAAGCTAATCTTTCCTGGGACAGGTTAGTCTCAGAAAGACTGTTGCTAAGTTAATCTGTCACTAGCTCAAAATGACAGTCTGTCAGTGGCCACTGTCACCACCTATAGTGTGGGCAGCTTCTGCGTTCTTTTTTCCTGAAGCATTGCTTTGTCTGTCTCTGAAATTATGTTAATTGAGAGTTTGTAAATGGAAGAGCTTCAGCATTGTACAGAACCAAATGGCTGATGACTTGGGAAGTAAGTGTAAAGAGCTCTGGGATGTGAGAAGTAGAAACAATAACACTAATAATTAATATGTATTGAGCACTTTCTATGTGCTAGATACTTTTCTAATCATTATCCTTTTTTTTTTTTTTGAAATGGAGTCCCACTCTGTCACCCAGGCTGGAGTGTAGTAGCGTGATCTCAGCTCACTGCAGCCTCCGCCTCCCGCGTCCAAGCGATCCTCCTGCCTCAGCCTCCTGAGTAGCTGGGATTACAGGCGCGTGCCACCACACCTGGCTAATTTTTGTATTTTTAGTAGAGATAGGGTTTTACCATGTGGATCAGGCTGGTCTCGAACTCCAGACCTTGTAATCTGCCTGCCTCGGACTCCCAAAGTGCTGGGATTACAGGCGTGAGCCACCACGCCCGGCCGGCATTATCCATTTTTAAACTTGTTTTAGTCTTGCAAACTTATGAGGTACTATTACTATTCCTATTTTACCAAGATGGAGGTCAATAATCTACACAGATCATGTTCCAAACTACTATACCAATAAAGTTTATTTATAATTCTTTGTTTGTTTGTTTGTTTTTTGAGACAAGGTCTCACTCTGTTGCCCAGGCTGTAGTGCAGTGGCGTGATCATAGCTCATTGCAGCCTCAATCTCCAGGGCTCAAGTGATCCTCCACCTCAGCCTCCCAAGAAGTTGGGACTACAGGCATGCACCATCATGCCTGGCTAATTTTTTTAGTTTTTATTTTTAGCAGAGACAAGGTCTTACTGTGTTGCTCAGGCTGGTCTTGGACTGAACTTAAGCAATCCCCCCGCCTCTGCCTCCCAAAGTGCTGGAATCATAGACATGAGCCATCACGCCTGGCCTATTTATAGTTTTTAAGCACTTTTAAAATTTTTCTCCAACAAATAGATCTGAATTTGGTTCTGAAAGCTTACGAGTATCCTAGCAGGGGATCGAAGGATGGGTAAAGTAGTGATGGGTGACAAAAATCTCTCCTTCCATGACTTACCTTTTGGATGGCAGGCTCTATATGGAAGCGGCTATAAAAGTACTCAAGATGTGTGAGTATAGAATTTCTTTGTAAAACCACAATTATTGTCTTTTTTTTTTTTTTTTTTGAGACACAGTCTTGCTTTCTCCACCAGGCTGGAGTACAGTGGCGTGATCTTGGCTCACTGCAACCCTCTGCCTCCTGGGTTCAAGTGATTCTCATGCTTCAGCCTCCTGAGTAGCTGGGATTACAGGCACCTGCCACCACCTCCAGATAATTTTTGTGTTTTTAGTAGAGACTGGGTTTCACCATGTTGGCCAGGCTGGTCTCCAACTCCTGACCTCAGGTGATCCACCCGCCTTGGCCTCCCAAAGTGCTGATATTACAGGCGTGAGCCACCACCCCCGGCCTTATTACCTTTTTTGACTTGGACATTTTTCGGTCTGATTAGTTTGGTTTCCTCGCCTGAAGCAGTTACATTCATTATTGTTATGCTCTGAAGAAATTCCTATTCTTTAGGCCTAGCCTACCCTAAAGGTCTATTGGCTATGATGTTTTCAGTGGTACAAGAGACACTCAAATAGCTCATGTAATGGATATGGCTTACAGAGTTGAGGTGGTCCTTAGAAGAGATGGCCTCTGCAACTTATTAGCTGTCTTAGTGGCCTTGGTCAAATTATTCCATCTTTTTATAACAGTTTCCCCAGCTGTGAATGAAAATAATAATAGAATCTAACTCATAGTGTTGTTATGAGTATGAATGAACATTTTAAAACACTTGGAATAGTTTATTATACATAGTGGGCACTAAGTTAAAAAAATAAGTTGAAAAATACTATTTACTATATTCATAAACCCCAAAACCATGCATTCTCAAAATATCATGTTAGAATCATGTGACTACATGTGTCCACAATAGTACTTTCGCAGAGTTTAAATCATTTCATCTTTATAAGACCCTCTCAGGTGAGTAAAGATGTATTACTCTATGTTTTTCTAATGAGAAACTGAGGTTCATGGTGATTTGGTGAGTTACCCCTGGTCACTCATCTTAAGTGGATTAAAGGTGAACTAAAGCTAGGACTTGAACACACATCTCTAGATTCCTTCTCCAGACTTCTTTTTTCCATCATTCTGTACTATTTCTTTTCAGGAGTTCTGTTCATTCATGGTGAGGAATCTATCTACCACTATATGTGTTGGGGTATGATTAAGATCATGCCTGAACTGTCTTATGAGAGAAGGTGGTATGTTCCAGCAATCTACTTTTATCTAATCTTTCTGTATATTTTTTGTTTTCCCCAAAATGATATATTTTAAGCTGTGTTTTGGTCATCCCCAAATTCAAGTAATGGCAAAATTAAAGCAAACAAAAAGAATGCATTCCAGTGGAGGCAAGCTAAGTAAATTTTTATTCGGATCAATCAGACATTGCCACCTAGTGGATTACTTCTAGATAGCAGAGATAAGAAAAGATTTAGAGGAGGCTTGAAGATATAAATGAAAAATGCTGAAATAAATAGAGAATGAAGAAAGGGGAGATTTAAGACATGGGTCTGTTTGCCACTTTAGAGTCTCTAGTACCCTTTTAACAGCTCATCACTGAAATGTTACCCTAGGATGTAAACTCCATGAAGGCAAAAATTTTTCTGTTCTGTTGACTACTGTGTCTCCAGAATCTAGAACAGTACCTGCCACATAGCAGGAACTGAGTGAATTAATGTGAAAGTTGATTTCTTATATTTGAAATAAAAATATTATTTACATTTTTCCTTTCACTGGAAATTTTTTTATAATTCATATATGAAAACAAGTTTGTCAGAGTTGGTTTTCTTTTTTGTGCGTTATAGTTTTGTACCCTAGCTACTATTGTAAAGTTAGTATGCTAATATTGTGTGAAACTTAAAACAAATATTTTATTTTAAAATTGTAATGGTTTATGGAAATATTTTCATGGCTATTTTGTTAAGTTTGCTTGCCTTTTAGAAATGAGAAAGCTAATAGACATATTAGTGAAGTCAAATTTAGAAGAAACTACAAATTTTAAAAAGTATCAGGGAATAGTTCATTCTTTATTTATTTATTTTTACTTATTTATTTTGAGACGGAGTTTCACTCTTGTTGCCCAGGCTGGAGTGCAGTGGCGTGATCTCGGCTCGCTGCAGCCTCCGCCTCCCCTGTTCAAGCGATTCTCCTGTCTCAGCCTCCCGAGTAGCTGGGATTACAGGCGTGTGCCACCATGCCCGGCTAATTTTTTTTGTATTTTTAGTAGAGACAGGGTTTCGCCATGTTGGCCAGGCTGGTCTCAACCTCCTGACCTCAGGTGATCCTCCTGCCTCAGCCTCCCAAAGTGCTGGGATTACAGGCTTAAGCCACCATGCCCGGCCAGTTCATTCTTTAAAATTACAATTTTATTTTAAAGTTGGACATTCATTAAAATGACTCATAATTCAAGAATTGCAAAAAGATATACTGTGAAAATTCTCCCTCCTTATATCTGTCTTCCAGCTACCCAATGCCCTTCCTGGAAGCCACCAAGGTTATCTTCCCATGTGTTCTTCCTGAGACTTCTTAGGTGTTTGCCTGTTTATGAGCTATTACTATAAGTAGCAGCTATACAAATTATACCTATTATTCTAAAGAACAAAATTTGATGTAAAACTTAGAGTTGTTTCAACGATCATAATATGCTTTCAGTTATTAACAAAAATGTCAGTCTTTTTTGAATGAAAAATGCCATTTGGTATCCCTTTGATTATATTTAAATGACAGTTCTTATTTTAGCTTTGTCAGTTGTTTAAGTTAGTTTTATAATAAATTTGTATTTGTATATAAATTATTCACACAGATTCCCAGTATGTTGGTTGACAGTTTTACTAGGTCATAAACTTCCACCATGTCATCTCACGTTTCCATTGCCTTAGTAATTTGCTGCAATCACTACAGCAAACAAGAAAAACACAATTACAGGCATTTTACTTTCATATCAAATATTTATTTGCCTAGTAGGCCAATTTTGGCTTAATTTCTTAATTTTGCTGTTAAGAAAATGGTAAAGGGAAGTCAGATACGTATTAATTTGAGAAGCCGTTCTTAAATACTCTTGTAAGCCTAAAACTGTGCTAGGAAATGTAGAAATCACCTAATTAACTTAGAACATTTGTGGGACAAATTCTACCTAGGGACACACAATAAAAGGAGCTAGTGACATTAAAAAATTTGGCTCTATCTGAACACACACAGGGAAGATCTAATTATTTTTAAAAAATTACAGACATGAGATCACTTTCACTGCTGTACTTGTTTATAATGAGAAGTGATGTTATTAGCATTTTTCAGACTCTCTCAAATGCCAGAGGCATTGTATAGAAAATTAGAATAGCCATCAGTATCATGCTGTTGAATAACTGCTGTAGGATTTTATTTAGCATACAAACCTCTGAACCATAACTACAATGCTAGCTCAGTATTTACATTTTTAAACAAAAAGACCCAAAGTGAAGGAATCTATTGCAAATCTGTAAACTCTTTTTTGCATGAAAACATATAATTTTTAGTTGAGGCAGCTTAAAGCTCATTGATTTGTTCCTGAGGCATCTATTTTCTCTTGATGAAAGCACAGCCGAACAGGGATTCTCGTGTCAAAGAGTATGATTTATTTATGTTCTGAATCACAGCCGCTAATGCTCACATTTCTATTAAAAACTTAACATCTATGGGAGAAAGGGACAAATACTTTCAAGTTCCTCATGAGGTTGTTGATAAGATTCTGGCATTTTTAAAGTTGAGAAAACACACTGAAAAATTGTGAGAAGAGTTTGGCTACTTTGGCATAAAAGTTACTAAATGCACCTTTAAGATGTTCATATTCTTCCTTTATACTGTACTCTGTTAAAATCATATGGGTAGAAGAATAGTTAATATGAGAAAATGTTCATGTTATTTTGTTGCCTAATAAAGGATATTAAAAAAGAACATTTAACTATATGAACCTAATTCAGTTAAAAAGATTTATATATCTTTTCATAAAAGATATAGAAAAGATATATAGGTATATATATAAAGATATATAAATTTATGTATTTATAAAAGATATACAAATATATTACATATAAAAAGTTATATATTAAATATATTATATATAATATACATATTAAAAAGAGTATGAACTATATGAACCTAATTAGTTAAAAAGATATATTTTTTGTATATATACATATATCTTTTATAAATATATCTTTATATAAAGATATATAAATAAAGATATGTAAATATATACTAAATATATAGAAGCTATATATAATTAAAAACATATATTTAATATATACATCTATCTCTATAAATATATCTATATAAAAGGATATATAAAGATATATAAAAGGATATAAATATATAAATACTTGTAAATATATAAATATATAAATAAATATATAGATATATATAAAGATATATAAAAGGATATGTAAAGATATATAAAAGGATATATAAAGATATATTTATAAAAATTATATGATCTATACACATATAGATATATAGTACATATATATCTTTTAAACTTCATGTTACATATACATATACGTGTGTATATTTTTTAATGTATGCATGGGGAAAAACTGGGAAGCTGTACATCAAAATTTTGTCAGAAGTTTGCTGTTTGCCTCAGTTTCTTCATTTAAAAGTTAACATAATAGGACCTACTTCATAAGGTTGTTATAAAGATTAAATAAAATAATACTTATAATATTTATAAAATGCTTAGAACAATAGCTGGCACAAATGATAGCTATTATTGTTGTTTTATTTTTATGTGTGTTTGATAAAACTTGTTTTCTTTTGTTTCCTTATTTTCCTAATTTTCTATAATCAACATTACTTTTGTAACTGAGTTATTTAAAAAATATATTATCTACTTCTAGGATTCTTTAGTTCCCAAGCTCTGTTATCCAAATTTTAGAAGGATAGATAGGATCCTATCATTCTCCTTTGCAGCACAAACTGATACTGCAATTAATTAATTATCTGTTTGAGGGTTGTCTTTTCCAGTAAGCTGAAAGCTCCACTCAGTGGCGCTGTGTTGTCTTCCTGATTTTTGTTTCCTTGTGCCTAATGCTTTTCCTGTTCCAAGTCAGTGCTCAATATTTGTTGAGAGAATGAAAGTTAAGTTTATGTTCAAAGCAATTAATAGTCACTTTGTATTTGTGATTTAGTTTTATGTTTTATATCTTTAAATGATATTATGCCCATTTTGTAGATGAGAAAACTGGGCAAACTCACAACAAGCAAGGGGTGGGTCAGGATTTGAACCCAGGTAGTCTTACTAAAGTGTACTGCCGCTTATGAGAAAAATGAGGATAAATGACCAAAGCAATACTATATAAGGAATTACATCAATAATATAGGACATATGTGAAATATTTATTGGGATTAAAAAGATGAAAGCTAAGAGAAATGAAACTGAATATGTGGCACATCTAGCATGCCTTATGGTTGGGTTTGTGTGTGTGCACATATCAAATGCTTTTCTTATAATTTCGCAAATAAGTAAGTTTTATTTGTATTGACTTTAGTCTTATATTTATTTCCTTATCTTTTTGTATTCCTTTTTCTTCATAAAATATATTAAGAAAAAAAATTCCTCTATAAATTAGTCCTAACAATATCTTTTTTAGAGGGAGGGGAGATTTTAAACTAACTGCAATCTAAAGTGTTATCAACATGAAGAAGTGCTAAATGGAACTTAGTTTTACTTGCCCAACATATAAATGATTAAACTTGGTAGCCATCAATCGCTTGCTTCTTCTCTGAATATGAAAGCTGTGGTGAACAAGGTCTTGCTTCCACTCTCACTCCATTTTTGCAGCCCTTAATCTTTCTTTTTCTTTCTCCAGACTTTTGTGAACAGGGGCGTGGCAGAGTCTAAATATGGTAATGAACCTCTCACTCTGAAAACAGATTTAAGCAATGAGATGGGGCTTCAACAGTTAGCTAATTCTTCTTATCCTACATCATAAATGCTAATGTCTCAAATGTAAAACTTGAAAGGCAAGTGTATTCTCTGTGAGAACTCTCTCGTAATAAACTGTAAGTTCTTTTGCTTCTTTCTTTCCTCCTTTCTACCCTCCCTCCCTGCCTCTCTCCATCCCTTCTTTCTACTGCTTGCAAATATCGGCAGTGTCAATAAACAATTTACTCTGAAGATTGAACAATTGCTGAAAAAAATTAGAGTGGTTGGAGAATCAGATTCCTGTTACTGATCTCTTTGCTGTTAATTTTCTCTGTGGCTGTTGTGTGATAGCGGAGGAAGCCTTGACTGTAAGTCATAAGGTCTGGATTTCAGTCCTAAACTCAATTTCTGTATGGTTCTGTCTCCTTATCTTTAAAACAGTCGCATTAGAAATCTAAGGATCTGTTTAGCTCTAAACCCTTCTAATTTTATTATATATTTTACTACAGATGTGTGTGTGAGTGTGTATACAAGATGACAATGTCAAGATTAACAGTGTTTCACAAAAATAATAGTAAAATCGAGCCTACATTGTTTTTCTTCTTTCCCCTTTACCTTGTTTTGCTGTAAACATTTGGGGGAGAGGGTAAGGGTAGTGGGAAGAGATTACTTTGAGAGAATATAATTTAGTTTATCTTCTGGCACTCTTGTTAATAATTTTTAATTAAGAAAGCAGAGTTGGTATTCAGTAACAAGCTTTATGGACGCAAACTTAATTTGTATGACAGATGTAATTTAGATGACCTCAGACTAAACAAAATGAAGATGGTTTTTGGTGGTCCTTAATTACAGAAGCCTGAGGTCTATTTTGCAGAATTTTTCAGTCCATTGAACTAATATTTATATCCAGCAAGGACTAAAAAACACATGTATAAAGGTTATCCACATAGCAATCAGGCATTAAATCCTTTCCCCTTACTGGACAAGCCTTTCACTTATTGTTCCAGGAGGGCCTGGCATGCATCCATTTATTATGGCTTTTTCCTAAGTCATAAATGATATATTGTGTTAGCTGCTTTGTGCTATTCTCTTGTCTATTTGTTCACTATGATCTTACCCACAGACTATGGTACATGTATTTTCATTTCCAGTTAATAAACAGAGGAAGTGAATTTTGCAGTTGACAGAACTGCCTAACACAATATTTTCTTTAACTTGGGTAAATTAAACTATCCGTTAATTAGGAATTTTTAAAAATGTAAACAGCTTACTTCTTTGTGATCAGGATAATAGGAAGTTACTATTAATAATGAATACATGTAATCATTGCTACAGTACATAAAAGATATCCGTAACTCTAAGAGTTTAGGAGCTTATTAACCCTAATTTTGTCTTTTATGTCCATATTCTCCTCTGTCACACCCCCCTTCCCCATTGGGACCTCTAAATGGGTGGATATCTAAGGTTTGATGAGCAGGCTAGTTGTATGCACATGATAATTGGTACGTGATTCCAGGGTTAAAGTTTAGCATAGAAAAAAAATGAAAAGATTAGCTTGTTTGCAATGAAGAGAGCTGAGGCAGATAACAGAATAAATACATGACTTGTAGAGAACGTAAGAGGGAATGTGAGAGGGAGCTAATCAGTGGACTGACCTTACCTTTAAGGAAAATTGTGATCTAATTCAGGTAGCTCTCCCTCTGAGAGTTGATTATCTTTTAGGAAAAAGTACCTTTCTGAAAAAGGCAGTGTCGTATTGACAGTTGACTTTCTTAGACCAAGAGTGTGATAGGCAAGAATTTATATGAGTTATTACAAAATATTTAAGCAACTGTGTATCAGTTAGAATGGGCTACGTTGTGCTGTAGTAACAAATAGCCCCTAACCTTAGTGGCTTACAATCACAAAGGTGTATCTTTTCCTCATACCACATGTATCTTGGGTTGGCAGGGGCTCTGCTCCACATTGTCCTCATTTGAGGCAGAGCTTCCACCATCTGTAATAATGCTGCCTGGCCTGGCAGTAGGAATAAACATGACAAAATGTGTTCTGAGTGTGAAAGAGTTCTCCCTAGAAGTGATGCATGTTACTTTGGCTCACATTTCATTGGCCAAAGCAAGTGTAGGAAAGGGCTGTCCCATCTTGTGCCCAGAAGGAGGAGAACCAGAAATACTGGTGAATTGCACCTCTCAAAACCAAAAAGAGTAAATAATATTTCTGACTACCATTTAGTATCAAGATTTTAAAAGTAATAATTAGGTGAGGAAAAATAGACATAGTGCCTCATTACAAAAATTATTTAATAAATCGCAGGGTCAGAGCTACCTTTTCTGATTGGTAACCACAAGCAGTCATTCTAAGGAGCAGACTTGGGAATGCATCTGTACACATCAGTTTGAGGAACCTTGACAAAACTGAAAAGAATCTATTAATTCCACATAATCCCTGCAAAAAAGGCTTATTTCCTTTGTCACTGGGTAAAATAATTCAACACGAGTACATTGACAGACACAGGACACCACCCCTGCCAAGAATTCAGTTCAACAGACTCCAGTTTGAAAAATATAACCATATAGTCTTTATCATGAGTGATGGTTGTCTTATAATGCCCATTTTACACATGAGGAGCCGAAGCTTTAAGACATTATGTCACCTTTCCCAAGTTACACAGCTCAGAAGTGACAGAGCCTTGCCTAGAACCCATGTTCCTCTGACATCAAAGTGCATGCTCTCATCCATATACTCCGCTACCTTGCAACAAGACTGGCACAGAGAAATACCTGAACCCGGGGTGGTTCAGGAAACAGTGACTGGGAGAGAGTTAGTGTAGCTGAGTCAGCTGGACCCAGGAGAGGAGGCAATGATCTTGTCACTCTGCAAGTAATCATGCTCATAATCTTAGTAGAACAAAGAAGTTGTTTTTAAATTAGTGATTTTCTGGGCTCAGGCTCCAGAAGCTCAGTTGCCTTTCCTGAACTTTGAGAGGGGTTTGTTGCCTTTCCTGGGCTTTAAGAGGGGCTTGTTGAGCGGGAGACAGGAATATCCCAGAACACAAACACCAGAGCCTTTCCTGGAAAGGAGCCCATGCCAACAGAGTCTGCATCCCCATGCCTGCCTGTGGTGGGGGGGAGGATGGGGTCGGCTTTCAGGAGCTGGAGCACTGGGGAGTGAGCAAGCTGTGATGCTGTTAGCCTGCCGCCTGTCCTAAGTGCAGCCCAAGTCAGAGCAGAGGTGCAGATGGCCAGGGCTTGTGAGGATTCTTGTAAATTGAAGACTGTCTATAATTTGATTAAGACGCAGACAGCTAACGGATCTTTAAAGGAGTGTTTAAATCAAATCACCAAACAAGGAAGGTGGAATCTGGGGAGAATTAGAAGGCAAACGTGGTGGTGTTCTCATCAATCAGATGCAGCTGTCCATGCACTATTTCTAACTTACAAATAAATTAAGTTTATACAGGAAACTGGGAGCATATCAGATCAGCTAATTTTGGAATTCATAAGTGCAAAAATCTAATTTTGCTTAAAATTAACTACTAAACAGTGACAGGTACAATGCCAAGTTCTTAGACAGTTGTTTTGAATCCATATACAACCTTATGAGGTGGGTATGGTAATTCTATTTTAGAGGTAAGCTGACTGAAACCTGAAGAGATTATGTAATTTCCCCAAAGTTATAAAGCTAGAAAGTAGTAATGTTCTTCAAACATGTGCTTTCTTTTAAAATGCACTTCCTTAGGTGATTGTGCTCAGTGGATCAATTATTCTTTTAAGTTGAAGAATAACAGCTTTTCTTAAGATCCCTACTCAACCCATATTTTCTAGACAACCTTTGCCAGTTAACTCTGGTATGAAGCTGATGCAGAAACAACAAATCAGTATTATTTTCTCTTGCATGATTCATTCTTGCGAATGGGTATTGCATGCTTGTTGGGTCCATATTTTCTTCACATAATATTTTATTCTCTTTGGGGGTAGGAGCCATAACTAAACAGTTATTTAACCCCCATTATTCTTAATGTTGTGCCCTTCAATGAATGGCTGATTTTATGAAGCGTAGTTACTTTATGATTAGGCATTTTATGTCGCTCATTAAGAGATGACTTATGACCAAAATTTTAATGGAAATCTTTGCTTTGGGATCCTGCTATCACTTAAGGTGCTTACAATTTGTTCTGAGTTATGCCACAAAATGACTACAATTATTTACCTGTATTTCCATAAGCTTAAAGTTTGGAAAAGCGAAGCATGCAGGCATCTGGACCAAAGCTGCAGAGAGATCACTGAAATTTGCACAAATGAAACTTACAAGTGTATTGTTTTCAGACCATTAGAAGGTATATATTTAATATAGATATATATAATAGAGTTTAGAACATTAATATATAAAATGAAAATAAGTGGGTGCGGTTTCTAGTAACTACCTAGAGAGCTAGGGGGAAGCAGCAGAAAGCATGCAGGGCAAAGAGTGTTCCTTAGGCTTGAGTTCACAACCAGGTGTTTCACTAATAGCTGTGTTACCTTCAGCAATTTATATAATCACTTTGAAACTTATTTAAAAATATTTACTGCATGTTGTATGTCATTCGTAACTGCAGTGTTCTTCTTTGGATGAAATGTGTGTTAAACATCTAGACCTAAGCATGCATGCAGTGAACAATGATTACTATTATTACTACTGAAGCCCAACACAGGCTGTTTTGATGTCAATGAAGACAGTGCAGATGTCATCTTTTCCGTATTTCTGGAGAACAGATTTTGGCAAATAGGAGAACCTTAAGATATTCATTAACCTATGACAAGATTTAAAATATTTCGTTCTACTTAGTGCTCTGAGCACTCTTCCCTCCTTGACCCCTGCCATTTTGTAATATGTGCTTCCTAATGTATACATGCAAACCCACAATTATCACTTTCTTCATTTTTCTATTCAAATTAGAAATCAGAGTAGGGAAAGATGGGAGATGGACAAAAGTGTTTGTAGGTTGTGGGTAATTTCTCACAGAGGATCAGGTCTGTGCCATCTGTCATGGAGACCTGGGCATTAGCAGTCTGTAAGGCTGCTTGAGGGGCTGGCAGCTGCCTTGCCTATTTACAAAAAAAACAGCACTTTGGAGAAGCCATATGTATATATATGATTCCAAGTTATATCTTGAACATGTCTGCTTTCTACATATCATTCATTTGTGAGAGTTGATATAACATTTTAACTGTTTGGATTAAAGTTGAACATTATTTTTTTATGTTTGGATATGAAAAGTAACAGAAATTGGTAATTAAAGCTGGGTGGGCCCTGATGAAGGAAGAGACAGACAGATCAATGAGCCAGAACAGAATCCAGAAGGAAATTCAATTACATCATAAATGAGTAACTGCCTTGATTCAATGAAGGGGTTGCACACAGAAAACTTTTTATTTTCCCTCAACATTTCATTCAAACAAGCTCTGCCATCTCTTTTTCCTGGCCCTGGCTATCATCTCAAGTCATCTTATAGCTTTTAAATCCCTGTTTTTGGTAATCAAATGGTCTCATTTTCAGATATTAAAAAGTCTAGGCCATATATATCAATCATTATTGTTATATGCAGTTTAATGGCTTTGTCTCCTTTCAGCTCAGGTCTGACCTATGATTGCCTCTGCCCCATATTCTCCTTGTTTTTAGATGTTTAGACTTTGTATGGTTGAGGGAATGAGGCTAGTGAGTAGAGAGATAGAGGCAAAGGCATTTTCACCTATTGCTTTTGGTGCTTTCCTGGCTATCAAATGTCCTCTTCATCTCAGGCCTTCAGATGCTGCCTCTTCTCTGATGCCACTGGAGTTCTTTGAAGATCTCCCCTGGGATTTCTCCTGTTAACTTTCAGAGTCCCCCTCACCCCTGAGCTTTTACCCTAGGAGGTACAGCTCCAGCCATTTACTGTTGGGGTCCTTTTGCCCCAGCAGGCAGCAGTGTTCTTGGGCTGTGCATGTCAAGTGAAGATGACATAAGCCTAGATATCTGCTTGAATTGTTTCACTGGTTTCATCTTGAAAGAAGGGGCTGGTATCTCCCCAGGGAAGTAAAACTTGCAAACATCTCCAAAGTGGTTCACTTGGTCCCTTCTTTTCCTGCATGGCTTCACTTAGGAAAAACACCAATAGAGCATTCTCTTCCTAAAATTTTCTGTAAATAAACTGTCCTCTTAAGGGGTCTATAAGCTTTTCTAATATGGGATAGGTGTTTAGAATATGTTCAGTAGCTGGGTTTTGTAATCTTTTAATTGCTGGGGAGACGATGGATCTATTGATTATTTTTGGAACTAATGTGGATGCTACTGACTTGTTGACTCAGTTTGGGGCCTCAGCTTAAATTCTGAGCCAACACAAAAGAGTTTAATTCCACATTCTTTTTCAAATGTAATCAAACATGTTGGGGAAATATCTCTCTAAATGACATTGGAATATCGTGCTAACCATTTAGAACAAAAATAATTGATCTCTATTTGGGTACCACACACAAAAATAAATCTGAGATGGATTAAAGATTAAAATGATAAAACTGCTAGTAAAACAAGATATTGTCATCTTGGTCTGGAATAAGCCTTTCTAAATTTGATGCCAAAGGTAAGAAACAAACAGGAAAAAGAATGCCCAATTAGCATTTGTAACAATTAAAAAGTTTCACATGGCATGCACACAACACAAAAGACAAATTTTATAGTGGAGAAATAATTTGCAAAAAGGGTTACTATTCTCAATATATAATGAGATATCATTAAGAAAAATAAAAATATGAGAAAAATGAAGGAATTTAGAAGTAGGCAACTCGAAAGAGAAGAAATGCAGTTGATCAATAAACATAAATATAATTAGATGTTCAGTCTTGCAAATAATTCACTTTTTTGGTCTGCTTGGAATGCTTTCCCCTTTTCTTCACAATTTTTGTAAACCTGATTCCTTTTCACTAGGGTCTTCAGTCTAATGTCCCTCATCTCTGTAACTCCATGCTTCACTTCTTACCTGCCTCTCTCTATTTGAATATAAGCTTTTTGAGGTCAGATACCTAATCTATGCCTTTTTTCCCCCAGTGCCTATTTAGTGCTTGGCCATAGTAGACTCTCAAATGTTTGTTGAGTAAATGTGTAAATAAATGAAGGAACTGATAGAACGTAAATGGAAACAATTACATACAGTATTTTCCTATTGTATTAAGAAAGGTTAAAAAGTAAGGCTGGGTGCGGTGGCTCACGCCCGTAATCCCAGCACTTTGGGAGGCTGAGGTGGGCGGATCATGAGGTCAGGAGATCGAGACCATCCTGGCTAACACAGTGAAATCCCGTCTCTACTAAAAATACAAAAAATTAGCCTGGCATGGTGGCATGCTCCTGTAGCCCCAGCTACTCAGGAGGCTGAGGCAGGAGAATCACTTGAACCTGGGAGGTGGAGGTTGCAGTGAGCCGAGATCATGCCACTGCACTCCAGCCTGGGTGACAGAGCGAGACTCTGTTTCAAAAAAAAAAAGAAAAAAGAAAAAAAGAAAGGTTAAAAAATAAAAATACCTAGTATGAGTGAAATAACGTATTATCATTCTTGGAGGTAAAAATTAGCACAGTATTTCGGCAGGAAAATTTGGCAAGTTGAATCAAATTTTAAAATGTGTGCCTCTTTGACAGTAATTTAATGCTTGGAAGTTTATCCTAAGAAAATTACTGAACTAATGTACAGAGATACATTTGGTTGTGTAACAAAGTATTGTTTATGATAGGGAAAAATTACTAGCAAATGAGATTGTTCATTGATAATCAGGAAATTGATATTTTGTAAAACATTCAAACAAATGAATATACTTAGTTGTTAAAAATGATGTTATAGGTCTGTGTTTATTGATATAAAAAGGTATTTGTGATATAGGAGAAAAAATTATACTGAGCAGGAGTTATTTTGATAACTAGCTGGTATAAAACAGATTTTTATAAAGATCATAATTTCCTTTTCCAGTGTTATTTAATGATTCAAATGAAAAGAAAACAGATGAAGTAATTTCTTTGTAAATTCCTTTTCCTTCTCATTTGTTTTTCTGATTATTTTCTTCATTCTTGTTACTGCCACCTAGTGGATGAGGATTGGTTTGCTTTTTTATTGTTCGAGATTACCGTTTATTTTTTCCCCGAAGGTAGCTCTTTCTAAGGGTTTAAAAAAAAATCACCAGTGGTGTGCTAGTAAACATTTTACTTCCAGCTATCCGAAGGCATTGTGTACATAAGTATACATTCATAAACTTCTAATAAGCTTTACTTATAAAGGATGCACACAATTTATGTAGAGGGAGCACATATTTTACGAGTAATAAGAAAACAGAAAATACTCTTTATTTAAATTATAAATAGCTAATTGATTACAACAAATTGCTTTCATTGCTTTTTGCTGAACTGCTGTATCTGTAGCAAACCTGTGGCTGCAGTTCAACCATGATTTGACACATGGAGCTGTATGCCAATTTATTAACCCTTTACCAAATATCATTAAATCTGACATGTGATCTACCATTGGACTATTTCTCACCATTGTACAAATTATCTTTATTGAGCTCAAATCTCTTTCAGCTTTAGCACTAAACCAAACCCTTCCTTATAGTGCTTGTAAATTTATGTTATGCAAATATTCCCACTAAGGTTGATGTCAATCTACCAATGTGAAAACACAGAACCTGGATTTGGGGACAGATGCACAGTAGCACTCCATTATGTAGTATTTTCACTTTACATATGTGATAGACATAATAGCTTCAAAGCATAGATAACGGTAAAATGGAGTAAATGTAGTAAAATAAATAGGGAGTGATGTTTAAAATGTATATTTAACTTTATTTTTAATATAACTTGTTTGACTATAAGTTTATATAACTTAACTATTAAAACTGGCTTGCAAAATTGAAAATTTAACAGTTGGCTTTCACAATCTTGCATGAGCAAATGCCACACACCACTGAATATAGCTGTTATCTTTGCTTTTTGAGTTGTCTTTATTGTTCTGGGGAAGCTGCAGAGCCATGAAAGAGACCATTCTTTGAGCTCTAATTTGTATCTGAGCAGCATATTATGACATGTTTTATTGTTATCTGTCGTTAGTACATGTTAAGGAAGAGTAATCCCATGAGGTAATCCTACTCTTCCTTAACATGTGTGTTTTAAGCCTTTGAGCATCTTTTTAAATAAAAGGATGAACATGTGAAATATATATGCAAAGTTCTAAATTATTGAGCAAAATTATTATCATACAATTACTTCAACTAAAATATCTCTTAGAGATACTTTTATAAAATAATCCAGAAGGATTTACCTTTTAATATGCTTCCTCATATTGTCTCATCTGACCCTCCTACAAATCTGTAAGGGGCGTATTATTATTTTCTTCTTACAGGTTAGGAAATGGGGAAACAGAGAGGTAAAGTGACTTGACCAAGTCAAGAGAGATTAGGAGATTATATTAGTAATGATAATAACAGCAGCAACAGCATCACTACAGAAATTGTTGACAAAGTACCCAGGATATGCCAAGCACTATTCTAAATACACTGCGGTTATTGTTTCATTTAATCCCATGAAACATACCATAAATCTCCACTTTTCAAGTAAGAAACCCAGACCAGAGAGGTAGAGCAATTTGCTCAAGGTTACGTAAGTGGGGACACTGGGGTTCAAAGCCAGGTGTATCTGATTCCAGAACTTAACTCCCAGAGGCACTATAATCTCCTGCCTCTCATTATTAATCTGGATTTCCACTATATTCTGCATTCACAGAGCAAGTCTAGAAATGCAGTTTAAGTTTATCCATTCTTTAGGCAAGCATAATTTATAGCTTGAATATTGTAAAAATAATTATTCATGTTTCTATTTTGCATAGTTCTAGAAGGAAATAAAGTTCTGTTTTAAGGTGTTTGCTTCTGTGCAAGATGCACAGGCCAGAGTCTCTTATGACATTCGAAGTAGGGAGATGTTAATGATGAGGACAGGCCTGCCTATTGTTCCCAAGCCTCCAGAGACTTCCAAAGCTTCCAGTCCTTACACAATTGTTGGGAGAATCCTATTACTTGTTTGTGGAGAGGATTACATATGTTTGGTTTGCATTAATTGCAGAGCTTTGCCATTAGCATTACTCATATGAGACTCTTTCAGATAGTTATTAATTTCCATTTAAGGAAATTAAACTTTTGACATTCTCTAGAGGTCTAATTATTGACTGGCTGTTTCCTGACTCTCTACTCTGGCAGAGGTAGTTCTTTTGCCTTGTCAGCACTAAATCTTGACTCCTGAATTTTGACGAGGATTATTACCAGGTGCTTGGTGGTTTAATAAGCATCTCATATATGGTGAAAATAAACAAACCAGTCATAGAGATTTCATTGACATTGTGCAAAAATCCCAGTTTTTCAGTTTTTTAGGCAGTTGAAGTCACATAAACAGATTATTTATTTATTTATTTCTTCTCTCTCTCCCCCCGCCCCCGTCTTTCTTTCTTATAAATGTAGAGGCAGAAAAAAAAGAATTTAGAATATATGATAGACTGGTACTTTATAGACTCAGAAAAATGCAGAACTATTTCTGTTTATATTTTAAACTCAAACAAGATTTTAGTACCTAATGGTCATCACTGTGTGAACAATTTAATCCCTTTTTCATAGAATTAAATTTGCCAGTGGATATTGGTGTCCCACCCCTGTATCCTTCCCTTTCTTCTTCCTTTGTCCCTTCGTTTCTCCTCCCTTCCCCTCCTGTCCCTCCCTCCCTCCCTCCCTCCCTCCCTCCCTCCCTCCCTCCCTCCCTTCCTTCCTTCCTCCCTTCCTTCCTTCCTTCCTTCCTTCCTTCCTTCCTTGCTTCCTTCCTACCTTCCTTCCTTCCTTTTCAATAACATGTCAGTCCTGGTATTAGTTCCCTCTACAGAGTTAGCAGGGCAAAAAGCTCTTTCATTAAGTTATTTTCTGAACCAAGGCAAGATGTTATTTGGACTCTATTTATACCATTTACTGTTTGTGGAAACAATGAGATAAGTATTTAATGAAAAGGATTGTGCAGCAGAAATGTGACGGCTCATATCCATTACATAGTTCGAGTATAAGCACACTACTACAAACTCTAAATTGTTAGACAGATGGTGGCTTTTGGGCTTCATTCAATAGAAAATAGCACTAATTCTCTAGACTAGCAATTCCTGGGTTTTACTACTCATTGATTTCTTAATAGATTTAATTTTATTTCACCATTAACCAACACTTATTTCTAAATAAATAAGAATAGCAAAATATAAATATATTCTTTGACAAGGTCTTTTTAAATTAGAAAGGTTTTGGTTTTAGAAATGGCAAAGTTCAGAGAATTATCTGGTAGTCTCTCCATTTTGTAATAATCATCATACAGTATTATAAATGGAGTTTGCTTGCTGATATAAGTGTAAGCTGGAATAATACTTTTGGAAAATAATTTGGAAATATATATTAAAAGCATGAAAAAATATACAGGCAATAATCAACATCTATGAATCAGTTATAGGGAAATAATGCCAAATTTGTGAAAAACTGTATGACCAAATATGTTTGTTATTGTAAAATATGTACATCTTTGGCAAGAGGTGTACAGTTAGAGTAACTATGCCCACATTACAACTATGTTAACAAGAGGCAATAAAATGGAAATGACAATGTAAGTGAAAAATAGGATGAAAATTATTCTTTGATACAAATCACATAAAGTTCATGAAAAACAAGCTACAGCTTAAACTATTTGTGGAAGAAAATATTCAATATGCTAATAGTTGCTGTGATCTACATACTTTTTATCTTTTTTAATTTAAAAAGGTCAATTATTACTTTTATAATAAAAATATGAAAAATAATAAGTGACATTGCAGACCAAAAACTAGACATCAAAGTAACCTAGGCCTAAGGATTGCAAAAATCATCTTTTACTTCTAGTATAATTAAAGATTATGCTCAAGGCAAAAGTGTTAATAGTGAAAAGACTAGAACTTTTGAGATTATATATTCTA
The DNA here is from genome assembly GCF_029281585.2 of Gorilla gorilla gorilla. Lineage (NCBI taxonomy): Eukaryota > Metazoa > Chordata > Mammalia > Primates > Hominidae > Gorilla > Gorilla gorilla. The sequence goes on from NC_073227.2 coordinate 133,343,134, forward strand.
AATTTCCATTTGGCATGTAGATATGAGAGCGTTAATAGTAATGAAGACTAACACCTTAGCCTTTTAATTCTCAGTTCAAAATCTTTTAAACCATAAAATATTTGATTGTTAAAAAAAGGTTGTTTTTTTTTTTTTAAATGAATGTGAATTTATTGTGGACCTGATTGCTTAAAGAACTGTCAGTTTACACCCGGGTATTCAGAAAGCCTAATATGATGGGATTCTGGTCTACAGTGTCATGAATGTTACTTATTGAAAACAAATATGCTATATGTAGTAATATGCCAGGAATAATAAAATATTATTTATATAATTACCAACATTTATGTGCTAATCTTTGATAATTAGTAGGGTTAGGGAGAGAAGGTAAAATGAAGGATTAGTATCCCTATTTTGGAAGCTTGTATGGATGTCATCTTGTTTTCTAAAGAAATTTTCTTATAGCAAGTATAGGGATTCATGTATTCACTTATTTAATGCGTGCTTATCAATCACCTACTATGTGCCAGTTACTGTGCTTACTGCCAGGAAGTAATGGTAACCAAAACCACAAAAATCATTAAAGTAATTTCTTTTCTGCTCTTGCCCCTGAGGTGAGACATCACATTTTATACAGTAGTCCCCTCTGATTCTTGGGAATATATTTCAAGATCCCCAGGGGATGCCTGAAACCTCAGATAGTACCAACCAATTGCCATCTACCTGTGCAAACAGAGCACATTTCTGTTTGCCTTTTACCTACAAATTTAATGTCTTTTACCTACAAATTTAATGTCTTTTTCATCTTAACTAAGCACTTATCATGCACTATGGCTGTAACTTTTTGCAGGTTGATGTACGACAGCACAACTAGCACAAATTTCATTTTCCTTCTTCACAATTCCATAGATAGAACATTTATAGATCTTAGCAATCTCGGCATATGATTTTTTTTTTTCCTTCTTTAAGTTGAGAACTTTCACCTTTTCACTTAAAGGAAGCACTCTACGGCTTCTCTTTGTCACACCTGAATTGCCAGCATCACTACGCTTGTGCTTTGTGGTCGCTATTAAGTAAAATAAGTGTGACTTGAAAAGAAGCACTGCCACATCCAACAGTCGATCCGATAATGGAGAAGGCTTCTAAGTGACTAGTGGGTGGGCAGCATAGACAGCGTGGATCTGCTGGACAAAAGGATAATTCATGTCCTAAACAGCGTGAGATTTCATCACACTACTCAAAATGGCACGCAGTTTAAAACTTATGGATTATTTATTTCTTTTCACTTAATATTTTCAGAACTTGATTGATTGATGGTAATAAATCACAGAAGTGAAACTTCGGATAAGGGAGACCACTGTAAATATTGGGCATCCCTAAAAGATTCGTTGGAAATGATCCCTAAGTCACTGCTCCCTGGGGTCCTGATGCAGAAACTGAAACTGAATGAAGAGAATGAAGTGGGTAAAGATGTTAAGTGTTCTGGGTATTAATTCAGCTTAATGTAAGGTTAGGGAGGTAGGCACTACCTCTACTATGTATTATATGATTTTTTTTATTGATGTTGTCTCTTAAATTATTGTATCCTCTAAATTATCTGCACTATTGCTCTTGTTTTAAAGATTTAATACTGCATGTTAATCAATTTTTTTGTTACCCTTTTTGAGTTGACTCTACCTGAATACCATGTTATGATGCATTATTAAGATGTGGACCAAATGTTTATTCCTTCTCAATGATAATGATTGTCTTTTGAAATTTGAAATCTTAAAAAAATCTATTTTGGGGGTACAAGAGAAGATTTCTTTTTCTTTTTCTTTTCTTTTCTTTTATTTTTTTGGTGATGAAGCCTTGCTCTTATCCCCCAGGCTGGAGTGCGATGGCATGATCTTGGCTCACTGCAACTTCCGCCTCCCGGGTTCCAGCAATTCTCCTGCCTCAGCCTCCTGAGTAGCTGGGATTACAGGTGCCCGCCACCACGCCCGGCTGATTTTTTGTATTTTTAGTAGAGGCGGGGTTTCACCATGTTGGCCAGGCTGGTCTTGAACTCCTGACCTCAGGTGATCCGCCCGCCTCAGCCTCCCAAAGTGCTGGGATTACACGCGTGAGCCACCGCGCCTGGCCAACAGCAGATTTCTTATATGCTTATATTGGGTAGTGGCATAAAGTCTGGGCTTTTAGTGTACTCATCACTGGAATAGTGAACATTGTATCCAATAGATAAGACAGGTTATCTTATTGGGAAAAAAAAAGATTGAAAATGCAGAGTGGAACCTTAACCCTTAATGAAGCAGATTTTTTTTGAAAACAAGAACAAAAACAAAACAGGCTCCATTATAAGGTGTGTTATTTTCTGAATGAAGCAGTCCCTGCTTTCTTCCTCTCTCCCACAGAAAAAAGGGTGCTCCTTGGGCTTTAAAAATTATTTTAAAATTTGTAATGCTTTAATCAGTGTTTGCCTAATTGAATTGATGTAAAGATTAAAAAGTGAAGGTTTGGGAACTTTGTGAATAGGTTATGGGAAACACTCACATGTGATAGGTAGGTATATAATATAATAGTTTATTTTACTTGAGATACTCTCTTCCTGTATTATAACTGCCTTTTATGACCAGAATTCCTACCTTAAATGTATTGATATGTAGGAATATATGTATACTCAAATTTTCATGTTTATAAATAGTGGTGCTTCTATGGAAGCTTGGCAGTAAGATTAAAGAGTGGAGGTACAAGAAATGTGGGCTAATAGACCTTAACAAGATCGAGAGAATTGTCAAGCCCAGCTCCAGACACTTGTTGGGGCCGTGAGGAGTATTTTTTTGCAGCCCAATTTGAGAAACTCCCTTCTTGAAATCTGCCTCGGAACTGTCCACAATGACAAAACGCTCCTGCAATCCAGAGGCCAAGGCTTAGCCTAATTGAATGTTAAGCAGCTGAAAGAGTTTGAAACCAGAAAAACAGTGTACATAGTGGAAATCCTGATAAGCCCATCATTGTGGTGGTCTCCTGCGGTGGCAATGATAATAATAATAATTTATTGAAAATAGCCAAGGTAGAGACAAAAGTTTTTGTGTATTCAAGCCAAACAACTCAGATGAATGGCACCCCCCAGACTAACTTCTGAGTAAACCATACTGTGATAACATAAAGCCCATCTGTGTCAGGAATATCGGGAGGTGCCATTAGGCTGGAGGACCGGCATATATTCATATATTGTCCACAACCTCCTTTTGGGGTCCGGTTGTCTAGATGGGATGACTCTAGATGACACGTATGCAGGGTGGATTCTAAACCAGAGGTAGAGCAGCATTAGTGTCTGCCTTTTTTTTTTTTTTTAAATCTTGTGGTACCTAATTTCCAAAGCCACTCAAAATGACAAACATAAGTGATCTGATTATTATACCAGACGCATATAAAAAGTTTCTATTTCCTTACAAAGTTTTTCTGGCTCTCAAATGTAATCGCTGTTTTGTTTTTCTGTTGCTGTTTGTTTTAAAGAATCAGAACAAGAACTTCCCTATTTTAAAATAAACTATTAGTCTCCAACTTCAGGCACATCACAATGTCCCGAATTAGATTGTATTTAATTCAAGATGAAAATTAAATTGAGTTAAAAGAGACGAGCTCTGCTCTCTTAATAAATTTATTCTTTAAAATGATAAATTAGTGATAATCCTTAACATTAACTATTTTATTTTACCATCGTTTTCCTCAATTACAGCATTTTCATAGTAATAAGATAATTTATTTTATATATTGGCTTGTCAAGTTTCCTCATCTGCCTTTCCCCTTTTTGCCTTCATGACATCCCTATGAGGATATTGAGAGCATCATTACTCCAATTTTTCAGATAAAACCCAGGTTTAGAAAAGCTATTTGTTTTTTCATAAGGCTTGAATCAGATACTTTACAAATAATCAGACTTGTAAGGTATTTACAGTACTCAATTTCCATGTCATTCTTGAGTAGCAATTTTAGTTTTTAAACTATATTAAAAATTCTTTAGTTTTTGTAAACTATCTAAATAACTGCTTTTTTTTTGAAACTGGTGGGCTTAATAGAGACAAATAGGTTACAGACAAAATTCCATTATAAAAATATCACTGCAGAAGAGCTCAATAAGAAAAGCTATTTCCTTGTCCGGGCAGACAGCCTATAGAAAGTGTCTGATCTAGCTGCAGTGAATTCTGTGGGAAGAAAGCATCTCTGGATTAAGAAAAATATCAATGTAACAATAACAACTATTGAATGCTACTCTCATTATAGGTAGGAAAAGGAGAATATAAGGTATTTTTTTTAGTTATGTCTAGAGTAACAATTATTTATTGTTTCTATCTCAGAAATAACTACTAAAGAGAATCTTTCTTTATTTCAAAATTGCCCAAACAAAGCTACATAAATAAAGATTCTGAATATAGGACAGAATATTTTTCTGAAAGAAAAAGTGTGTGTTTAATAAGTTCCTCATTTCTTTAATGTGTTTTAAATATCTTAGATTAAAATACACTACAGACCAGGCCTTGACTTTAACTGTGCATACCATGGGTGGAGAATACCATTTGCTTTTTGCAGATTATGACTTATGTGAACAGAATAAAAGCATGCTACATTTCCCCCATTGTGTTTAGGGTTGGCCAGGCTGGTCTTGAACTCCTGACCTCGTGATCTGCCCGCCTCGGCCTCCCAAAGTGCTGGTATTACAGGCGTGAGCCACCGCGCCCGACCATGTACCACATTTTCTTTGTCCATTAATCTGTTGATTGACACTTAGGTTGCTTCCAAATCTTGGCTATTGTGAACAGTACCGTAACAAACACCAGAGAGCAGATATCTCTTCAATACACTGATTTCCTTTGTTTGAGGGTATATACCCAGCAGTGGGGTTGCTGGATCATATGGTAACTCTATTTTTAATTTTTTGAGGAACCTCCAAACTATTTTCCATAGTGATTATACAAATTTACATTTTTGTCAACAGTGTATTAAGATTCCCTTTTCTCCACATCCTTGCTAGCGTTTGTCATTGCCTCTCTTTTGGATAAAAACCGTTTTAACCTGGGTGAGAGTATATCTCATTGTAGTTTCGATTTGCATTTCTCTGATGATCAATGATGTTGCACACCTTTTCATATGCCTGTTGCCATTTGTATGTCTTCTTTTGAGAAATGTCTATTCAATTATTTTGTCTATTTTAAAATCAGATTATTAGATATTTTTTTCCTATGGAGTTGTTTGAGCTCCTTGTATATTCTGGTTATTAATCTCTTGTAAGGTAAGTAGTTTGCAAGTATTTTCTCCCATCCTGTGGATTGTCTCTTCACTTTGTTGATTGTTTTTAACTTGACATGATTCCATTTGGTTGCCTGTATTTGTGGGGCATTAGTCAAAAAATTTTGCTCAGACCAATGTCCTGGAAAGTTTCTCCAGTGTTTTCTTATAGTAGTTTTGTAGTATGAGGTCTGAGATTTAAGCCTTTAATCTACTTTGAATTGATTTTCATATATGGTGAGAGATAGGGATCAAGTTTTATTCTTCTGCATATTGATATCCAGTTTTCCCAGCAACATTTATTAAAGAGACTGTCATTTCTTTAATATATGTTCTTGGCACCTTTGTTGAAAATGAATTCACTGTAGGTGTATGAATTTGATTTTGGATTCTCTATTCTCGATGATATTTCAAATCACATTCTGATTGGTTATAATATTCTGGTTATAGCAAACAATGTAATTCTATATTCTAACTATTTTATGTATTTTATATTATAAGAATACTTATTGCCTGATTTTATAAAATTATAAAATAATTTTTTAATAGAAACAAATGTTGCAGGACATAAAAGTATTTTAATGATACTTTCAAATTTAGAAAAACTTAATTTTAACATATTTAAATAAGGCTATATTTTCACATTGTTAGGTGTAGAACTTTAAAAAATCTAAATCTATAAACATCTTCAATTATAATAATTTAACAATCTGCATCAATTAGGATTCAAACTACTTCAGAAAGAAACTATGACATGTTTCCTTCTCTTTGTGAACATTTATGCTATAAATCCAAATTACATTATAAATGTTTGATTAAATTGATATCTTCTAACACTCATAAAAGATTATATCTCATTAAAAAATTGAAATATACTAAAATAATTCTTGTTTATGCAATTCAAGCATAACTCTTTTAATATATATATTTTTCATTATAAAAGTAATTCATAATACTAGCAGAACATTTAGAAAAATATTTGCATTAATCATGGTAAATACTGTTAATGTTTTGTTTTTCTTTCCAGTTCTTTTCAAATGAATAAGTGTGTGTGTGTGTATACACATACTTTTTAAAAGCAATTTTAAAATCATATATAAAAATTAATCTTTTAACTTAATTCTATAATAAGAGTTTCTTCACGTTTGTAACTGTTCTCAGAAAGTATTCCTTTATCAGTGTCGCTTTTTTTTCCATTTTAAGTAGTGTTATGGTGAACATTTTTGTACCTAGAATAGATTTTTAGAGAATTAAAGATGTCTATATTTAGATATCACAACCATAATCATATGTAAGATCATGGATATAGAAAAGATATTCTATATAAGCCTTTTTGAAACCTATTAGGAAGTTGTTTTAAATGTTAAAAAAATCTTGATCTATGATGTTTGATTGACAATGCATAAAATGCTGTTAAATCTTATTAAATATGGTATTACTCCTTCTGACCCTCTCCTTTCAGAATGGTCAAATCTCATTTTCAGCTTGAGCGAGCACTGTCAATAAATGTAAGAAAGCTTGATGAGGGCCTTGGGGGGAGCATGTCAAGCAAATTGCTGGTTCCTTTGGTATAAGAGTGATTTTGGGGTGTCCTTAGGACACATTAAGCAGTTCAGAGTAGTAGGAGAAAATATATTCTCTACAGAGAATTTAGATATTTTCTCAGTTGATCCCTTGATGAAATAAATCCTTATTAATTTTTAATCCTGAAATATGATGGTGTTGTACTGAGTTCCAAGTAAAGAAGTAAATGTAGTGTCATCTGCACCATTGAGGAGGGTGCGATTTGTGAGACTGTGTATATGATCTTGGCTCCCCCTTGGCAGGCATAAAGACTGGATTAGCTCTTGTGCCTTCCTGGGGCTGAAAGCCAAAAGTCAAGATTAAACTAATCTAAATCTTTCCTTTTACAAGTGAGCAAAATGATGCTGAAGGAAGTTAAACTACTTTCCCAAGTTACATAATCGTGTGCCAGAGCTGAAACTTGCAGCGGCAGAGCCCAGCGTAATAACCTTTTCCCTCACCACCATTTAGTTTAGAGCTTCAGAAGTATTTTTCCATTGTTCGATAATCAAAATAGTAACTTAAATGATAAAAGTGGCCCATTATTATCTGGCTTTTATCTTTTAAAAAAATCTGTGAAAAGGGTTACTGAAATGATGTATACTTTTCCAAAGGTGTGAAAACAAAGTTATCAGAGGTGTAGCAAAAATTTGTAGTAAGTCAAAAGCGTTAAATGATTGAATGTTTTCTTTAAAAAAATCCTGTCAAATCCGTATATTTTTGATGTTATATCAGTTTTTATTTTAGCTGGATCCTTCATTTTTAGCTCTTTAATCACACTCAGACAGATCTTGAATGCAAAATTGTTAGTGTGGGTGGCAGAAACAGAGAGATAGCAGCTTGCTTATTTTAATATTTAATCATTTCCCCTCTCAGCTTGAGTTGAAAAGACAAAAAGCCTGTGAATATATCAAGGAAGACTGTGGAATCCATTGTCCTTCATAAAGAAAAATCTCCTGATTGACCCATTTCATATACCATACAGACATCTTTTTTCCTGGTATTTGATAGTTGATTACTTCCACTAGTTGGTAAAATTAGATGATTTTTATGTTTTTTCCCCCAACCTCTCACCTTTTTTATTCCAGGGACATTTGCCCAATCATGGAATGTGTAACTTTCAGAAGCATTGAACTTTTTTTCAATTGCTTATTCATTTGAAGGACTTTCCAATGAACCATTAATTATTAGCAGGTTAGTATAATTCTTGAACTGAGATCTGTATTACCTACTGCACAGGGTTCAAAGAGGTGGTGGTACCACTGAATAATGTTCAGATGCATTGATCTTCTCAGCCACAGACTTTCTTTCAGATGTTGGGTCTCTGGCTCGGACATCTGTCACTCCCCATGGACCAGGCCCATCCAACCAGCTGGACAGTGCCATTTCCCATCTCATCTCCCCTATGCCACACCCTTGGCTGAAGATGATGGCCATCCCAGAGAAAAGAGCCAGTCTTTGGTTGAAGAATGAATTGTTCATGGAACTCTGGGCCAGATTTTTTCTTCCAGTTGTCTCTGGTAAATTTATCCTGCCACCAAAATTAAGAATAAAGGGGTGAGGATGTAGGGTTTTTGCAAAGGCACATTCCCTGTAGAATCATTGCTTTTTGTTTTTTTTTTCTCTTTCTCCCTTCTCGTTTCCCACATTGTGACTGCTGTTGCCCATAGCAACCACCATTATAACATTCAGAGCAGCTTTTACTACAATGTGAGGGAATCCCAAATTAGAAATTATTTGCCATTTCTATATAGGGACAAAATTCTTCATTATTTAATGAACTTAGCATAGGGTTAAATCATTGAACAGTCTGTTCTGGAGAATTTAATATTTTTGCTTGCCCTATAGTTGTTCATTTCTCTACTTATACTGATTTTATTGATTGTTTATACCATTTTAATTTGGTAATAGATCCCTAGAGAAACAAGGTCTTTTTGTGTCTTGGCCTCAGATTCATCCCCAAAGTCTCAGTTCAGAGTGACTCACTTCCTTACTAAAAATTACACATCAGAATTATTCAGCTAGCCCTGTGTATAGTCCAGTAACTATGCTGAGGGCCTTGTATATGTTGTCTAATCCTCAACATAATTTTGCAAGGTAGATGTGATTACCTATATTCTACTGATGAGAACACTGAGGTTCTAGGAGGTATTTTCCAAAGGCTTTATTTATAGTTAATGAATGATGGTATCTAAACCCTTCAGACCCTAGGCACTGGAGCTCTTTTTGAATCCACACTAACTCTGTTAATAAGAATTACTTGCAGTTCCACTTAGTTTTAAAGCCCATAGATATTCCCTGAACACTCTTTTTCCTGGATTTGCAACATCTCGTTTCTCTTGAGGAAGAGTCTGCCATTTGCTGACTACCTATCTACAGGCATTCATGTAGGTTGGCCTAGTCCGCAATTTTCCCTTACTTCCAAATTTCTCTCTTTAGTTTTTATCTTCCGCCTTCCTCTGTGATTTATGCCATTGGCTTCCCCCCGGACTTTAATGTTGACACCTTTTGCTGTTTCTACAAGTTCAGACTCTCCAGGGAAGGCTTAAAGAAAATGAAGACTAAGGAGGAAAAGAGTGAAAAGGGGGAAGAGGAGGTTGTGTTCTGAGCTTGAGACCAATGCTCCAAAATGGCAGAATAGGAATTGGATAGCATGGAGGAGAAAAACTCAAGCAAACCATATCTAGCCAGTTTTTCAAAATATTTTAGGATATCTTGTTTATAGAATATTCATTCTTATATCTAACCCAAATTTGCGCTGTAGAGTGAGCCAATATCTTCTTGTTCTGTCCGTGGTAGATATGGATAGCAGTTATTCAGCAATCTCCTTTTATATTTGATAATATGTATTATATTTTCTCATATGTAAGCTGAGCTCTGTAGGAGTACTTTTGTCTCACTAGTGATAAGCGTGAGAAGACTAATATCTAATTCCAAACAGTTTTTATGCAAGCCCCTGTCATATATATTGTTTTATGTAACAATACTGTTAATCTAGAGACATATAATTTTTTTTTTTTTTTTTTTTTTGAGACAGAGTCTCACTCTGTCGTCCAGGCTGGAGTGCAATGGTGCTATCTCGGCTCACTGCAACCGCTGCCTCCCAAGTTCAAGCAATTCTCCTACCTCAGCCTCCCAAGTAGCTGGGATTACAGGCGCCTGCCACCACACCAGGTTAATTTTTTTGTATTTTTAGTAGAGACAGGGTTTCACCATGTTGGCCAGGCTGATCTCGAACTCTGCCTGCCTCGGCCTCCCAATGTGCTGGGATTAAAGGCATGAGCCACCATGCCTGGCAAGACATATAAATTTAAGAGTAACATATTTGTTTGGTGCTGTCACATACATGCTCATATATGTAATTCATTTTAATTAATTAATTATTTTAAAGATGTAGTCTCATTCCATCGCCCAGTCTGGAGTGCAGTGGTGCAATCTTGGCTCACTGCAACCTCTGCCTCCCGGCTTCAAGCAATTCTCCTGCCTCAGCCTCCCGAGTAGCTGGGATTACAGGTGTGCACCACCATGCCCAGCTAATTTTTGTATTTTTTAGTAGAGATTGGGTTTCATCATACTGGCCAGGCTTGTCTCGAGCTCCTGACCTTGTGATCTTCCCGCTTCTTTTAATTTATTTCTACATAGGTTTATTCTACAAATGTTTCAGGGCAGCTTATAACTATATATACACATGTATATCTATATCTATTTAATGGTGGGGAGAGTGGGTAGATTTTGGTCAAAAGTACAAAATTTCAGTTAGACAGATGAAGAAGTTCAAGGGATCTAGAACTTGTAGAATATGATGCTTATAGCTAATAACGATGTATTGGATACTTGAAAATCAGGAAAATAGTAGATTTTAAGTGTCCCACTAAAAAAATGATAAGTATATGTGGTAATGCATATGTCAATTAGCTTGATTTAGCCATTCCACAATGCATAATATTTCAAAACATCATGTTGCACATCATAAATATATACAATTTTTATTCATCAATTAAAAATTAATTTAAAATACAGGTAAAAGGGGAAAATATAAATGGGAAATAAAAATCATGATTACATAAAATATCTTAAAGAATACTTTTAAAAAGGGAAAAATCTGACTCATGAAAATTTAAAATGAACACGTCACAAATTTTATTTATTTTATTAATTGATGAGGGAACCAGCAAAATGTTAAAAACTGGTCCAAAGAGCACTTGATTTGTATTAGATTTATTGCAACTTATTATTGCTGAATTAGATGTAAAATTGGTTAATGCCCAACAGAGCCATAAAGCATACCTTAGGTTCCAGCAGACAGACTTTATTCGCATTTCTACTGCACAAAATCTACAAGGTAACCTCTGTCCCAACTGAGTTGTAAACAGCCACTAAGTAAAAGTCAAGCCCAGCACTGCACTAAAAGCATACCTAGTAATCTCATTTGCCTATTTCCGAGATTCAGACAATTTTTCTGAGAAATAATACAAAATTAGTGTGAGGAACCAAGACCAATATGGAAAATAGAACATAAGTACGTAGGCTATAAGGGCATATTGTAATTGCTGTTTGAAAAGTGTTGTGAATTTTCTGGCAGGCAAAGTGAATAGAATATATAATAGGCTAGAAGACTTTATGGTTGGAAAGAAGAAATACATTGGTTCCTTCGTTGGAAAGAAGAAATACATTGGTTCCTTCAGCGAAGGAACATTTTTTCTTTTAAGAGAAAGACAAGTTTATCTTGAGGAGCTTCATATTGGGGGTGGAGGGACAGGGACTTGGAATTACACATGCCATGGTCCTCAAAAACAGCCTTCTGGCAGGTGCAGTAACAGATGTCATAGGGCTATTTCCTCAACGTACCCTATGATGAAAGACTCAGACATAACATTAAAATCCACCCAGGGAAAATGATTCCAGTGAGGCAATGGTAGAGTGAGAAAAAAGTGAGCACAAGATAATTATCTGACTTTAAGATGCACCTACTTGAACCATCTCTGGCAATTATTCATTATCAAAGAGATGTACAAGAATCACTCAAGGATTGGTGGGCCCCTTTTACAATTCTGCCAAGGGTAGTGTTAAGGGAGGAGGAGTGGTCTTGCAAGGGCAAGAAAAATAAATTGATATTTAAAATGTATGTAGCATAGTGCTTGGTATAAAGTCAGTGTCCAATAGACTGTAGATGCTATTGTGATCACTGTAATTATTATTATTTTTTATTTTACTTTAACTTCCAGGATACATGTACAGAATGTGCAGGTTTGTTACATAGGTCTACATGTGCCATAGTGGTTTGCCACACCTATCAACCAGTCATCTAGGTTTTAAGCCCTGCATGCATTAGGTATTTGTCCTAATGCTCTCCCTCCCTTTGCCCCTCACCCCTCGACAGGCCCCGGTGTGTGATGTTCCCTTCCCTGTGTCCATGTGATCACTGCAATTACTACTGTTATTATATAAAATTTTCTGTGCTTCTTAGACATCTAAGTTTGGATGTCAGGTAGACTGAAGTTTAGAGGAGACCCTGGGCCTGGTGATAAGTGTTTGGGAGTTGTCAGTGTACAGGTGTTATGTTAAGCTGCGGGAGGGCCTGGGTGAGAAGGGTTGAGAGGTGCCCACATACATAGGATGGTACATATAGCAAATATGGGGTGTGATAGTAATCTAATACCTTTCCACAAATATAATTTCCTCAATAAGACTTTTTCCAGAAAAAGAAGTCATTATTTGAAAAAGACACATGCACACACATGTTTATAGCAGCACAATTTGCAATTGCAAAGATATGGAACCAACTTGAGTGTCCATTGACCAACGAGTGGATAAAGAAAACATGGTATATATATACCATGGAATACTACTCAGCCATAAAAATAAATGAAACAATGTCTTTTGCAGCAACTTGGATGGAGCTGGAGGCCGTTATTCTAAGTGAAGCAATTCAGGAATGGAAAACCAAATAGTGTATGTTCTCACTTATGAGTGGGAGCTAAGCTATGAGGATGCAAAGGCATAAGAGTGACATAATGGGCTTTAGGGGCTTGAGGGGTAAGGCTGGGAGGGGAGCGAGGGATAAAAGACTACTTATTGGGAACAGTGTACACTGCTTGGGTGATAGGTGCTTTCAAAATCTCAGAAATCACCACTAAAGAACTTTTCTGTGTAACCAAAACCCACCTGTACTTCAAAAACTATTGAAATAAAAGAAATCATTTGCATTGTAAAAAAAAAAAAGACTTTTTCCAGGGAAAGTAACCTTAACCTCAGAGATTGAAATGAATGTCTTTCATGATTTTATTTTGAAAATTAAGAAGATGCAGTTTAATTTTCACAAAACTCTAGCAAATAGGCGTGGCAGAGTATTTTTATCACTATAATTGGCAAATTAAGATATACTAAGATATAAAAGCAAAGTGATGTGCTCAAGATGTACGTGTATGTAGCAAATGGCAGAGTTAAGTCTTTGACTGCAGAGCTTCTGACTAGTTCAGCGCTGTTCCATCTTCTCTTTCCATCCTGCTGTCTGTTCTCTCTTTACTGGGTTTAGTTGTGTTGCTTTTGATAAAGGATCCAAATGGACATGATCATAGAGAGCTGGTAAGTGTTTTCTCAGATGCTATCCTCTGCCTTCCTTCCCAGCCTGGCTTTCTATGCAAACTTAATAAGCATGTTTCTTCTGCTGTAATTTAGGATAGTGACTGAAATGTTAAATAATACAGATGCAAGGCCACTTCTAGCTATTGTTTCTTCAGTCCAAATGGTCATACTTTGGGTGATGGGTTGTGTAAAGTAGTTGGTTCTCCATTAAGGAACTGAATTAAAACCTGAAACATTTCATATGGGCCACTGCACTGTTGTTAGGGGTTAGCCACAGTCCATCTGACTGGATAGATGGCGGAAAGTAAGAAATGTTTTATTACAATCCAAGAAAACCCGAAACTACTCATTCTACAAGCTATCACACTAAAAAGCAAGTCATTAAAAGGCATAATAATTAAAGCAGTGCTGTACACTGACCTTGTCACTTGATTCTGTGAAACACATAAATTGTTTGCAGCATCAGTCAGCTTTTGATTTGTAGTGTCTTTGAAAAACAATTTAAATTATGTATTGGAAAGAGGCCAGGAGACCCATCTGCTGGGAGTTTGTCTTTCTAAATTGGGTGCAGTGGGTAGTGCTGAGGGGAAATGACACACCTCTCTTATGAATATTTTCATGAACCTTCTCAGTCTCTAGAGAATCCACCCATGCACTGTTAAATTGTGTCATTTGTGGGAACACAATAACAAGGGCCTAAATTGGAAAGCAATACAGATTTAGCAAGAAAATGTTTTCCATTAAAAGGGGACCTGCTAATTTCCTGTGTCTAATGTAAAGAGTGAGAGGGATTGAATCAACTACAGCATCAAATGCTAACCCAAAAGGCCTACTTTCTTTTGTTACTAAATTAACATACTACCTGGTATTCCATTTAGATAATCACACATCAAAAAACAGAATTGTAAGATTTTTGTGAAGAGAGGGAAAATGAAGTAAAAGGAAGGAAGAGATGATATAGTTGAACTTGGACCAGAGCTGCTGCTTCCTCCATCTTCCCACTGGAAATCAACAATAGCAGTAGCATTCAGAATTTATTAAGTGCTTTCTATGCATCAGGAAGTGCAAATGGATTATCTCCTTTATCCTCAGGAAAATTTCATTATTTCACTTTGTAGGAAAAGGCAATGAAGTTTAGAAAGATTAACAAATTGGTCTAAATTTCCCTAGCTAGTTTTCTGTAGAGAACTTGCATTCTTCATAGAAATGTCTTCTCTGTTTTTTTTCCTCTCCTCATTTAGCTCCTATTTTTGTCCTGGTAAAAGTATAGAAAAAGAAAAAAAAAAAAGTGAACACAGGCGTGGCCTATGCCTGCTTGAAAGTAGGAAAGAAGGATTATCGAAAGAAGGGAGAAAATGACATAGAAAGGAATTTTTCAGGTTATCTAAATTGACGCTTTCATTTTCAAATGGGTTAACTCTAGTTTCAAGATAACAAAGTAAAACATTTGCTAAAAAATAAATCTGTATTAGAACTGTTACCCACTCTCAGCCCAGTCCCTTTCATATATCACGTTGCTTTTCATCCAGTCCGGGAAATGCCCGTTTTTCCCTTTTGAGAAAAATCAATGTCAGCACTTACCTGTCTGAGGTTATCTTTTGGTAAAGGAATATACTGCTTAGGAACTTCCATTTAGCTACTGGTAAACTATGAGTGTATTCTGTTGATGTTTCTGTTCACTTAGCAGGAATCATAATTTTCCTAAGTTCATGATGATTATTATTTCAACAATTTTATTTATTTTTTGCTAGAATGAATTTGAAGATGCCAAATGTTCCTTCAAATAAAAAAAATCTCTTCAGTACTTTCAGATTATCAAGTATGGTTGAGGTATATATGAAGATTACTTGAAAGGAAAAAAAATATTGGATCCTAAAAAACATTTTGGAAGATATTATACACAACTTTAAATAATTTTTCACTGTTTGGTGTATTCAGTATTACACAAAAATGGGTTTAATTAAACTGAAGGAAATAAATCGAAAGGAGAGGGCTGGCTGACAGTTTTATCCAATGTGACCTAGGAATTGAAAGCAGATACCATCAACCACTCTAATTTTTATTTCTTCTATAAATAAGATGCAGCAGGACTGGAAGCAAGTAATCTCCTTCTCGCAGTCCTCCATTCCTTTCTTTTTTTGCCCAAATGCTTCCCTTTAATTTTGACAGTAATCAGGTAACAGATCTCCGAGGCAGTTCCTCTGTATTATGATGATCAGATATATCATTTAAAATATCAGATTATTAGATTAGAGCTCCAGTTCATTCCTTTTAAGGGAATTTTTTAAAAGTGATAGATGGGTACCATCTATGGGTACGTTTGGATATGATCAATCTGTGTCTGGTTTTAGTTTATGTTTAATTTGTTGTTATTCAGAAAGCCTCAGCTGCCTAAGTAGTGGCTCCTATCTTATATTTAATTGGTATTTTTTTCAATTTGAAAACTGAATATGCTCACACATGCTCTGACATTTTTTTTCATTTTATGTCATTTTTTCCCTGCAATCCACAAATTCTCTATGTCTTCCTTTTGTAAGCATGCTGGTGTGAAACAGCTTCAGTGACAAAGCAGCTTAGGAATTAAAAGAGTTTATCATACATAGCCCTAGGTATTACTGGCTGTGGAATTTTTTTTTTTTTTTTGGACAAAGTCTGACTCTGTCATCCAGGCTGGAATGCAGAGGCACGATCTTGGCTCACTGCAACCTCCATCTCCCAGGTTCAAGCGATTGTCCTGCCTCAGCCTCCTGAGTAGCTGGGATTACAGGTGCACACTACCACAACAGGCTAATTTTTGTATTTTTAGTAGAGATGGGGTTTCACTGTGTTGGTCAGGCTGGTCTTGAACTCCTGACCTCATGTGATCCTCCCACCTTGGCCTCCCAAAGTGCTGGATTACAGGCGTGAGCCGTGGCACCCAGCCTGGTTGTGGAATTTTTAGCCAACTACTTCTCTGAGAGGCACATTCCTCATCTGCAATATGGGAATAATTGTAGGGCTGTTTCATTTAGTAGTGTATGAGAACTGCTTAATTAATTTTAAAATGAAATGTAAACTGATAGTAGAAATGTAAGGTGATATTCATGCTGTATTTGCTTTTTTTTTTTCCTAAAGACATCCATTCCAAACCAGAGAGGTTTGCACTTTTTTTTCCCTTTAAGAGAGCTCCCAAAACATTACGCTTAGTGCTGACTACTTCTTTGTGACCCTGCTCTACTTTGAATCTACCTTTACAATTAAGTCTGCCCTTAGAATCTTTACCCACAATGCAGAGATGTATTTAAGTACATGTTTATATCCTCCTTGGACTCATTTCCTTGAAAGCAGGTAGAAAGGGTGACCTCACTTATCTTTGCATCCCTAGCATCTAGCGCTGGGGTTTGTCCGTTGTAAGTTCTTGTAAGTCCCTGTTGAACCAGATTTAATTCAGAAGACTAGAAAGCAGGAATTCTTTGTTCCACTCTTTCATTTGGTTCTCTTTTCTTAAGTGAAGCGGGGTTTGCCTTTCTAAAAGAATGGTTTATACTGGGCCACATGTTTACTGATTTTTATGAAAAGAGAAAGTAGTAGGAATTAAATTGTATTCATGTAACTTTCTTTTATCTTTACTGTAATCTTAAAAAAACAACGAGTTGATGATGTCAAATTGCTTAGCTGTTTTCTGTGTGGAAAAAATTACTTTTCAGTTATTTATTATGAATTACCGTTCTTCTTTAAATAATATTGTTGAAATTAACAATAGCAGGGTACATTTTTATTCCAACAGGGTACAAACTAATTAGAAAGTACTTTGGGAAATTCAATTTTAAGAAATGTTTAATATTAATTTTAAGATATAAAGAAAATTGAAATGTGAATTTGAATTGAGTGTAATGTCTTTCATGAATTTCTTTTAAGTGTGATTATTATTTCTAATATCCACCTTTACTCAATTCTCCTTTAAACATTTAATAACCATGAATAAATAAATTAAAAAAAAATTTTATTTATTTTTATTTTATTTTATTTTTTTACTTTAAGTTCTGGGATACATGTGCTGAACATGCAGGTTTGTTACATAGGTATACACGTACCATGGTGGTTTGCTGCACCCATCAACCCATCATCTAGGTTTTAAGCCCCACATGCATTAGGTATTTTTCCTAATGCTTTCCCTTCCCTTTCCCTCCATCCACCTACAGACCCTGGTATGTGATGTTCCCCTCTCTGTGTCCATGTGTTCTCATTGTTCAACTCCCACTTATGAGTGAGAATATGCAGTGTTTGGTTTTCTGTTCCTATGTTAGTTTGCTGAGGATGATGGTTTCCAGCTTCATCCATGTCCCTGGAATGAATGAATTTTTAAATAAGATTCAGGCAAAAAATAATTATTAGTCTTTTTATTGTTTTCTGGGCTGGGTGCGGTGGCTCACGCCTGTAATCCCAGCACTTTGGGTGGCCGAGGTAGGTGGATCACCTGAGGTCAAGAGTTTGAGACCAGCCAGGCCAACATGGTGAAACCCCATCTCTACTAAAACACAAAAAATTAGCCGGGTATGGTGGTGGGTACCTGTAATCCCAACTACTTGGAAGGCTGAGGCAGGAGAATTGCTCGAACCTGGGAGGCAGAGGTTGCAGTGAGTTGAGATTGCGCCATTGCACTGCAGCCTGGGTGACAGAGCAAGACTCTGTCTCAAGAAAAAAAAAAAAGTTTGTTTTCTGTTAGTTTCATCTAAAAATTTCTCTTCCTAGGAATTCTCAATATAATTTTGTTCCACTTTTTTGTATCATAGTAAGATATACTTAAAATAAAACTTCCTATAAGTGTACAGTGGATTAAGTATATTCACATTGCTGTGCAACCATCACAATCTAGAATTCTTTCATTTTCCCAAACTGAAACTCTGTACACATTAAATAGTAAGGCCCAGTTTCCCGCTTTTCTTAGTCCTTGGAAACCACCATTCTCCTTTCCAACCCTCTGAATTAGGTTATTCTAGGTACATCAGGTAAGCAGAATCATAGTATTTGTCCTTTTGTGCCTGCCTTATTTCACTTAGTGTTATGTCTTCAAGGTTTATCGACATTGTGGCATGTATCTGAATATCCTTCCTTTTTAAGGCTGAATAATATTCCACTGTATCTGTATGCCACATTTATCCATTTACCTCTCAGTGGGCATTTGGGTTGTTTCCATACTGTTAAAGAATTTCCCAGTGACTTAATGCTTCTAAGCCTATAATTTTACCAATTTGAAAATGCCTCAACAATGATGAATTTGGCATAGTCATTTGACCTTTTTACTCTAAAGAGACCATAGAATGTGCTCAGGGTGCTGTTACTGGAGCCAACTCTGTAGGCTCATATCTTGACTCTGTAGATCACTAACATGTGAGCTTGAGTAGATTATTTCTCTGGGACCAGGTGTCCATATTTTGCAATAGAAATAATAATAGCATAACAATGTCACAGGATCCTTTGGGTGTTGCTTTTCCAGCCGGAAACCTCTGTGGTCATCAGCACCTTTGCCTGAGTTTTGCTCAGGCCTGCTGGGCTCGTTCTGCCCACTTGGCCCAGCAGGCTGTGCTTGGCTTGTGCTACCAGCCCAGATCCCATACCTGCCAAGGGTGAGCCAGGTGCAGAGTGGCAAGGGGTGTGTGAGTGAGTGTGGGGTCCGACCACTGTGCACAGTCAGGTGTGCCAGCTGCAGCAAGGCAGGCAGCTCCAAATGCTGGTACAGGTGCCAGCTCCATGCGAGGCTGTGGCTGGACCAGGTGTACCGCAAGCAGCTTCCAAGGTGGGTACCTGGGAACACGGTGGTGCCTGGAAGCTTGGAGATGCCAGGGACTGCAGAGCCCCAAAGATGGTGTCACAGCCCTCGCTCAGAGAGCCCCTAGGTCTGGGCTCCCCAAAGGGCTGCAGCTCTTTTCTCCTCATCGCCTGCAACCTGGTGAGCAGGGGGCAAGTTTCAGCCCTGTTTGTCTTACAGTTCTTTCAGGCTTGCCAAATGGCAGGTCCCAAATTCTTGGTGGGTTCCAAATTCTTGTCCCATGCCTAGGAAGAATGAGGTATGTGGACAACTGGAGGGTGAAGAAGGCAGAGAGGAGCTTCACTGAGCGACAGAACAGTTATCAGGAGACCTGAAATGGGTAGCCATTTTCTGCAGGCAGATTGTCCTGACAAGTTTAGGACATCCGAAGTGGGTAGCTCCTTCTTGCAGCTGATAGTCCTGACATCTGTGTGAGTCTGGCTGGGTCCGGTGGTTTTTACGGACTCAGGAGGGAGGAAGTGCATGTTGATTGGTCCATGGGGGGCCACGGGCGGGTTCGGAAAAAGCATGATAAGTTCTCCCTTTCCGAGGCAGATTCTGTCTGGAACTGGTAGCCTGGCCCCAGGCTTCAGCCCCTCCCTGGCTTGAAGGTGAGATTTCTCCGGAAACCCGCCCCTTTCCGCCCAGTAACCAGTCTCCCTCCTGACATCAACATGTAGTCCATGCGCCCAGGCTGTTTGTGCTGAGGGTTACCTGCAGGCCCAGGCAGAGCTGCCCTCAGCCACTCCCCTGGCCCCTCTTCCACACTCGTCAGTGCCCAAAGTCCAAAGGGGGCTGAGGCAGCAGGGGGCTGGCATGTCATTCCTGCCCCGAGCACGTGCATACCCTGCTGTGCTGCGACAGCACCTGGGCTCGGCCTCAACTTTGCTCCACACCGGAGGGGGCGCCGAGAGTGGGGATAGGCCAGGGAGTGGGAACAGGCACTTCTGAGCCTGCAGGTAGAGGGGCTTACCTGGGTTTGGAGCTGTGGCTGTGTGGCTGCAGCCTGACCGAGAGCGTGGGCTCCTGACGCAAACTCGGTGGGGTTGGGGCTCCGCCTGTTGTGGGCTCCCTCTGGCCCCATGGAGTGTGCAATCCCGGCCGCACTGCTGCAGCCAGCTTTTTCACAGCGGCCACTCTGGATGGGCTGTCTCTGCCATCAACAATAGATTGCTGTGAATGGCAAATGAAGAAGGACCTTTAGTTCTGCTTGTGAAAAAGGTATCGAAAATGAGAACCCTTCTTAACTATGTCACCTTAATTCATTTAAACATATATGGACTGAATGCTGTAATCAAAATATTGTGTAAGTGCTCTAGCAAATGCTAACAGGGCTGTAGTCTTTTTCTTTGAGGTGCTCAGGGCAGAATATATTTCTGTTATTACAGCTGACTATAAAGTACAATTTTTAAATTGTGAAATTTTTAATTGAGAGAGATCATTTCAGAATATAGGAAATTGGGAAAGATTTCAGTCATAATGGTCATAATAGTTCATGTGTCAGAAGCAAGCGTGTGTTTCATTTAATTCTTGTGAAAAATATGTATAGCAAATTGGAAGCTTATGATTGGCTGCTTAATAACACATGAGGGCAGTAAGTATCAGAGAGGTTGCCCAAGAACTTACAGCTGATAAGAGGCAGAGTTGAGTTATAAACGAAGATCTGCCTGATTACAAGGCTTGTATACACTTGTGTTCACCATTTCACTACATCGTGCCTCAGGCTGAAAGTGTAACTATTTCAGATGGATCTGGAAGGAAATGTAAGGAAGAGTGTGGAAGAAGAACATTTCAGATAACAGTGGCAGAGATGTGCTCAAGTGAAGTGCATGCTCAAGGCTCCACTGGCATATGATTAAGGGAAGGATGAGTTGGACAAGTAATTTGGGTATGAAATTGCGGAGTAGAAATCCTAGGCAGAATGCCAGTTGGTGTTTGAATTGGTAGGCAATGGCAAGATATCAGAGATTTATGTACAGAAATGTCACAGTTGCCTTCATGAAAACTAACCAGTGGAAATACAGGCGATGAAGAGGAGGAGGAGAGAAGCGGATTGAGAACAGTTAGGAGGCTGTTTGAAGAGTTTTATGGGAGAAGGTCTGGATTAGGGTGATAACCTGGAATGAAAGCGACCTTGCAGAGGTGGAACCATGGGATTTAGTACCTTCATGGATGAGAAATAAAGGAAAGAATGACAGACTAAAGTTTCAGGTTGAGAGGACGAGTAGGGTGATGGTTCTTTTAACAGGTGTAATAAAATCAGAAGGAGGAACTGGCTTGACAAGAATGTAGTGAATTCTGTTCTGGTAGTGGAGTATTGCAGTTAATCCTTTTGCTGATATACCTAAGGAAGAAGCATAGGAAAATACCAACTTTAGTGGAAAAGTAAAAAGATGCTGCAATATTTGAAGGTCTAAAGAAAGGAAGTTTGGGCTGGAGATAGGAATTTGGAATTGTGAAGTAATGCCTCTTTCTTTAAAACAAATCCCCAAATTCCAAGATTGTGTGGGGGCCAGATTTTGTGACCCTAACAGTATTAATTCAACAATCATAAGATACAACTTCCTGGGTGTGGGGGTATGAAGGGGTTTCTGTCCCTTTCAACAGTAGTCCCTATCAACATGATGTTTATAGAAGCAGTGAAACTTTCATTTTGACACAGAGAACAGCAGTGATCCTTCCCTTAATTCTTTCTAGTTAAACTGAGACAAGGTTTAAATGTTTAAAAAAAGCTTCAGCAAACTCAGCATTTCTCAGTGTGTTCTGCAAAAAATAGATTTTTGGCCTGTGAATTAAAAAAGAGTTTGGAAATGCTGGAGTTAAAAGAAGAAAAAAAATTTTTTTAATTATGAAAATCTTATTTTATTTTACTTTATTTTTAAAATAAACCATTTTAGAAAAATGGCTCTAGTTAGAGGTGAATAATCTCCAGAATTAAATTTTGAGACATGCCTATCATCTTTGACAAATGCTGAAAAGTCAGATTATTCTGTAGAATTATCAATACAAAGTAATCAAAAAGGCGGAGTAATCTAATCTGTATGAAGAATATGAATTTAGCCAATTCTGAAAATCCACTTGGTAGCATAAGCAGATAATTGTTCTCAACAAATGAAACTTTCTAATTTTAAAAACACATAGTTATTGCTGTGTTCTTGAAAAATAGAATTGAGTTGATAGAAGAAATTTAAAAAAATTATTGAAGTTATTTGGTAAAATATCTTAAGCTAAGGGGGAACTTATAGTGCCTATGTCCTAGAAAAAGTTGAAGAGAGCTAACAAGAGATTCGAAGATTCAGAGAGGATAGAGGGCACTGCGGGTGTGATCTGTGACTCTCATGTGACCAATCAATCCCTGTTGGAAGCTGGGCCCTGTAGATAGGGAAAAATGACATAAAAACTAGTCAAAGTCAAAATTATACTACTAAGCACATACTGTTTACACCTTTCAGTTAAGCGATTCTAAAAAAATCCCATAATTTAGTATACATTTTGTGGCTCCTCCTGGTAGTTCAAGAAAAAAAGAGAGATGAAAAAGCTGTTTTGCAATCTGTGCAGTAGAATTCATTCTTTCAACCCTTGTTATTGGTTACAGAACTGTTTTATACTCTGAAGAATGCAACAATATACACCATGGCAACCAGTGCATCTGATGCATACCGCATTTTAGCCACCCAACAAGACTGATAATATAATAGTAACTATTTTTTATTTCTCTCATTAACTCTTAGCAGTATTTTTAGCCATCTTTAAAGCCAAAATTCTCTTTTATTATCCTGAAGAGAAACGGTCATGCTGAATTTTAAAATAACATGAATTTCTGAATATAATGGGTAAATTTCTTCACATTGTTAACGTATTTCATTGCCTTCAGCATATTAGATTCTTTCTTATTTTCTAATTCATATGTATGTTATAAAATAATTATTTAGGTAGTGACAAAAATAACTATGCTCCATTAGCATTTGGGTTCATTAAATCTCTGTTTATCTGAAGTGCATAGACTTCTAACATTATTGGGTTAAAAAAAAAAAAAGAGGCCGGGCGCGGTGGCTCACGCCTGTAATTCCAGTACTTTGGGAGGCCAAGATGGGCAGATCACCTGAGGTTGGGAGATCGAGACCAGCCTGACCAACATGGAGAAACCCTGTCTCTACTAAAAAAAAAATACAAAATTAGCCGGATGTGGTGGCCTGTAATTCCAGCTACTCATGAGGCTGAGGCAGGAGAATTGCTTGAACCTGGGAGGCAGAGGTTGTGGTGACCCAAGATCTCGCCATTGCACTCCAGCCTGAGCAACAAGAGTGAAACTCCGTCTCAGAAAAAAAAAAAGTGCTAGACAAAAAGAATTGAACTCCTTTTAAAAGATTTATCTCTTCCTGTTTTCTTTTCTCTTTCTCCATATCTTGATGAATAAAATAGAAGGTAGGGTGAGATGGAGCTGAGTTTTAGGAGAGCGGAAAGCTGTCTTTCCCTTTTCCTTCTCTTCATTGCACTTACATGATTTGGTAGAAACTTCAGGAATTTTAGATACTTTGGGGTCATTATTCAGCAACTCAATATTTTACTGTTAGATGTATGAATTTAATGAAGACAGAGTCTGATTAACAGAATTTATCTGTATTTTCATCATTCTTGATGAAATAATAATAATGATAATTTGACATCCCACTGCCTAAAAGCAACTTAAAAAGTTCTAGACAAACTTTTGCCTGGGAGAGGCTCAGCCAGTGTGGAATCATAACCAAAAGTTTTGTACGCTATGTTCATACTGTGCTTAGAATTATAAAAATCTATTTATTTAATACTTATATCAACTGTATAAAATGGAAATTAGTATCTTGGTTTTTCTTATTGTATGGGGAGAGGATCAGGAGGTTTGGTCAGCGTATTGGTCTGTTTTCACGCTGCTGATAAAGACATACCTGAGACTGGGCAATTTACAAAAGAAAGGTTTAATGGATTTACAGTTCCACATGGCTGAGGAAGCCTCACAATCATGGAAGAAGGCAAGGAGGAGCAAGTCACGTTTTACATGGATGGAAACAGGCAAAGAGAGAGAGCTTGTGCAGGAAAACTTCCTGTTATAATAACCATCAGATCTCATGAGACTTACTATCACAAGAATAGCATGGGAAAGACCTGCCCCCATGATTCAATTACCTCCCACCAAGTCCCTCCCATAACACGTGGGAATCCAAGATGAGATTTGGGTGGGGACACAGCCAAATCATATCAGTCAGTATATAAGCAGTGGGGTAGAGATCTGAGCCATAATTCAAAGCCCAGGTCTTTTTTACTATGACTCTGGCTTCCTGTGTAAAGAATAAAGAGGAATGGATGTGTAGAGCCACAGAAATTTACCCAATGATGAGAGGTTATTGACTATTTTCCAAAATGCTTTGCTGTTAAAGTTCATTCTCATGGTCAGAAGTGAGCTCATGCATTCAAACCTGGGAAAACATTTAGATCATCTTTGGACTGAGGCTGCTCAATTACATTACCAGTGTGTGTTGGGATCAAATGTAGTACATGATAAACTGAGCTCAGTGGACTAACTCCTTCTGTATGGCTTGAGTTCCCCTCCACCTGGTTCAACATTTTGTTATAAAAAAGTTACAATATGCAGAAAAGTTGAAATAATTGTATAGTGAATATTTATAAGTCCATCATCTAGGTTTTACAATTAAACTCCTATGTAGCTTACTTTAAAAATAATGGTGATGTCATTCAAAACTGGACTGTCCACCTGTATCTGCTGCTATGAAGACAGACATATCTGTATTTCTAACCTGTCTACTAAATTATCTAAGGGCTTCCCTCAAAACATCCACTTTTAAAATACTATTCTATACCTAACCTAAACCACTCCAACTGAGATATAGTTCCAGGTATTACTCAGTTGAGTGTGTCAGCAAACTTGTCGTGTTTGATTTTCACAGGTAAAAGATTTGCATTACAATTGAGTTACCACACAACACCCACCTACACCAACACATTACAAATGCTAACTGTGAGTCTATTTGCTTCCCCACTTCTCTCATTTCTTCTAAGGGTGAAAAATAGGCAATGAGAGCAGAAAGGCTTCTAGGGAAGTCTCTCTCATAGTAGTGTGTTTCCCTTCTGCATCTCTTTTGTGGGTTTTAACAGAAAGAGGCTGCTTCTTAAAGTTTGTATTGAGCACAATCCTGCTCCATATTTGTCAAGTGGTTCTCATCTGAAGATTTATGAGGGCATTAGTTATACCATAGGGACCTGGTTGGTTTCAGTGTTAGTTCTTTGAAGCTACTAGCTTCAGAGGACAATGTCCATATTTTAATTTAGTAATATGAAAGTCTGCCTTTAGTCTCCTTATTCAAGTTTTTGGGTAGACTTTCTGATTATGCTCCATGGTTCTTCCCTGGAGGGCAGGATGTGGGACTGAAGATTCAGGGACAGTAGGCATTGATTAAAAATATATACTGTGGCAATGGACTTTGGGGACTTGGAGGAAAGGGTGAGATGGGGGTGAGGGATAAAAGACTACACATTGGGTGCAGTGTACACTGCTCAGGTGATGGGTGCACCAAAATCTCAGAAATCACCACTAAAGAAATTATTCATGTAACCAAACACCACTTGTTCCCCCAAAATCTATGGAAATAAAAAATAAAATTATATATAATTATAAAGTATATAAAATTATATATAAAATTATGATCCATATATATATATTATCTGATTCTATGAACCTAGACCACAGTATGTCTGGTTAGTACACTGTGGTCTGGTTCATAGAATCAGAGAATTCAAAATCCAGGTAAGTTCAGTTTAACTCTCTAGTTTTTTTTTGATAATTGAGCTGTGTGATAAATTATAGCTTCTATATATGAACAGCCAAATTTTTTCTAGTTGAGTATGTCATTTCTGTACATATAAGTGCTTTTTAACATTAAAGACATATTAGAAAGTTCATCTATAAAAATATGAACATAGAATTTGAGGTGTTTACAATGCTAGATTTATATGAAGCCATGTGTTTTGGTAACCCACATGTGCATAAAACTGGCAAATTGTAAAAGCCCCAGAGGGTAGCCAGCAGAGGGTTGTTTTTTTTTTTTTTTTTTTTTTTTAACATTACTCCAGTTAGGGAACTGTTGATCATGGGAGAAGGAGGATAGGCACAGAAGAAACGGCTTTTGACTCAGGGGAAGAATCTTCCTGGTAACACTCAGTTTGGAAAGTCTTCAGCACATCTAAGATGCCTTTTACACTCTATAACTACAACAGATATCTTTGAAGGAGACATTTTTATAGAAGGCAGTAGCAGAGTGTTTACGTCATAGGAGTTTCACTACTATGCATTGCCAGTATTTTAGATTTGTAAAATATCAAATGGGGAAAAATTGCTAGAGAAATAGCATAATAGGTAATGGAGTAGGGGTAGCAGTTTAGAGTGAACCTTGAGTGCTTGCAGATGGCAACACTGTGCGATGTTCCACCTTCTATGTTCACATTTCACTTAACTTTGACACCTTAGATAGACACTGACACACATGGCATATATCCAATTCCATTTTTTACATATCAGCTACTTCAGTGGTGTCTAATCTTTTGGCTTCCCTAGGCCACATTGGAAGAATTGTCTTGGACCACACATAAAATACACTAACAATAGCTGATGAGCTAAAACACACACACAAAAAATTTCATAATGTTTTAAGAAAGTTTATGAATTTGTGTTGGGCCACATTCAAAGCCATCCTGGGCTGCAGGTTGGACAATCTTGAGCTATCTAATAATTTCAAAATATTGCATGGGTCTGTATTCTCATCCTCTCATCTTGTTCACACTAGACTGGCATTCAGGGCAGGTATCTGCTTTCCTGTCTCAGACTTCCTCTGCCCCAGAGCTTCCTCAGTGGGGACAGAGGGATGGTGGTAAGTGGAATGGGCAGTGCTGGGCTGGAAGCAGGTGGCCGTGCAGCCTGGTGATGTTCTCTATACTCAGCCCAGCTGGGAGACACGGGCAGGAGACAAACAACAACCCTTTAATCTTTGATTCAGGTACTAACCAGATTCAGATTGGAGGCTGAATTCCTGATCTGCCTTTGTTAGAAGGCAGGTCTTTGGGGGAAGGGTCACAGGTGGCGGGTGACAAGTCTTTGGAGAAGGGAATGCTGGACTAATTGCTTGTGGCAGGACAAGGAAATGACCAACTGGCTCTCAGGTCAGCAATCCCCAGATACCCATCCATGAAGGTGATACCCACCAACAGGATTACTTGGCTCTGTGAGAGCAGTGTTGGAAAAAAATGTAATTCAGGAGTTATTTTTTCCCTGTTAGGTTTCTGTGGAAACAACTGTAACATACACGTCTATTGCCTAACTTAGTTAGGCAATACATGTATTAGTTAGGCAATATACGTATTATACTAATATATGTATTAGTTCTATAACATATATGTTATAGAAACAACTATAACATATATGTCTATTGCCTAAAGTTTAATGAGAGACATTAAACTTTGTAACAATTTTTAGGAATATATTACTTACAAAAATAGTATACCGTTTCAGACCCCAGAACTGACAGTATTAGTGTGCAACGGCATAAGATATAGAAATAGGAGAGGTGACTCAGATGCTAGAGCAGAGCTAGAACGACCAAGGAGAAAAATGGGTTCCAAATCAGGATAAAGTATGTACACTAGCATTTCCTCAGTGTCCGGGTGAGAAGGAGTCAGTGGTTTACACCAGAACTGCAGTGATAATAGCTATGTCAGTGGGGCTGCTAGGGAAATAAGATATCTTTTAGAAATTGTTGAAGAAGCATAATTTACAAAATTTTTATTGAGCATCTACTATTCCAGCAACTGGAATGCAGCATTAAATGAACCAGAAAACCCCTTGCTCTCTTGGCATTAACATAATACTGGAAATCAAGTATACTCGATGGACTTTGTACTTGTTATTCTAGTGACCGTGTTAGGAGCGTGTCTTACAGAATGATGGCTGAAGTATCTTGAATAAGTTGCTGACTTCTTACTTAAGTGGAATTGTCATGGTTACTATATTCCATTTCAGCTCTCACTGGAGTGGGTTCTGAGATGTGAAAGAAAGGATGATCTGAGGAAATTAATAGAAAGAAAAAAGGGTTGAGCTGAGAAGAAATGCAGAATGTGTACATTCTCTAAAGGGAGAGGAAACAGTTTGCTACAGGCCAGTCCAATGTAGTCACTTCCAGTTCCCAGATTTAGGGATGGAAATGGAAGTATAACAGTGGCTGATAATTTGGAATATATCTTAGCACTTCTTTCTGTTAAATAGTAACACCTGAAATATGTACAATGCCTCATGACTTATAACCTTCTTTTACTTACTTAATCTTATTGGAACCTAGTAGTAATCCTTTAGGTAATTGGAAAAGGTAATATTAGCTTAATTATGTGCATGAAGATAGGTAGATGGACTAGCAGAAGGAGTTTAGAGTCTTTATTCTACTCATGGCTTTTAACCAGGGCTCAATATGTAAGTGTTTTCTGGGTAACCCAAATGGTAAAAAAATTCTGATGGTCTCCTAATAGTTTCATGGGAGGACACAGATTTTCGGGGTGTTTCAGGTCCAATGGGAATGATTCTGTTTTCTCTGTGTAGACAAATGCTGCTTTAATTTTGTGTAGATATATCTCTAAGTTGTGTTCTTCTTGAAGCAGATAAAAACCAATGCTAGGACAGAGGTAATTCTACACTTGATCTTAGCCAAAAGGCTGAGAATCAATTCAGAGGTAATTCTAGAGATCTTGTTCTGCTCATATTTTAAACGAGAAAACTGAGACACAAAGAGGTTATTGGTTTACCAAGTTAAAAATTCTTAATATAGAATTTTAATAATAATGTAATATAGCTGAAACTCATAATTACTTCAATAGGACAATTTAATAATATAGCAGAAACTCATATAATAACTTCAACAGGACAATTATGTTGTGAAATTGATGAAAATGAAGTCTGTAGACACAAACATATGATAAAACATGTGCTCTTACTGATTCATTGACTCCTCTTAGCCATAATATTTATCTACCAAATTTCCCTTTATTTTTAGTGGTGTTTTATATTTATTGCAGCTAATTGATTCTGCAGAGAAAAATAAGCCCTGGTGCCTCTGACAGGTGCAGCAGCCTCGTGCAGTATGTTCTCATTATGCTTATGTAAAGTAAGTCTCTACTATCAAATGTTAAGAAACAACAGAGTGGGGCAAATTTTAAATTAATGGTTTCAGAAAATATCCTGCAGCCTCATAGTGTATCTTGTCAGCTCTCTCAAATTGTGGACATTCATCAGAGGTCTTAAAAGAGAATGGCAGGAAGTCAGGGAGCTGAAGGTTTAGTAGTAATAAATGGTATGTAAGCCAATATATAGTTGGCTTAGTGTTGTTCTGTGGGATAAGAAATGCTTCTAAACCAACAAATTACAGAAAACATGCACAAACATATTTTTTGACTTTGGACAGTTCATGACGGTATCCTTCCAAGATTAAATTAAGAAAATTAACATTTAATTTCATAGCTCAATAGGAATTGTTGAAATTGTGATACTGTAGCAAACTAAATTAATAATTTTTAAAAAATAATTCAGGTATTGGCTGGGCACAGTGACTCATGCCTGTAATCCTAATGCTTTGGGAGCCTGAGGCAGGAAGATTGATTGAGGCCAGGAGTTCAAGACCAGCCTGAGAAAGTAGTGAGACCCCGTCTCTACAAAAAAATTAAAATTACCTGGGCATAGTGGCACATTCCTGTAGTCTCAGCTACTCAGGAGGCTGAGGTGGTAGGACAGCTTGAGCCCAAGACTTTGAGGCTCTAGTGAGCCATGATTGTGCCACTGAACTCCAGCCTGGGTGACAGAGTGAGACCCTGTCTCAATAGCAATAAAATAATAATAATAATGCAGGCATTGAGCCAAAACAATAACTTAGAGTCCGTTAAAAGGCTGACATGATCAGAGTCTCTCACTAATAGTCAAGGTATAAACGACCCACCTCTTAGATATTATTATAGATGACACCCATTCTGAGTCTATTCTCTGATTAAACCCAGGCACTTCTTTCCTGTTTTATGTCCAGCATGTTTGTCAGAGGGTTTTTTTTTATACCTGTCTTGGTGTATCTGAGAGTAACATATCTATGTCTGGGTGTGTTTCAGAGACAGAGATTGAAATTCATCATCTCCATAGCCCTCATCTAGATCAATATTTCATGTTTTTAAATGATAGGCATTTCAAGAAAAGAAGATACCAATTTTGAGGAGTATAGTAGACAAAGGGCATGACTCACTGCTTGTTCATGTAAATCTTCTACCTTTATCCCAGGACAGAATATGCTCAGAGCACCAGGATTCTCCTTTTCCCTCCTTACCACCCTCCATGTGCATGGTTGGTGTGATGGTCATTTTGATGTATCCACTTGGCTAAGCAGTCTCCAGTTATTCCATCAAACTCTAAGTGTTACTGTGAAGTATTTTATAGATGTGATTAAAGGAAGACCACCTAACAAACTTCCAAATTGGATGTTCTTAAATTACAACCAAATTCATCCTAATTTTCTTTCTTTGAAATCCTATTGGGCAAGGCGCAGTGGTTCATGCCTGTAATCCCAGCACTTTGGGAGGCCAAGGTGGGCGCATCATGAGATCAAGAGATGGGGACCATCCTGGCCAACATGGTGAAACCCCGTCTCTACTAAAAAATACAAAAATTAGCTGGGCATGGTGATGCATGCCTGTAGTCCCAGCTACTCGGGAAGCTGAGGCAGAATTGCTTGAACCCAGGAGGCAGAGGTTGCAGTGAGCCGAGATTGCGCCACTGCATTTCAGCCTGGTGACAGAGCCTCAAAAAAAAAAAAAAAAAAAAAAAAAAATCAAGAACCTCGTGTTGGAGACCTTCATTGGTTCAATGATATTAAAAACCCTGTAGCACTCATTTGCTGCATTCATGTCTGTATTTGGGATGCAAAAGCTTGGGGTATCATATTGAGCAATGTGTTAGCTCAGATTTCCATAACAAAATACCATAGATAGGGTGGCTTAAAACCCAGAAATTTATTTAATTCAAACTGGCAGTGTCTTTGCTGGTATAATCCCTTCTCTATTCCTGGCTTCTGTTGAGATGGCTGATTAAGTTCATGTGTTACACACACAGTCTTTTAATCAAATGGCTGTTCAGCCACACCCCTCATATTCTCTTCAGAGCAAGCTTTTTTTTTTCTTTTCTTTTCTTTCTTTCTTTTTTTTTTTTTTGCAATATGGATAGGCTGAGAATTTTCCAAATCTTCAATTTCTGGTTCGTTTTGCTTAATAATTCCGTCCTCAACTGAACTCCTTCCCTTCTCAGTTTACCAGAAGCAGTCAGGAAAAATGAAGCTGCTCCTTCAATACTTTGTTTAGCAATTCCCTCAGATAAACATCCAGTTTCATCACCTGCAAGTTTTACCTTCTACAGAACACTAGAACACAGTTCAGCCAAGTTTTTTTTTCCCACTATATAAAAAGGATTGCCTTTCCTCCAGTTTCCATCAATATGTTCCTCATTTCCATTTGAGACCTCAGCAGAATGGCCCTTAACGTCTGTATTTCTACATTTTGTACATTATTTTACGTATTCTCTGAGAAGATGGAAACTTTCTCTTTTTCCTTCCAACTTGCCCTCGTCTTTTATTTCTGGGCTTTTGCTAGAATTGCATATAAAATCCATATTTTTATTATGAACCTCAAAACTCCTTTAGCTTCTACCCATTCATTACCTAGTTCCAAATCTACTTCTACTTTTTTTTTTTTTTAGACGGACTTTCACTCTGTCACCCAGGCTGGAGTGCAGTGGCGTGATCGCAGCTCACTGCAACCTCTGCCTCCCAGGTTCAAGCAGTTCTTCTGCCTCAGTTTCCCAAGTAGCTGGGATTACAGGCACGAGTGACTACGCCCGGCTAATTTTTGTATTTTTAGTGGAGATGGTGTTTCACCATGTTGGGCAGGCTAGTCTTGAACTCCTGACCTCAAGTGATCCACACTCCTTGGCCTCCCAAAGTGCTGGGATTACAGGTGTGAGCCACAAAGCCTGGCCTACTTCTACATTTTTAGGTATTTCTTGGTACCAAAGTCTGTATTAGTCAGCTTAGGCTGCCATGACAAAATACCATAAACTGGGTGACCTAAAAAACAGAAATTTATTTCCGACAGTTCTGGAGAGTTTGAGTTGTGGGTGCCAGTATGATCGGGTTCTGACAAGGGCTTTCTTTCTAGCTTCTCACTGTTCTCACAGGGCAAAGAGAGGGATGACAAAAAACAAGCTCTTGGTGTCTCGTCTTATAAGGGCACGAATCTCATCAAGAGGGCTCCACCCTCATGATCTCCTCTAAACTTAATCACCTTTCAGGGATTCCATCTCCAAATACCATCACGTTGTGCATTAGGGGTTTAACATATACATTTTGGGAGAAAACAGTTCAGTCCGTACCAAGCAAAAATGCGGATGCTTATTTCTTAAAATTGACATCTGTTCTTAAAATGTTGTATCTTTAATTGCCAAACCTATTCAAATGTGTTATATCTGAAAGTTTGAATTAGTTGGCCCTTTTCCTGATATCATTCATTAATTTATTTAAAATATTTAGTGTGGGGCCTGACACAGTGGCTCATACCTGTAATTCCAGCACTTCAGGAGATTGAGGCGGGAGGATTGCTTGAGCCCATGAACTCGAGACCAGCCTGGGCAACATAAGGAGACCTTGTCTCTACAAAAAATAAAAAAAAATAGGTGGGCATGGTGGTGTGCCCCTGTAGTCCCAGGTACTCAGGAGGTCGAGGTGGGAGGAATGCTTGAGGCTGAGAAGTCGAGGCTACAGTGAGCCATGTTTGTGACTGCACTCCAGGCTGGGTGACAGAGCAAGACCCTGTCTCAAAAAAAAAAATATTTAGTATATACCTTCCTTTTTTTTTTAAGACAGAGTCTCACTCTGTCACCCAGGCTGGAGTGCAGTGGCGCGATCTTGGCTCACTGCAACCTCCACCTCCCAGGTTCAAGCAATTCTCTGCCTCAGCCTTCGGAGTAGCTGGGATTACAGGTAGCCCGCCACCATGCCTGGCTAATTTTTTTTTTTGTATTTTTGGTAGAGACAGTGTTTCACCATTGTGGCCAGGCTGGTCTTGAACTCCTGACCTCATGATCCACCCGCCTCAGCCTCCCAAAGTGCTGGGATTACAGGCATGAGCCACTGTGCCTGGACGGTGTATACCTTCTATATATCGTAGATTATTGTGAGTGCTAGGAGCATTAAAAGAAATAAGAGGAAGGCTTCAGGTGCATGAAGCTTACATTCTATTGGCAACTGCATTTTTTTTTTGATACAGGGACTCACTCTGTCACCCAGGCTGGAGTGCAGAGGCACGATCTTGGCTCACTGCAACCTCCGTCTCCTGGGTTCAAGCAATTCTCCTGCCTCAGCCTCCTGAATAGCCAGGATTACAGGCACGCACCACCATGCCCGGCTAATTTTTTGTATTTTTTATTAGAGACAGGGTTTCCCCATCTTGGCCAGGCTGGTCTTGAACTCCTGGCCTCAAGTGATCTGCACTCCTTGGCCTCCCAAAGTGCTGGGATTACAGGCGTAAGCCACCATGCCCGGCCAGCAACTGCATTCTTTAGAGTGTCCATCCACACAAACATATTTTCATTTGACAGTCTGGAACATCTCACTTACTGCTAGCAAGCAGGTTTGGATGCTGATGTTTGGATCTGAATGGAGCACTACTACATTAATAAAAGCAGATATTAATCCTGACTTTTTCTTTTATATGGGATTTGTTTATATTTTTAATTGTCAAAGAAAAATTATATATATGGTGCCAACAGTCAACTGATTTTCTTGTCATTGTTTTGATACTATCTGGTAGACAGCAACATTTTTACAGATTCTGTAACCCTTGAAGAAAGAACACTTCTATGTTTTTGGCACATATTGCAATAAATGGATGGACACAATTCCTTCATTGGCAGATTCATAGCAACTAATAGCAAAAAGAAAAATAATGTGATCTTTTACGAAATTCGAACATTTCTATCTCAGCTAGCTCAACAATTCATAGGAGAACAAGCTAAAAAGTATTGTGGAAGTTTTCTGTACTAATGAAGTTAAAGTACTCAGAATGTAAGTTTTTATGAGACAATCTCTAGTAGTTTAAAAAATTCACTGTGGTATAGACATCGGGCTTTTGGATTTTTAAAAAATTTCAACTTCTGTTTTAGATTCAGGGGGTACATGTGCAATCTTGTTACATGGGTATATTGCATGATGCTGAGGTTTGGGGCATGAATGATCCTGTCACCCAGGTACGGAGCATAGTACCCAATAAGCAGTTTTTCAACCCTTTCTCCCCTTCTTTCCTCCGCCCCAGTAGTCCTCAGTGTCTGTTCCCATCTTTATGTCCATGTGTACCCAGTGTTTAGCTCCCACTTATAAGTGAGAACATGCAGTATTTGAATTTCTGTTTCTGAGTTAATTTGCTCAGGATAATGGCCTCTAGCTGCAGCCGTGCTGCAGCAAAGGACATGACTTCATTCCTTTTTTATGGCTGCATAGTATTCCACGGTGTATATGTACCACATTTTCTTTATCCAATCCACCACTGATAGGCACCTAGGTTGATTCCATGTCTTTGCTATTTGTGAATAGTGCTGCGATGAACATACATATGAGTGCATGTGTCTTTTGGTTAGAGTGATTTAATTTCCTTTGGGTATATATTCAGTAATGGGATTGCTAGGTCAAATGGTAATTCTATTTTTCATTCTTTGTGATGTCTCCAAACTGCTTTCCACAGCGGCTGCACTAATTTACATTCCCACTAATAGTGTATGAGCATTCCCTTTTCTCTGTAGTCTTGCCAACATCTGATATTTTTTGAATTTTTAATCATAGCCATTCTGACTGGTGTGAGATGGTATGTCATTGTGGTTTTTGCATTTCTCTGATTAGTGATGTTGAGCATTTTTACATATGTTTGTTGGTTGCTTGTATGTCTCCTTTTGAGAAGTGTATTCATGTCCTTTGCTCTCTTTTTAATAGGGTTATTTGTTTTTTGTGTGTTTAACTAAGTTTCTTATAGATTCTGGATATTAGACCTCTGTCAGATGCATAGTTTGTGAATATTTTCTCCCATTCTGTAGGTTGTCTGTTTACTCTGTTGATAGTTTCTCTTGCTGTGCAGAAGCTCTTTAGTTTAATTAGATCCCACTCTTCAATTTTTGTTTTTGTTGCAGTTGCTTTTGGGGACTTAGTTACAAATTTGCCAAGAACAATTTCCAAAAGGGCATTTCCTAGGTTTTCTTCGGGGATTTTTTATAGTTTTAGATCTTACATTTAAGTCCTTAATCTATCTCAATTTCATTTTGTGTATGGTGATAGGTAGGGGTCCAGTTGTATTCTTTCTAGCGGACATCAGGATTTTGATGGATAATTTGCTTTTATGGAATGTTGATGAGTATTCCAAATTCTTTGGAACTCTCATACACTGCTGGTGGGAATGTAAATGGTATAAGCACTTTGGAGAACCATTCAGTGTTTTCTTAAAAAGTTAAACATGTGCATACCATGCCTAGCTCTTCCAACATAGAGAAATAAAAGCATAAACCCATGCAAAGACTTCTATGCAGATACTTATAGCAACTTTATTTGTAATAGCTCCAAATTGAAAACAACCCAAATGTCTATCAACTGGTGAATAGATAAAAAGGATAAACTATTAATACATGCAATAACATAGATGGATCTCAAAATAATGATCTAGGTGAAGAAGCCAGACATAAAATGAATCTGTGTTGTATGAAAAATTTTAGAAAATGCAAACTAATTCATAGTGGCAGAAAGCAAATCAGTAAGTGCCTGGGAATAGGGATGGGAGCAGGGAGGGCCAGTCTACAAAAGAGCATGGGGAAACTTAGGAGTGATGAATATATGTTCATTATCTTAACTGTGGTGATGGCTAATGTGTAAATCATCAAATAGTACACTTTAAATATATGCAAATTTTTATGCTTTAATTATACTCTAATAAAACTATATTTTAAAAGGAAAAGATATTTACTCGTTTTGCACATAAAACATATACTGTGCTTATAGAATGCAGTAGGAACAGCACCTTTTATTGTACCATTCACTTTTCTTATGTCATTATATTTCATTCATCTTAATTCACATAAATTTTATTTACTGATTCATTTTTGATATTTAATTTTTAAATTTTGTGGGTATGTAGTATATTTATGGGGTACATGTGATGTTTTGATACAGGCATGCAATGTGAAATAATCATATCATGAAGAATGAGGTATCCATCCCTTTAAGCATTTGTCCTTTGAGTTACAAACAATCCAATTACACTCTTTATTTTAAAATGTACAATTAAGTTATTATTGACTATAGTTACCCTGTTGTGCCACCAAATAATAGGTTTTATTCATTATTTTTTATTCATTATTTCTAATTTTTGTACGCATTAACTGTCTCTACCTCCCCGATCCCCAGCCCCCTACTACCTTTCCCAGCCTCTGGTAACCATCCTTCTCCCTATGTCCATGAATTTAATTGACATAAATTATAGACTTCTCTCCTAATGCTTTTTCACTCTCTGTCTAGTATATCTTCACCAGTTAAGATTATGACAAAGTTTATTTTCCTGTATTTTTCAAACTGCACATATGTCCCTGCTCTATGGATTTTTTTTAGGCTTTTAATGTCACTCTATTTTTTAAATTGACAAATAAACGTTGTATATATTTATGGTACACAACCTGATATTGTGAAATATGTATGCACTGTGGAATGGCTAAATCAAGCTAATTAACATATGTATTGCTTCATGTACTTATCATTTTTGTGTGTGGTGACAACACTTAAAACCTATTCTTTTTAGCAATTTTCAAGTACACAATAAGTTGTTATTAACTAGAGTCACCATGTACAATAGATCTCTTGAATTTGTGAAATTTCTGACTGACCAAATCTGTGATCCCTCTTATTTATATTCCCATCTGCTCCTCCTCTATCCCCCAAAAACTACTGATATGCAATATGCTTAACAAATATCTAACAATATCAACCCTCACTACACCTTGAAACTTTTCAGATGCAGAGGTGATGCCTCCACCAAATCCCTTTTGTGTATTTTACTCCTCGTAGCTCATTTCTAGTCAAACACCTAAAAAAGACTCCATAGAACTTCCCTGTTTTGGAGACTGTAGCATTTGTTCTTTTCTTCCAGTATATGTGTGCACAAATATTTTGGTCATATTATCATTCATTTAATTAGTTAATTATTTTTTTAGTTGACAAGTAAAAATTGTATGTGGTATACAACATGGTATGTATATATGTGTGTGTATATATACACACACATATATACACATGTATACAAATGACAAACATATATATACACACACACATATATGCACATATATACAAATGACGTATATATATACACACACACATACACATACATTATAGAATTTTGGGCTTTTTTTTTTCTAATTTTAGAGTCTGTTTCTCAAAACTTTGGTGTTATTTGCTGACTGTTTTGTCCAATTACATAAGCGCGTGGAAAATTGTAACCCTTAAAGGCCATCTTTTGAGCATGTGGTCCTAAATGAGATGGTCTTAATTCCTCACATTTTATTATCAAAAGCTACTAGAATTATAAAAAGTCCATTAGTTAAGACTGATGTTAAGACAGTGTCCAACACACTGTGAGTTTTTCAGAAATCTTAGATAACCCAGTGGCAATAAATAATCGCCATTTTCAAGGTACATTTGCCTGTTTTGCCAAGGGCAAATGGACTGTTTCAAGCAGAAGTCAATTATGTCTGCCTTTTGAAGGTGCAATTTTCCCCTCACCCACTGGGCCCTTAGGGTACAATTCGAAAGAGATTTGGTGCCCAAAATGAGTGATGGTCTTTAACAACTGTTAATACTGAGTACCATTTGCCAGAAGTGTCCTCTGCCTTTTCATTCAACCTCAGTCACATACTAGCATCCATCATAATGCATTTGCCAGGGGTTTCCAGGATGACTTTAAGTAGTAATGTTAGTGAATGAGAAGAAAAGTGCCCAGTGAGCCTAGTTAGAGTTGGTGCTGGATGTCTTACTTTATAACGACTGCTGCATATTTGAAACATACTCATTGATCAGGTTTCCCAAATTGCATTATGCAGAACTCTAGAGGTTCATGGATATTAATAGGTGGTTGGTTAAAAAAATTAGAGTGTCATGGTTAAATAAATTTGGGAAAGTGTGTTAAATAAAGTTAAGCAGATTCATCTGCTGTGGGATTTCTGAGAACCTTCCATATGTCATTGTGAATTTTGAATCTCTAAAATAAGCATATAGTACACAGCATTGCCTAAACATGTTTGATCACAGCACCCTTTTTCAAAATTTAAAAATATCCAATTGCATCTTGCAGAAAATGAACACTCTTCTAAATTAATTTGGAGAAGTCTTTCTGTATATACTTCCTTTTGTATATGTTTTCATTGCAAATCAAAATGGGAGAGATTGGAAAAATAACTATATAACAAAGTGGGAGAGATTGCTATAACTAAAATTTAGCAAGAATAACCTTGTCTCCATACTTGTATATGGATAAGGTATTTAAATATATTAAATATTGCAACACATACATTATACAAAATGCTATACATGTGCACTTTGTGCCCTTTTAAATATTAAAGTAAAACATTTCTTGTCATTATTTCTCTCCAGTTTCCCTCTGCAATACAGACAGATGCTAATGGATAATTTCTTCGTGATTGAGAATATTTTACCAAAATTTAAAAAACTAAAATAATGGTAAGGAATGCAGTTTCAAAAGAGTAACTATAATATAATACTATGTTTTTGTGTATCACCTTACAGTTTGCCAAGTAACCTTGGATATATTATCTTATTTGAGTCTCACAGTCATTCTGCAGAGTAGACAAGCCCAGCATGAGCTCTTTTTACATTAAGGAAATGAAGATCAGAGAGATTAAATCACTTACTGACGATTCCCACAGCCATGGGGCACCACGAAACTAAGCCTGCCATTCTGCCTCTCACCTGACAGAGAAAGGGAAGGGACAAAATTCCTGAAGTGTATATATACTTTTGAAATATTTTGTGCTTTTATAAGCTGTCTTGGTTCACTAAAACTTTGGAATACAAAACCAGTGGTGATTTGCAGCAATATACTAATCCAGTAACCCACCCCACCAGTCCTTTTCCTCCTCCTCCTCCTTAAAAAAAAAAAAAAAAACACAAACCCAAAGAGGCCCATATTCTCCATTTTCAGAATTCCAATCATAGAGGAAAGGTTTTGGCTAAGGATTTTAATTTTATTTGAACCCCCTGGAATCGTCTTACTTTTCTTGGCAAGCATCATTAGAAAGTTAATTTGAGGAGGTGATATATAGAATGTCTTAGAGATGATTGAACATCAGAGAGTTAAAGGGATTTGTTCAATAATGTGTAGTAAAGTTGTGGCAATTAAGAGTGACAGAGAGGAAAAAAACTTTTCCTCTATGCTCTTAAGTTCAGTGGCTAGGAGCCTACACATGTAACTCATGAAAGACAGATTAACACAAGAGAAGGAATACAAGTTTTATTTTATGTGCATGGGAGTTCACATAAAAGGACTCAAAGAAAAGAAGTGAACCCCCACAGAAATGGTTAGACTGCAGGGCTTATATACCATTTTAACAAAGAAAAGGGGGGTTGGCTCTGAGGGATGATAAACTGTGGGAAAGTGACTGTGAAATATATGAGTGAAACTAATGGAAGATAAGGGTTATTTCAGTAAGGTTTGTTTATGCAGACTCATCTTGGTGCCAGCTGTCTGTCTCTGGTGATAAGAATTGCTCTCCTCTTCCTGGTACAGAGAGATGGACACCTTCATTCACGAAGGGAAATTTATGCTATCTTCACAAAGGGAAGTTTATGTCC
This sequence comes from Gorilla gorilla gorilla, assembly GCF_029281585.2. NCBI lineage: Eukaryota > Metazoa > Chordata > Mammalia > Primates > Hominidae > Gorilla > Gorilla gorilla. The sequence goes on from NC_073227.2 coordinate 133,383,322, forward strand.
TGCTTTTAAGTGGGCAAGGGTGGGCAGAGAACTCTTCCTGAATCTATTGCTTTCCAACTGCCATCAGCTCAAAATAATTCTTATCCCAAAGTGTCATATTTTGGGGTGGCATATCCTGATCCCCTTCACCAGTAAAATCTGGGATTCCTATTTCATTGTCTAGTGTTTCTCCCATTTTACTACACTGGCAAATGTGTTTATGGAGGAAGATAATCCGGTAAGTGAGTTACAAGTTTTCCAGTGACATAGAATGATATGAAAAAAATTATGAGTTTAGAAGAGTTGAACATGGTAGATAGAGTTCAGTCTTGAGTAAACAAGGAAAACTAGATTTGTGCACAGTTTTTGGTGAAAGAGTAGAGGCCAATCACATCATCCACCAGCAAAGTAAATCAAAACTGTCATTTCCTTCATGTGGATCCTTGTCATAGTCTTCATGACTGAACAATGACATTAGAATTGTTGATTTTATTATCATCATCCTCGTACCCAAACCATCATCACTGGGAAGGAGATTATCACCAGATAATGACTACTTCTTTGTCTATTTTCCTGTTTTTGAACTACAGGAATAATTCCTACAAAAGTTTGAGCTCATGTCTGAGATAGTAGATATCAGATGCATGTTGAACAGTTTTTTTCTTTCCGTTGGATTTTGTCACTTCCTTTCTCTTTTTCCTTAAAAAATAATGTGAGGTCGGGCGCAGTGGTTCACGCCTGTAATCCCAGCACTTTGGGAGGCTGAGGCGGGTGGATCACCTGTCAGGAATTTGAGACCAGCTTGGCCAATTGGCAAAACCCTGGCTCTACTAAAAAGACAAAAATTAGCCGGGCGTGTTGGCAGGCGCCTGTAATCCCAGCTACTCAGGAGGCTGAGGCAGGAGAATCGCTTGAACCTGGGAGGCGGAGGTTGCAGTGAGCCGAGATCCCACCACTGCACTCCAGCCTAGGCGACAAGAGCAAAACTCTGTCTCAAAAAAAAAAAAAAAAAGGTGAAACCTTATGCTTGCCAATTAATAAAAATAACTTTATCATAAAAAAGTAAATAACTAGGCAAAACCACCAAAGGAAAGACTATAGTCAAGTGGTTGACATATTGTTGAATATCTTGGGAGTGTGTCAGGTTAGTAAGTATTTAACTTTGACTTTCCTTCCCCGACAAAAAAATTCAAAGCATTTCAGTGTCTCCATATTTCTAATTAAGTGAAAATTATTCAAATATTATTTGGCCTTTGATTCTAGTGACCCCTCATTCTTTATGAATTTGACCCTGCTTTGGATTCTGGGAGCCCACCAAGTAAATTCCACTTACAGTTCTGGTCGTTCCTCAGTCAGTCTAACAAGGATTCCCTTCTATATGACAGTTAGGAGTTTGAGTTTCTCTAAGCTTCTGTCCTCAGGCTTCTCTCCTCTCGCTCACATCCTGGGGTGAATGGTGATGAGATAAACCATCACAAAATGAGCATTTTGATTATGACAGCGAATCTCAACAGCCTCCAGATGTGCGTTTCCATGTAGTTATTTCTCCAGTCCTGACTAGGCGCATGCTCCAGCCAGAAAGCCCAAATTCTCCCTTTTATTTCCACATGCAATTATCTAATGTCTTAAAAATTCCACCTCCTAAGCATTGCTCATCCATTTCTTTTATTTATTTATTTATTTATTTATTTATTTATTTTTATTATTATTATTATTTTACTTTAAGTTTTAGGGTACATGTGCACAATGTGCAGGTTAGTTATATATGTATACATGTGACATGCTGGTGTGCTGCACCCACTAACTCGTCATCTAGCATTAGGTATATCTCCCAATGCTATCCCTCTAGAACTAGAAGTACCATTTGACCCAGCCATCCCATTACTGGGTATATACCCAAAGGACTATAAATCATGCTGCTATAAAGACACATGCACACTTATGTTTATTATGGCACTATTCACAATAGCAAAGACTTGGAACCAACCCAAATGTCCAACAATGGTAGACTGGATTAAGAAAATGTGGCACATATACACCATGGAATACTATGCAGCCATAAAAAATGATGAGTTCATGTCCTTTGTAGGGACATGGATGAAATTGGAAATCATCATTCTCAGTAAACTATCGCAAGAACAAAAAACCAAACACTGCATGTTCTCATTCATAGGTGGGAATTGAACAATGAGAACACATGGACACAGGAAGGGGAACATCACACTCTGGGGACTGTTGTGGGGTGGGGGGAGGGGGGAGGGATAGCTCATCCATTTCTTGATCTCCACCTGTACTACAGACCTTTGTCATTTCCTACCTTGAAAATTGAAATAGGCTTCTGTTTTTCTAATTTCCAGGCTAGCCCTTTCTGGGGCATTTTGGACTTTCTCTGTTAATAACACTTCAATACCTACGGAGATAAAGTCCAAACACCTTGACAGGACATAAAGCTCTCTTGTGAGTGGGTCCTTGTCCATCTTTTCAGTCTCATCTCCTTCCACTTCCTCTAAGATTATGACATATTTCCTCTGGGAAACTATTTGTAGTTCACCAAATCACCTCTTTCTCTCAGGCCTCTGTGGCTCTGTATAGACTCCTGCCCATCTGATATGCCTTTGCCCACTTTGTCTCTTGGGAGACAGTTATTCATCCTTCAGGTGACATTCTCTTATGCAGCCATCTGCCATGGGTTCACTCCCACAGCCTGTTTTTGCAGACATTATTAATGGCAGGTAACACATATTTTAGTGGTTTTAGAGACCTGTGTGTTTTATTGTAAAAGTTTGATCTCTTTGAGTATGGAAATCTTATCTTGTAATTCTTTATAACCCCAATTGCAACAGCAATAGAAAAGGTAAGATCCATGAGTATAAACAAAACAAGCAATGTGCGAGCTTTTATGAAACAATTTTTTATATAATTGCAAGGTCTCAAAAGAAGATACGAATAAATAGATAGGCATGACATGTTTTTGCTTAGGTAAATTCTATATCACATAAGTTTTTCCTAAGTTAATCTATATATTTAACATTACCTCCCTGAGATATTATAGATTTCTTTTTTTTGAACTAGACAACACTCAAATGAAAAAAAATAATGAATCAAAAATTTATTGAAAAAATACTTGCAAAGGAGAGTAATGTATGAGGGAACTGGTCTGGCCGAATATTATTAAATACTATAAAATGTAGAATATAGTATGGAATATGAAAAGAGACAAATCAATGCAACAAAAGAGAAAGTCAAGAAATAAACTGGATACCTATGAAGATTGACTATATGATCAAGGTGACATCCCAAGTCTGTAGAGACCAATAATTGGTGTAGGGTCTGTGGTCCGGTTTGAAAAAGTGATCTTGTGTTACACCACAGTAAATGGTAGTGAACTGAATACTTAAATGTGAGAAATGAAAGCATAAAAGAAACACAGTCATGTGTCGCTTAACGACAGGGATATGTTCTGACAAATGCATCCTTAGAATGTACTTACACAAACCTAGATGGTATATTGCCTACAACATGCCTAGGCTATACGGTATAGCCTGTTTCACCTAGGCCACAAACTTGTACAGCATGTTGCTGTACTGAATACTGTAGCAATCATAACACAATGATCAGTATTTATGTATCTAAACATGGAAAAGGTGCAGTAAAAATACAATATAAAAGATAAACAATGATACATCGGTATAGGGCACTAACCATGAATGGAGCTTGCAGGACTGGAAGTCACTGTGGGTGAGTCAGTGAGTGAGTGGCGAGTGAATGTGGAGGCCTAGAACAGTATTGTACACTAATGTTGACTTCACAAACACTGTGCACTTAGGCTACACTACATTTATATTGAAAAGCTTTTCTTTCTTCGATAATAAGTTAACCTTAGCTTACTGTAATTTTTTGACTTTATAAACTTTTTGTTTTTTTAAACTTTTAGACTCTTTTATAATAACATTTAGCTTAAAATACAGATTCATTGTACAATTATACAATTAGGATATAAAGAAATTTTGTTTTCTTTGTATCCTAATTCTATAAACTATTTTCTATTAAAAAATTTTTTTTGTTTTTAATATTTTTTTTCTTAAACAAAGACACAAACACCCACAGTAGCCTCGCCCTACATAAGATTAGGATCATCAGCATAGCTGCCTTCCACCTCCACATCTTGTTCCACTGGAAGGTCTTCAGGGGCAGTAACACACACGGAGCTGTCATCTCCTATGATAACAACGCCTTCTTCTAGAATACCTCCTGACAGACCTGTCTGAAGCTATTTTACAGTTAACTTCTTTTTCTATAAGTGATGGGGAATACTCTAAAATAAGAATAAAAAGTATGGTATAGTAAATACATAAACCAGTTACATGGTAGTTTATTATCAAGTTTTATGTACTGTACCTAATTGTATATGCTATTATTTCATACAACTGGCAGTGCAGGTTTGTCTACATCAGCATCACCACAAACACGTGAGTAATGTGCTGTGCTATGACATAATGGACAGCTGTGACATCACGAGGTGATAGGAATTTTTCAGCTCCATTATAACCTTTAAGATCGCTGCCGTATATACGGTCCATCATTGACTGAAATGTCATCACGTGGCGCATGACTGTATTTTAATAAGCCATAAGAGAATCCTTTTATAATCTTGAAGTGAGTAAATGCTTTTTAACTAAGACATGAAAACAATAAGCCATAAGAAAGAAGACTGATGAATTCAACTACATATGAATCAAGAGTTTCTGCATCATGCAAAGATCAACACAAATAAATTTAAGAAATAAGAAATCAGGGAGAAATATTTGCAACTTGTATCATAGACAGGGCTAATTTACCTAATTTATAAAAAGCTTGCATTTCTCAAAAACCTAAAAATAGAACCACTCTATGACCCAGCAATTCCACCATTGGGTATGTATCCAAAGGAAAAAAAAATCAGTATATCAAAGGGGTACACACACTGCATATTTATCACAGCACTATTCACAATAGCAAAGATTTGGAATCAACCTAAGTGCCCATCAAGGAAAGAATGGATAAAGAAAATGTGATATATATAATCAATAGAATACTACTCAGCCATAAAAAGAGTATTTGCTATTTGCTGCAGCATGGACAGAACTGGAGGTCATTAGGTTAAGTGAAATAAGTCAGGCACAAAAAGACAAATACCACGTGTCCTCACTCATATGTACGAGCTAAAACAGTCGCTCTCATGGACATAGAGAATAGAATAATAGATACCAGAGACTGTGAGGGGTGGGTAGGAAGGAGAGAGGATGAAGAGAGATTGGTTATGGGTACAAACATACAGTTAGATAGAAGAAATACATTTTAACGTTTGATAGTAGACTAGGGTAATATGATTTGAATGTATGCCGCCTCCAAATCACATATTGAAATGTGATCTGCAGTGTTGGAGGTGGGCCTAGTGGGAGGCATTTGGGTCGTGGTGGTGGATCTCTCATGAATATCTTGGTGCTGTCTTCACAGTAATGAGTGAGTTCTCACTTTATGAGTTCATGCAAGATCTGGTTGTTTAAAAGTGCCTGGCACCTCCTCCTCTTCCCTCTTGCTCCCTCTTTCACTACATGACATGCTGGCTCCCCTTCATTTTCCACTATGATTGTAAGCTTCCTGAGGCCCTCACCAGAAGCAGATGCCAGCACCATGCCTCGTGTACAGCCTGCAGAACAACTGTGAGCTAAATAAACCTTTTTTCCTTTATAAATTACCATTCTCAGGTATTCCTTTATAGCAACACAGAATGGACTAACACATAGGGAGACTATTCTTCACAACAATATTCTGTATATTTCAAAGTAACTAGAATAAAGGACTTGAAATCATACAACACATAAAAATGATAAACAGTTGAGAAGATGGATAGCCCAAACAACCTGACTTGGTCATTACACATTCAACATATGTTACAAACACATCTATCTCATAAATACATAAATTATTATATATCAATAAAAGGAGGGAAAAGCTCCCACATTCAATAAGGCAAAGACTGATGAGCCAATAAAAATAAGTAAAAGAGATGAGAAGATAGTGGAAAAGGAAATATAAGTGCCTCTTCAGCATGTGAAAGGAGGTACAACTTCACTCACAAGAGCAGGACAAGTTTAAATACATTGAGCTCTCATTATTTATCCTTCAGATTAGCAAACATAAGAAGTCTTGGTAATAATTTTTGTTAGAAAATGTGGAGAAACAATCTTTTCTTATAGACTGTTGATAAGAGTATAAATGGGCACAGGATTTCTACAGGGCAATTTGGCAATATCTATTGAAGTTACAAATATACATATTCTTTGATCCAGCAATTTTACATATTATTTAATTCACAGATTTATTTGTAACTGGGTTAATGTACTTAGAAATATCAATACAATTTTAAATTAAAAATTAAATAAACTTTTGCTTAAAAACATCTTCATTTCAGCACCTTTTGGTCTAGTGTTATCTTTTCCCTTTTCCTTATCCTGCCTCATGGTGGGGCAATGTATCTCCTTATATTTGGTTTCAAACATGTAGGACTTTGTCATGAATCCATTATGAACCTGACTGACACATTTCTCTGAAAATTTTATACTTTAAAAATTGTTAACAATTAGCAGAAAAATTAGAACAAGGAAAATGGTTACTCTTCTTATCGTCTATTTTGGAACCAAAAAGCTAACATTTTATTTAGCCTGAGAAAGTAAATGGTCTTAAATCATCGATATGCCATCCATTGCTTTTCCAAAACAGTGATATATTTTTTAAAAAATCAGTTATTTCTTTTTGGGTACATACTTTGCTCAAATGTTATTTACTTATTTTAACTTATAATAAAAATTGATAAAATATGTAATACATGAAGCTGCCCAATTTGAGTATTTTGTGCAGCGGTTAGTATAAATATTTTGACCTTCATCTTGTCCTCTGGGGAAAAGAGTAAGCTTTCAGCTTTTCAGAATGGCGTTTTCACACATATGGCCACACGCTGTGCTATCCTGGAGAAGCAGGTGGCTAAGTGTGGTTCTGGTCACAGAGCACCCAAAGATTTATCTTTGCCTGATGACAACTACACTCAGAAACTGTATATAATCAGCAGTTCCATTACAGGATACCCAAATACGATGTTCTAAGGGCATCAGAGTATGTTTTTTTCCCATGTGCTTCTTAGAAAGTGTTTTATTCTCCCCATCTCAGAAGAAAACTATTACTTACAGAAGAGAAAGGGCTCTTGAAAGACTTTGATGTCAGAAAATATGACTTACAACCACATCACATTAAATTTAAGACTTCGATTGCTAAACAGTGAATATACATACAGAATTTATTGATGATAAAGAAATTTGTACCTTAAACTACAATTAAGACTTAAAAACAGAAGCAAATAAAGGTGAATAAATAAGCCATGTTATACAAGCACAGGCATAACTAAAATTAAAACACGTATTAGCCTTCTCACTACTTGCACTTGACTAGTCTTAACAAAAGCTAGTATTGGAGTGGATTGCAAACTCAATATGAAACAATATTGTATTGTGGTAGAGATATGGCAGCAAAAAGATGCAATATACAGAAATTGCATAGTTCTGTTCCTGATTACTGTGTAACTCCAAACTAGTGAACTCAAGCATTCCAGTTCACCTCCTCTGAAATCTTGCCACAACAGCATACACTTTTCTCCTTGGAGCCATCATCCTGTAGTGTGTTAATTCTTACATTTTACAGTAGTTTTACCTGGAAAAAGTGGTACCTACACCATTAACTTATTAAGCTTTTCCTTTTTTTTTTTTTTTTTTTTTTACTGAATGAGTCTTTCCTTTTGAATTACATTTTTAATGGAAATAAACTAGGGTTATAGTTTCAGGATTTCCCAACTGCATAGGACTGTAAACATTATATAAAGCTTTGTGTGCTACACTTTATTAGCTTTTAAAGGCAGTTGAGTGGAGTTTATTGTACATAAGACTTGCATTTGTAGTTAGAGAAAAGCCTCACATGATTACCATCTGTTTGCTTTTGCAAGTGTAGCCCTAGAATTCTGATATGCCAATAGAAATGTTATTTTAGTTTTAGTTCACACTGGAGGTTTTCCACAGGCAATTTAATTCTCCTATTTGGAAGAATATTTGTGACCCCTGGTTATAAGCCAATAGGCTCAAATTTTGAAATTTACTTACATGAAATTAACACATGATAAATGGTATAAGAATTTCAGTTTAACTTACGTTTGGTGCAAAGCTGGAGTTCCTAAAATAAGCCTTTGGTATGTGGTGTCATATGTGAATTAAAAAGTGAGATGATTCTTCTGCCGAAAGGTAATACATAAATGTATCCAAATTCTATTTGGAGGACACAGGGGGGAAATGGTCATTTTCCATTTTGTATCAGTAGTGGGATATTTTATTATTTAATAGCCCAGACACTCCATTACTGAAAGTAAGCACAATCCTTGCTGATGGTAGGCAGATGAGGCTGTGATTCTGTGTTCTGTGTCTAGGTGGTGGATAGGAGCAGTCCAGTCCAGCTGTCCCACAGACTCAGCCTGTTCATTGGGGAAAAGGGCTCAGTGACCACAGCTAACAAAGAAAAGCAGGGAGATAAAGCAAAAAATCTTGCAGCTGCTGATCAGCTGCTTCACTCATGGGGTCTCAGAGAAAGAATTCAATTTGTCCTAAACAGCATGTTTTAAGTTACAGTACAACACACCTATCCACAGAAGTATATGGGGAAGGCTGTTGGGAACTGGTTCTTCCACCATTCTTGAATCAAAGGTTTTAAATTATAAACATGCAGACAAAGGAGAACAGTGTTCTGTTTAGGTTTTTGTTTTTTGAGCTGCTTGTTTCAGGATGCTGTTGAAATCAGAGCAAGAACTAAGTGAGATGGATGTGGTATTAAGTAGATTCCTCAAAATGATGGCAAATCCTTGCTGTTCTTTAGTTTAAATATATTCTGAAAACTACAGAGTGCCTTAAAGTTTTGAAAACTGTTTTAGATATATATTCACTATTTTAAAATTTTATGTGTTATCTATATATTTTCTCATTCTCCATACCTTTTTAGTTGAAATACTTTTAAATTTATGGCAATGGGTCCAATTGTTAATCTGAAAAAATACATTAAGTACAAAATAGAGTATGCAAAAAACCTGTAAACACCAGGAAATTTAGAGCCCTGAAATATGTCTGGAGATTGGAGAAAAATATATCGAGAAGATTTTTCATAAATGTAACTAACCTGCCTTTTAAAAACATGTTTATCCTCTATTTCCTGATCGTGAACATCCCATGATTCTAGAGACTTCAGTTGGGTCAGAGGACCCACAGGGCATATTCTCTGGCTCAGTGTTGGACCACTCCTGATGATAAGTGGCTTGGGAAAGGATTTGGATTTCTCAACATTTGACTGTATGTGTCTTCTGTAAAGTAATGCAGAGTAACTCAGTGCTGTGGTAAATCAAGTTTGGAAATACTTAACTGTATATTTTAAAAATGTTTTTTCTTTATGGAGTAGGGATGTGCTTTTAATTCTCACTGTATCTTCATTAATGAACCCAAAGGTTTTAGATTCTATGTTTCCTAAGGCCCCATTGTTGAGAGTACACACACACACACACACACACACACACACACACACTCACACACACGTGCTTGTGGTATAATATGCCAGCACTTTGGTTTGGGAATTAGGCAGAAGTTAGCAAATAAGAGAATAATCCTCACATGGCAAAGGGTGAAAAAATTGAAGAAAATGTGAAACCACTTCTGGGGCTTTTACCTTTTGCTTTTATTTTGCCTGGTTTCTCTTTTTGAAGGAACTGTATTGTGTGATTCTTATTTGAAGAAATTGTTGATATCAGTAAGATTGTATAATTTGGTAAATATAAGTACTCTGAGAGAAGTGTTTCCTGTAATGTCAATCAATTTAATCACTATCCACTTAAAAATTGTTCTCTCTACTACAAAACCAATATATTTCCCTCTTAGAACATTTCAAACATAGAGATAAGCCCAAATGAAAAAAGAGTTACCTCTAGTCCTATCAAAATGTAATATTGGATTAAAAATATTTTAATGTATGTATGTTTTAAAAACCTCATTTGTTTACTTATTCATCCATTTATTTATTCAACAAATACATACTGAGCGTAGACTATGCACCTGACGTTGCACTAGATGCTGGAAACACTGAAGTGAACAAGACAGTTAAGGTCCCTGCTCTCTGAGAACTTACATCCTAATTGGGGAAAACAGTCATTAGATATGCAAATAAAGAAACAAATGAGACCATCAATGGTTGTGATAAGTGCTAGGAAGGAAATGAGCAGCCTGGTGTGATGGAGAGCATAAAGAGGAGTCCTCTTTAGGCATGGTAGATGGGAACCAATTCAGGAGATTTATAAATCCATACCCAAACAGAGTATTTTAGGTAGAGAATGCCAGATGTACACAGTTTTTAACCTGTCCTCTTTCCCACTAGATATAAATGTCACAGTTCTTCATATAAAACTCTTGTGGTAATAGATAGCTTAGAATTTTTTGAACCTTTGAAACATAATATGGTTAAATACATACATTAGGTAACATTTTCAGCAGTGTCTGGGGCAGTGGGGCAGCAATCTGTCATACACCATTAATATACCTCTAGTGAAGCAAGAATAATCACACTGTGTGAGAAAATGACTATGACTAGCCTCACTTCAGATTAGGTTTTGGTGTCAAATGAGTCCTGGTCAGAAAAAGTTTTGCTGCTAAATAAGTTATATGTAAACTTTTGATTTTCTGCATATTTTGGATTTAAAGATCATAGTAAGGGGATGGTGGAGCTGTATTTCATAAGACAAAACAGCATAATCAATTTCGCTAATGTCACATTTTTATACATCTATGCTGTTTCCATTTAGGTTATTCAGGTGAGATAAAATGTTTAAGCTGGGATAAATGTTTTTCTAGACATATATTTGTGGACATTAGTGATCATTTTCTTAGGATATATTTGTAGGGGAGGTGAAATTTTATCTCTGCTCTCTTAGAGTTCTTTGGGCCTGAGAATTAAACTGACTTAAGGAGATTAACAGGAGAAAAGCATACAAATTTATTTAATGTGACTTTTATGTGACATGGGAGCTCTCCTAAGGAAATGAAGACCCAAAGAAGCAGTTAGAATTGAATGCTTATATACAGAATTGGACAGAGAGTAGTGGATTGTGAAAATGTGACAAGACAAAAGAGCTTGGCCTAGAGTCGTTAATCATGAAAAAGTAACTAGAAGATAAGGGATAGTTTAACAAGGTTGGTTTGTCAAGATTTCTCTGGGTCTTGACTCCCTGTCTCTGGTGACAAGGATGTAATTTTCCTTCTGGTATAGAGAGGACATCTTACATATGGATATTTTATCTCCTGCTTTTAGGAACAAAAATGGGGAGGTCAGAGGATCCTTCTTGCACTTGCTGTTTTTTTAAGTGCCTTTAGCTCAAAATAATTCTTTATGCCAAAGTGGCATATTTTGGGGTGGCATAGTCTGCCACCCTTCACATTCAATTGTTATGTAAGGGTTGTGCAAACAATTTTATGCATATTTCTTATGTAGAAATTTTATTTTATATTTAAAAAATAAGTCCTCTCGGAAGGGTTTCCTAATTCTGTAGCTGAGTTGAGGGTTATTATTCTCATAATACCATGTCTGAGGCTCAAATTTCATCATGTTTAAAAGCAACAACAACAACATGTTCTTTGGTCCTGGTTGTTTTTCACTTTAATGCCTTTACACTTGATCCTCCATTTATAACAGAAACTGCATGTATATAGAGATTGGATTATTTACCACAAAAATGCAGCCATTCAGGGGAAGGAGGAGAAGGTAATTTGTTTTTATTCCCTATCAAAACAGAATGATTCAGGACCTGGAGTTATAGAAAAGTGTCCTTTATTTAATTACAGAACCATGGGCCATGTTGACAGATTTCTGAACTGTAGTTGTCTTTTCTGTGCCCTCATTGATTTGGTTATGCATCTGACCTTCCCGATTAAAGTCTGCCTGGGAATAACTCCAGAATCTAGTCTTCACAGCTTATCCTGTTGAGAATGCGATAGATCTTTCCTTTCAGAGAATAAGCTCCATCAGTTTCTCATATCAACTCTGGTTTAAGCATTTGTGATATCAAGGTCACATGTCTGCTGTATACCCTCTTAATTAACCATACCCTTTCTATGGCTAGTGCCTGCGGTGTTTCAAGTGAGATACCAGTTTTTATCAAAGCTTTAGAGTCAAAATGTCAAATCATTGCTGTTTGTGGCAAACGTATAATTTTATCACTATATCTGTTAATTTAGCAGAAAAAATATGCAATTTGAGAAGTGTGTAAAACTTTAGATATAACAATATAAAATTCAAGGATTCTGCCATTATTTACCTGTATTCCAAGAGTCAAATGAAATCCTTCTTTAATTTCTAGCCATACAGAACCTACTTTTATATGTGTTTATTGAATATACATATCACATATTCAAGACCTGGGTGCGTCGTTCATGAGCATGCTATTTCATTGGATCTCACAGGCCTCTCATCCATAGATGCCTATCACGGAGATCTGTATATTTTAGAAATTGGAATGTCAACATTATTCTTCTTAGAATAAGTGAAGGAGCTCTGTGGGCGTGAGTTGTGACTGGTTGCTAAGAATATCTAATCAGGTTGCATTGCTATAGCAACAGTGTTGCTAGGACTTTAAAGTTTCCCTGCAATCAGTTGGAATTCATAAGTGAAAGACATTGTTTATCTCAGTGGTATTTTAAAGTGATCCTAGCTAGCATAAGGCAGGAATCCCATACTTTGGAAAGGAATTGATAGCCCCAATGAACTGCGCTCTAGTTTATGATTAGTTCAGAGTGTGTAATCTACAGAACCAGGGTGGTAATTTAGCAGCCTGTTTTTCCAGGTGTTTTGATTCCGTAGTCCCTACCTAGTCAAAGATCATTTCCATCTGACTCTTTCAAGAGTTCACAAGGTTATCATACATTGATAATTTTAAAAGGAAAAGTATCATTTCATATTTCTGTCACAGAGCAGAAACTTGAGGACTCCAAAAATTATATTATTATTTTTGGTTTATATATTATTGGTATTTATGTCTTTCTCAAAATGAAAATAGCTCTATTTTTCTAATTATAGTAGTACTTCATACTTATCTAAAATGTAGGCAGTTTAGAAAGCACAAAACAGATAGTTAAAAATCTCCCAGAGTTAACTACTTTTAACATCTTGTTGCAAACATTACATATATCTATAGTTGCTAAATAAAGAGACATAAAACATATATGTGTTTCCTTGGCAGTGGCTTTTCTTAAAGGTAACTTTACATTATATTTTCAAACTGTTTTAAAACTGTCTTTATGTTTGGTCTATTGTGGTTTTGAACATTTTTTTTCCCCTCAAACATACACTCAAAACATTGAAATGGTCAGGAGTTAGTCTTAAAGTCAAAAGCCTCTGTGTTTACTAAATATCTGCTTTGTCCTATTCCAAAAGTATTTAAAATATTTAGTTTAAGGATTTCATAAATCACCATCTTAGTGGAACTTAAAATCAGCATTTTTTTTTTCTAGTTTTAGGCCCTAAACTTTTGAGTGAGGGAAAAAAGGTTGTGCAACTGTTTCATTCCAATCTTGTATGTGGAATTTGATTCAATTTAAGGAATTAAAATAACTACATGTTTTTAACAGGTTGAGCACTAGAGCCCAGAGAGTTGGTTTTAGGTTGGCTGGATATGGGTTTGCATCACGCATGGACTATAAGTAGCATTCCCTGTCTGTTGCATGTTATTTTATGGAGACCCCAAAATGAAATGAAAAATAAAATGGAAATGAAAAATAAAACAGAAAATATTTGCAGGTTCCCTAGGATGGCTGGGTAATCAATAAATATCAAGCTGCTCATAGTCTAAAAGATAAAAAAGCCAACATATTTTGATAATTAAGTATGTACTAGGCACTGTTGTAAGAATTTCACTATTAACTCACTTAAGATTTATGATAACCATATGAAGGTTCTATGACTTGCGATAACCCTAGGAGGATTCTATTATTATTCCCATTCTACAGGTTAGGACACTGAGGCAGAGTGAGGTTGAAAAACTCACCCAAGGTTGCATGACTACCATGTCTGTTAAGTCTCAGAGCCAAAATTCAAACCCGGATCTACCTACAGAGCCAGCTCTTAAAACAACTGTGCTTTATTCTGAAGGATACTGGTTGGTTTGTTTAGGGTAAGTTAGATGTATTCACGGCCTATGATTTCATCCACAGCTTTGCTGGCCCAGAATCTTTTTTTTTTTTTTTTTTTTGGTTAGCGTATCTAGGGGTGCACTATCTTTCTCAAACTCCATCTTTCTCCAAGTTATTGTAAAGATAGTGAGAAAGTGTATATAAAGCATTTAGTACTGTATCAGTCATATAGTGTTCTTAATATATAGGAGCCAATAATCTCATCATATTGGATTTGGGAGACATTGTCTGTATAGATGTGGATCATAGAGCTTTTTATGTATTGTTTGCAGAGCAGGTTTAAAGATATTGTTAGAAATAACCCTGGCACATAATAGTGTCTAACTTTGGGCAAATCCCTAACCTTTCATAAGTCTTCATTTTCTCCTATCTGTGAGAAGATATAATAATACCTAATCTTCAAGGTCATGATTAAGGATGAGAATAGACTTAGCACCCTAAATAAATAATATGACAATTTTTAAATAGTGTGATTAGTTGACATTTCAAAGGGTCTTGCTTTCTTGACCATATGTCCGAACTTTAAGAACATCTACCTTGCAGCTCTCTGTGCCCTGCCTACTGAATCTTCAATTGTTGAACTAAGTGTTATGATTTAATATGTTCATGAGGCCATTCAAAAATTAGTATTGGTTTTCCTTTTTGCTTACTGCCCTTAATTCAACTTAATGAATAACGAAAAATATATGGGTTGTAGGATGACATTGAAGCATGTTCCATTTTCCATGCAAACTTCGTGGTCTAATGATTATTGTTACATATGGTGCCATTTCACAAGGTAATTTAAAAGTAGTATAAAAACCTTATAGATTTTGAATTCTCAATTGTGGTATATTTTGTCTTATCATGTTTTCTACTTACATGAATTTTTGCTCATTTATTTTATGGAGGGTTGAAGAAAATTCAGCGTAAATTTAAGAGGCTTTGCTCAAGGTTTGATGAATAACAAATAGCACATTTGGGGAGACCAGAAAATGATTAATGAAGGAGATAATAATGTGATCATTAAAAGGCAATATTGGCAAAACATACACAAACTTTTTCAGAAAGAAAGATGTAAAACCATCTGAGAGACTCATCAGAGAAAATTCTCATATGGCTTTTTTTTTTCAAAAATTTTTTTTTTCTTGAGATAGGGTCTTACTCTGTTGCTCAGGCTGGAGTGCAGTGGCTTGTTCATAGCTTACTGCAACCTCAAATTCCTGGGTTCAAGCCATGCTCCCACTTTGGCCTCCCAAAGTGTTGGGATTACAGACATGAGCCACTGCACCTGACCTGTATTTTTTCAAATTTCCTAGTAGAGGGCAAGTTTCCTGTCATTGGGGGAAAATAGGCAGAGACTGAAAAGGCCTTAGAGAGGTATATACCTCATCTAATATGTGGCCCATAGAATCATTTGTGGACACTTTCAGTACTCTGGAGGCACAAACTCTTATAGGTTCTTCACCCGCCAAGTTTCTGCTTGGCAGTTTGTGCCTATGTGCCAAATATTGATGCAAGACAGTTTTGGTATAATGCAAAATTATCACATATTTTTGGCAACTATCCTTTCCACTCTGAGCCCTCCTGCCATCTCTTCTCTGCTCCAGGGATGCTCTTCTCTAGGTCTCACATTCTTCACTGAACTGCAACCGTAGCCTTGCATAGGGCTAAAAAGCTGATGAAGACATTAGCTGATTGTGTAATTCCTCCCTCCACCTCTTGTGACAAGAGTGTTAACCCATCTCCCCCAACATAAGTTTTGTCCTTTTTTAAAGAGCTACCTTCAAGACACAAAGGAATGAAAATAGACAATAGGGAAATGAATCCAAGGCAGGGGTGCAGAAAGGAAGCTTGATTCTGGTTTGTAGAGACACATTCTACTGGAAAGGCTCTAAAGAACTATTGAGGACAAGAAGATGTGAAGAAGCCACTTTGCTGCTGCCATTATCCCCTGCCCTCTGAGGCTGAGGCTGAGGAGCATGGGTTATCCTTGACTGCCCTACCCCCCATCAACTTGGAGTGCTTGAGGGGTCACTTCTCCATACCCTGGCCTGAATCCCTTCTCCAGCAGGTGAAGGTGAATTACCACTATCATCTACTATCCCCTTCACTTCATTTTTATGCAGTATACACTTAGAAATGTGGTATACCACATGCAAAAATGTTATGAATACCTACAGTGAATAGACAGTTCTTAATTTAATTTAAAGGTATTTCAAGAAGGTTTGTAGCTAATCTTTGACCTCTTATGTATGTTACTGTATTTTCTCTGTAAGGGTTTGTTTATCTTTGTGTTTTATAGAGTTACATATGAAAATTATTTTATATTCCTTGAGTCCATTATATAGCTTAATTTTCCCAAGAACATGTTTCACTTTCAAGAAATGTCTTGTGTGTGTAGAAACTCTGACTCGGCCACTTATCTATTTTGTGAACATTATGGTTGATGATATAAGCTCTACAGAATTTTTTTAATTAAAAAAAAAAGATGAAGCCCAGACTGCTCCATGCATGTCTTTGATATTTTTTGTTTGAAGAAGAAGTTCTGCAAGACTGAAGCCTCTACTTTGGCCTGTCATAAATAGGAAAAGCTAAACCAACATTGCAGAAATTAGAACTATCGTACGTTTTCTGCAGACTCTATAATTTAGTCAACTGACTCTCCCTTTGTGAAGTATGCTGCAACTACAAATCTTTTGGAAACCCATATTATTTGGGTTCCATCCAAACCTTGGATTTGCATCTATCATTCACATGCAGAATTTTGTATAGATTTTTGATGTGCCAGTTGTTTTAAGTGCACTTGAAAATGGATTAGAAAAACTTGGCGAGTGAAGGTAGAACTTCAGCCGCAGCATAAAATTCTTATGGAAGTTTCTATTAAGTAGACACTCTGAGCCCAATGGTATGTGATGCAATGGGATTCATACCGATTACTCTGAAAAGCTTTTTCTCCTTACCTTTATTTTAGTGTCAAATAACCCATCACATCATACTTGATCCTCTGATATTGAAAACATTCATTTTCTGAATAATTGAATGTGGTGGGTGTAAGAGCAGAAGACTGCTGAAGAACTCCTTTTGTGGACTTAATGAGATACAAAAAAGAAAGTTCAAAGTAATATGTGTGAAAGCAATGGGAATTCATCGCAATTTTTGATTATACTTCCCTTGAAAAATAACAAGATGAAATGTTTAGTGCATTAGATTTTTAAGGAGCTTTAGTTGTCAGTCAGTCTTGATGTCTGTGTGTTTAAACTGACAAACCACTGTTCTGTAGCCTGAGGCAACTGGCTAAAATTAATGATATAAAACACAGGCAACTTGACAGGAAGTGATTTTACAAAGCTAGTGGTTGTGACTTGGAGAAAATTTGAAATTAAGTCTATCCCGGAGTAAGGGCCATATTTTGAGAGATATTATTGTTTGACCATCAATCAAAACACCAGCTTACATATAAAATGCATGATTTTACTTTGATAGCAAAATCTCAAAGGAACCATTGCGTAAAGATTCAATGTCATAGGAGTTGGTCATACTGTCTTAGGAGAAAAGCCTATGTAAATGGAAGATAAATTAAATTTTCTTTACTATTTGACAGCTTGCTAGTTCAGAAATCTAGAGTTTAGACTTAAGGTTAGCATCCATTTGCACTTTTGCCAAATATGGTATGTGAGATGACTTTTCAGGGTGTAGCCAGGATCAACCAAAAGTAAAACTCTAAAGAATATACCAATTCTAGCACCTGCATGGTTTCTCCTCCTATCATCCTGCAGAGGCACAGGAACCTGAGCATGGGCGGTGTTTCTCTAGGTTGTTCTTGATCATGCTTCAGCCAAGGGATGTAACAACATCCTTCAGATCTTCTTTAAGGGCTAATTTGCAGATAGTGTCATTCTTTCACTTTTAATTCCTTGAGATGTGGATAAACAGACTTGACTTACTGCTTCTGAAAGGTCGCTGATTCTTGCAATAATATCAATTTCTTCTGTTAATTCTATAATCCTCTGTGATCATCCAATATGCTTTTTATCTAATTTGACACATAATTCTAAGGTGAAGCTGAACCTCCTCAAATATTGGATCCCTCCCCAAATTAACCATTTGAGGAGAACAACTGTGCAACTTCCTTTTTTGAGCATTTATGATAAGATTTTAATGCTTTTATTTAAGGTCGTAATAAAAGGGGTATGTACATACTTACATGTAAAGATACAGGTATGTTCAGGTTATATGTACAAAAAGGCTAGTTAATAATCTACTGCCAGTGGTTTTTAACATTTTAAAATATCCCATTAACATATTTTTTATTTCTCAATAATATTTAATTAAAAGTTCTTACCAATTCTCTATCACTACACATAGGATGAAATGGAAACACAGAGCGTGTTTTCTGACCACATTTGTAAATAGAATTGTGAGCATAACTTTTTTTGTACTTAAAGTTTGCCCTAGGCATATACAAGTCAGTTCTTCTAAGCAAGATACTTTCAGTTAAATGTTGTTATTTGCTTTTGGATAGCCTTTGATCATATGGACAGAAATAAATCAGGTATAATAAAACACACACAAAGTATTCCAGAAAAAATTGTATTTGTTTTTGACTAATAAGTAAATACAACTATTTTTCTTGGTTTGTACTAGTTTTTAGATATTTTTGAAAGAATGGATTCAATCTTTTAAAAATTAAGAGGTAACTGATTTATGAACACAGATTAACAATCATTTTGAGCCATTAAAAATACCATCTGTACATGAGAAAATTATAATGGTAATCAACAAAATTTCAGTACTTCCCAGAATCTGGTTTTGAAACTTTATTATGTTTTAGGGGAAAAGCTCTCATTTTTCTGTTTGCTTAGATGAGTTAGATCACTCATTTAAAATCTGAAGAAGTCAAATTATTTTTTATAAAGATCCAGAATAATAGTGTATGTATTTCTAAATAATCTGAATATGTTTACATTGGTTTTTTTTTTTTTTAAACCTAGGCTGGGAAGGGATTACCTATTATCTAACAAACATAGTGCAACTGTATAGATAGGGGCAAACTTCAAAGATTGGGTATTGTTTATTATGTGAAAGATACATAGGTCTTGCTATGATTTGGAAGTCCTAGGTAACTGGTTAGGCTTTTCATGATTGACAGCAGCTGTGCAGAAATTTTGTTAAATGCTTATCATTTTAAAAAGCTGTATGCAAAATATTACTAATTTTCACTTAATGTAAATGTTTTTGAGAGTCAAAGAAGATTCTATACTTTTACTTATGAAGCAGTTTGTTGTTGTTTGTTCATTTCTTTTTTTGGTATGGGGTCTTTTCTGTTGCCCAAGGCCGGAGTATGTAGTGGTACAATCACAGCTCACCGCAGGCTTGAACTCCTGGTCTCGAGCCATTTTTCCACCTCAGCCTTTCTAGTAGCTGGGAGTACAGGCAAATGCTACTGCCCCAGCTAATTTATGTTTTATTTTTATTTTTTGTAGAGACAGGGTCTCGCTGTGTTGTGCAGGCTGATCTCTAACTCCTGGGCTCAAGCTATCTCCCCACTTTGCCTCCTCAAGTGTTGGGTTTATAGGCGTGAGCTATGGTGCCCAGCCTGAGGCAATCTTAACGATAATTTGTTTTTTCTGATCAAAATCTACCAAAATGGCCGGCTGCGCTGGC
Source organism: Gorilla gorilla gorilla (assembly GCF_029281585.2). Taxonomy (NCBI): domain Eukaryota; kingdom Metazoa; phylum Chordata; class Mammalia; order Primates; family Hominidae; genus Gorilla; species Gorilla gorilla. Next base: position 133,403,238 of record NC_073227.2, read on the forward strand.
TCACGCCTGTAATCCCAGCACTTTGAGAGACCGAGCTGGGTGGATCTCTTGAGGTCAGGAGTCCAAGACCAGCCTGGCAAACATGGTGAAACCCCGTCTCTACTAAAAATACAAAATAGCCGGGCATGGTGGCATGCACCTGTAATTCCAGCTACTCGGGAGACTGAGGCAGGAGAATCACTTGAACCCAGGAGGTGGAGGTAGTAGCAAGCCAAGATCACGCCACTGCATTCCAGCCTGGGCGACAGAGTGAGACTCTGTCTCAAAAAAAAAAAAAAATCTACCAAAACAGGAAAAGAGCTTAATGGATGTATTTGAAAAATAGAATAGTGTAGCAGTCCATTTAGAGGATAAGGATATAAAATCAGGGTATTGCTTTGTGTTCAGGAAAGAGAAAATAAATGATTTTTCTTTCTTTTTAGACTTTTTCACAGATATTCATTTGTTACGAGGCAGGGGCTATAGCATTAATTAATAAATAATAACAGCATGGAGCATATTCTTTGGAATGCAGTTCATGGCTTCTTGCCTGGGACAGCAGAACAGCTGTTTCTGCTAAATTACTGGAATGTGAGAAGCAGTGATGTAAACCCTTCAAAAGCACAGAGAGGGAAGGGCTTTTTTTCTGTCTCTTGAATTCCAATGAAAAGAAGCTTTTATACACAGAGAATTCAGAGTGCCCTGTACTCTTGGAGCATAACATTTCTTCTCCCTTGCATATTCCCATTATTCAGCTAGGTCGTTAGTGTGAGTTGTTTTTAACAGCTTCATGGGTCTCTAATGATCAAGCTGAGATCAAGTTTGCCAAAATGACTGACCACTTATTCCAGTGATGGATCTAATGTAGTCTCTCACTTTCCACTCTTGTTTCAAGACAATATGGCTTTAAGTAAGAATTTTCCATATATATAAGTATGTATGTGTATGTGTATGTATATATTATGTGTATATATACACACACACACACACACACACACATATATATATATGCCAAGGAGCCTTATTTTGGGGTGTCGTGTTCTGAGCCCCGACACTGTCTTTATCAGGAGATAACTTTCTGAAATATATGCAAGTATTTATGATTCACTGAATGAGATATTTATTACGCATTTATGAAAACCTCTGTACTTCTCTATGTGTTTGTTAGTTAATTCGTGTTACATATAAATATGCATTAAGTAATCTGAGCCACAGCTTTTGAGGAGCTTGGAATCTAAATGGAAAGAAGACAGAGATGAAATTGTTTTAAGAATTAACTATGTTTTAAAATATTAACAATAACGAAAGTAATGCTTAAACAGCATAACTTCGGCTTCCCACTTTGAAGCTGGCAGTCCTAGCATGGCTTTCTTCATCGTCCATTTCCCTCTTTTTTAAACCTTCAGAGCCTTTAAATGTTTCCCCCATTTGGGTAATTTTATATTAATATGTAAACCTTGACATAAAAATTTGGGGATTCTTTGGTGATTAGGGGTCTAGCAAGTTTGCTTCTACACAGAGAGAGAGAGAGAGACCCTACCTGGGAAGGGAAAATAGGGCAAATTATCAATTTGTCCAATTAGTGTTGCTGGACATATGTATTTGATAATGCAAATAAATGTCGAGACTAGTATTTCTTAGCAAATTCAGCCACACAATTCCCATCTTTTATGAAATGCATCCTTTACCAGATTGGAAACTAAGAGGAAAAGCATTACTTCTATTAAAATCAATTCTAGTTTCCCTTCCTAAAATTGGACATTACTTATCTACATCATATTTGGTACTCAATTCCAGGATAATCACATTGTCCAACTGGACATGGCTCTAGTTCAAATGCTTCACCTTTCACAGTGACTTAGAATGGTTTAGAGATTTATCCAATGCCTTGTTCTTGGTGAGTCTAGCATCTTAGTCGCATCCTGTAAGCACTTGATCATTGCCTGCCACTAGACACTGAGTGTACATGGAATTTTAGGGTATAGTTCATTCATTTAGAGCTTACCATAATAGGGAAATTTAGAAAGTAAAACTATAATTGCTACCTATTCTATTAATCTTGCTGACATTGTAATTCACTTACCTTGAAGAATTTAAGCCAGCAGATTTGGTGTCATAAGAATCATGGACTATTTTTAGCAAAGACTTCATATCACTTTTCATTGACTGGATGATGCAATGATGAGACTTGAAAAATTAGCCAAATTCCCATCATTGTGTTTTATCATCCTGATGGAAGCAATGCTGTTGAATTTCAAGAGGTTAGCATAATCAGTACAATGAAGTTACAGCAAAAGGGGAGATGTCTCTATTATTGAAGTTTTACAAAAATATTAAATGTTTGGATTGATTTTTTTTTTAAATTGCACACACATAACTCTGTGGAGTGTCTAATAATCAAAAATAGGTTGAGTGTGATCAGGATAAATAGCTAATGCATGTGGGACCTAATACCTAGGTGATGGGTTGATAGGTGCAGCCAACTACCAGGGCACATGTTTACGAATGTAACAAACCTACACGTCCTGCACATGTATCCTGGAACTTAAAATAAAATAAAATATTTTAAAACTAAGTTGAGTATGAATGAGAGGGAAAAGAGAAGTGAGCCAGTTCATAATTATAGGCTGAAGATTTTAGTGAAATCAGATCACATCTTACATTTCACATTATTTTTTCCGTACTCAGACATTAAGCCCTCATTTCGTTTCACAAACTCCCCACCAATGATCTAACCCAGCAAGATTCTGTCCCTGCATGGGCAGCCCCAGCTACCTCAGCCCCGTCTGTGTCCACCTCCCACCCTCCAGTCCATTCCCTTGGCCTCCTCCATCTTTCTCATGCCCATCATGCATGCTCTACCCTTGGGTCCTTGGTGCAGAGAGGTCTACTCTGCCTGGAATGCTCTATATAGATATGCTTGTGGCTGACTCTCTGATTCCTTTCAGGTCCCTGAAGAAATATCATTTCTCAGAGGTATTGTGTCTGACCACAACATCTAAGATAGCACCACCTCTGCCATAAGATAGCACCACCTCTGCTTATCATATGTTGCCTGTATCTCCACCGGCAACATTTCATCTTCATTTATTTAATCGTTGTTTTCTGTCTTCATGTTCATGCACTACACCATAAGCTGTATGACAGCGGGGTCTTTGTTTTGTTCATTGCAACATCTACAGCACCTACATCAGTTCCTGACACTTAGTGGATGCTTCATAAATAATTGAGAGATAATCAATGAATTTTCTTCACGAGAAGATAATTTTTTTTGATTTAATCGTATGTATTTAAAACCCTTTCTGTAGAAGACATGCACAGATTGGGGGAACATACTGCAGAACACATTCTTATTGGGGACCCCTCTACACTACAAGAAGATAATTTTGAAAGGCAACAGTGAAGGAAACAGATAAAGTCCCTTTCTTCCTAGGGCTTACAAAATTTGTTTTGTGTGAAAGGTAGACTTCAATTTAAACCTTCCATTATAGTAATGTTACACATATTCTAGTTCATTAGCACAGTACATAGGCTCGTATTAGGCTTAAAGAGACCAAGAAAGAGAATAAAAACTAGAAAAGAATATAGATAAATTCCTTAGTTTGTTAACAGCATGAAATTATATATTTATCAAAAGAGCATGCTCCTCCATCACAGAGGCAGGGTTTAATAAGGAATAAAATATGTTAATATTTTGCTCTTAAAGATTACTAGTATACTAGACACTCTCTCAGATAGACACAGGTGAGATAGCCTGTTATTGAAATTTAGGATATTAGATTTATTTTTCCTCATTAAAATTTTTCTCTCTCTAGTTACTTAGTTTGTCAATTTGACTGAGAGAGACAAAAATTTTTAAAGGATACAAAAATTTTCCTTGATCTACAAAAATAAACACATGAGACACTATTTTGTTTTTTAATCTAGGACTGTCAAGGGAATACTTCTTATAGCAAACTGTACCTGCCAGAAGTTTTGTAACTAAGCAATAGTCACATGGTCTGTGGCTAGCAGGATAATTGCAAAGTACTTAAGGACAAGTCATTCCCTTGTGTCTTTGTAATGACTGTATAACTTGTTCCTTAAAGACTCCAATGGCATTATGCAAATTTAAATACACTTCTACTTCCCACTTACAAAGAGCATACAATGAATGCTATATATGAATTATTGTTTGACGCTAGAAGATAGCACAATTTAGGTCATTGGTTCTATGCATTTGTTAGTCACAAAATTTCATGTCCTGTGATAGTGATGAAAAGTAGAATGTTTTATTTAAATATTTATCTTTTCCATCAAAAATTTTCTTTTAGATAAATAAAAAGAAGTCTGTCTTTACATATTATAACTACCTATTTGTGTGAATTTTTTAATATAATATTTCATGGTATTTTTGGCACCTCTCTTTTTGTAGGATACCATTGATTCATTACTCTAGGAGTTTTCTTTTCCACTACAATTGTAAAAAAGCTAAAATTCTGAACATGATCATCTTTTTTTTCTAATTCTTAAATCCATAATTCATATACAAAGTTCTCCTTAATAGTCTTCTAACTAGTCATATTGATCTTTTCTGCCCCCTTGCCCCAATTTTCCTTAAACATAACAGCAGTGTTCTATCTATAGACACCACTCTAAACATGTTGCTGCTCTTTTATTTTTAACAAGGTAACATGTACAAAGTGGCTACCTTCATACACGATGCCCCTCACCCCACACAATGCACATACTGTGAGGTAAAAATTGTGACAGAGGAAGAAAGGTTGTATATGTGGATTTGGGGAATCTGCCTGGGTGTCCCCATATTCCATTTCTTTTCTGTTACTCCCTCCACACACATTTATTTCAAGGTAGGCCCATCTCCACTAGTATTCTTTACTTTGTCCAAACAAATGTACGTTTCTCTTTGTGCCTTATGGATAAACTCCAAATTCCTGGCACATAATGTTTCTTCTATTCAAAACCTTGCTAAAAATCAATCTCTTGACACTTTCTAAGGCTTCTCTTCAATCATGCCTTCATTCCTTCAAAATGAATGCAACTCTCTCCATATGCAGTTGTAATTAGCTTTGTACATTATGTTTCTTGGCTTCTTGTGAATGGCTAATGAGTACCTCTCTCTTTTTCTCTGTGAAATTTATAAATTTAAATTGCTAAGGAGATCTGAGGGTGGAGGGGAAGGGGGTCTCACTCTGAGATCAGAAATTGTTTTGTGAAAAAGCAGCTTTTGAGAGATGTAGAGGTATGGGTAGTATAACTAATGTGGAGGAATAGCTGCTATACCTGATAGCTATGTCACTTTAAGAAGTAGGCAATTATATAAAGGTGAACTTATGTAGATTATGTCACTTTCATGGGCATTTTAATTTCCTAGTTTATAAAATGTAAAACAGAAACAGCAGGTTAAGTAAATAAATGAAACTGGTTGGGCCCAAGAATTGCTTGCTTTCTTGGTCATTTTGCACTTTGGCATTCAATAGACAAAGCGTATACGGTACATTTATTTTCCCTCTTTACTATAAGGAAACAACACAAATGCCGTAATACGTGGCCACGGACACTTGGGACCTGCTATGTGGAAAGCAAATGCCCTGTTTAAAAAGGACCGCTGCAACTTAGTTCTATCTGTTGTTGTCATGTAGGAATGGGAGCACAATATTGACAGATTTGAGTTTTCAGAAGAAGTAAGATTTTTATATGAGATCTCCTGTCTTCTAAATGTGAATTCTAGCAAAACCCAAACCCCAACCATGTGGACTGAATGAAACACAACGAAGCCATATCCGGCCCACAGATTGCTGTGATATATGTCCTGAAGATCCTTTCTGTGCCAGAGAACTGTGATTTTAAATTCCTTGATAACAGAAACCGTGTCTACTCTTTCCTCTTCAACTATATCAACAAAGCAAATTTTTATCACATCAAAACTTTCATTGGATTGAATTTTTGTAGGAAATTTTGACCTATAGAGGTATTTTGAGTGGACAGGGAGCATTGGTAATTCTGAGGACAACTATTTATAAGAAAAGGCTCAAATGCTGAACTGTGGAACATAGAAAAGATTTAGCAGCATGCAAAGAAAATAGATTGAAGTAGCTGGAGAGAATGGGATCATGTCTGGGAGTGCAGGACGATGAGTAATCAAGGAAAAGGGAGTTATTCATAATAGTCAGCTCTGCTGACTGGCCTTTTGAAGGAAAAAAATAAAAAATGATTAGTATAGGGAAGAAGCAATTTGATTTGGCTTAGAGGAGGTTATTGGAAACCTTGGAAAGGGTGGCTTTTTTCAGTAGTTGGGATGGAAGCCAGACTGGAGAAGGTTAAAGGGATTAGAGGTGAGAAACTGGGAGATCCAGAGGTATGCTGCTTTTCCAGGAGGTTGTACACAAAGGAAGAAGGGCTGGGGTGAGAGTGGAGGAATCCATCTGTTTCAGTGAAGATGGCGTGCTGGATATGGGGAATACCTGTGCATGCTTGAAGTTGGATGGTGATACATCCTCTTCATTGTCCTTGGTATCTTGGAAAGTAAGTGATTGTCTCCTTTTGACTTGCTTATCTTGCATATGCGAACCCCTCTATGGTGTGTGAATAAACTATTTTGATAGTTTTTGGGTGGGATGATTAATAAAGTTATGACTCATTATTTGTGTATATTCAGAAGTTCAGTACCATCGCTAACTCACAGATTACAGAATATACACTATCTCTCCTGTGTCTCAAAATCACTCTAGTCTGTAAGCACCTCCAGATCCCAGGAATGAATCCTTAAAGGCAGGTTATGCTTCAATAAAGTTACTGTGGGGTCAGTCTGAGCCAAGAGTGTTCCGTGATTATTTTTGCTGATTGTTCAGAACCTGATCTCTGCCTGTTTACCTGCAGCCCTTCTACTGAGTTCAGTGTCTGTCTTCTTCCTGGGGCCACCATTATTGGAGCGGAACCATATGCTTCTGCCCTGGAGACTGCAGCATTATATCAGGTTGCCAAGAGCTAAGGAAGAGCTCATGTCCCCAGGTGTCTTACAGCCATTTCCTTTTACTCCTATTGAATGTTATGGCACACTTCCATGTTCACAAATTTAAATATTCCTGCTGGCCTATTATTTGCAGAAAATTAAACATAACTGCTCATTGGGTAGTATATAAATAAATATAAATAAATAGAAAATAAATAGAAATCTATCTATTTGTTGAAATTTTCTCAAAAACAAAGCTCACATAGAGGAAGGAGACTAGTGGCTTTATTTAGAAATGGTGATTTTGGATGAAATGATTGATTTTTTTGTTTACAGTACACTATCAGGTTATGTAACATGGTGACATAATTTTGTTTATGTTAAAAATAGCAAAATAAGATGGTGTAAAATGTGCATTCCCCTGACTTCACCATTTATTTACTTCAAATATTCTTCTACTCTGGTAAAGCTATTCAAATAGGTGACTGATGATAATCCATCAAACAAACATTTATTTAACACACACTGTGGATTTTGCCTTGGTGGCAGGGTAAACAATTTGCACATTTGCTTGTTTCTAGTAGGGGATGTGAGCAATTAAGCAACTGCAATAGAGTGCAGCAAGTGCCATGATGGGGGAATATAAAATACTATGAGAGCACAGAGTAGGCAAGCACCTGACCCAGTGGGACAGAGGCTTCTCAGAGGTAATGACCTTTGGGATGAGACCTGTGGGAGGTGTAGAAGGTAGCCAAACAAATGTGGTTCTGAACAGAGGGGAAAACAGGTGATACTGTCCAGAGGTCAGTCAGAACACAGCAAGTTAGAAAAATGCAGAGAACACTTGTTATCTCTCGTTCATGCAACAAACACACATATTAAGCACCTATGTTGTGCCAGGCACTGTGCTAGGCACTACGCAAAGGTGACCGTTTCATGATGTTTACTATGCAGTCAGGAAGCTGATACACTAAATAATTGTAGGATGGTATATAAGCACTACAATAGAGACATGTTCTAAGGACACAGTGGAATAAAGGAGTAAAAGCCAATTATCTTTGGAGGTATGAAGGAAGGCTGGAGATTTATTTTGCAACATCTCAAGTAAAAGAGGTCCTTTTTTTGTTTAGGGGCTTAATTTATAAATTGACCTTGTCCTATTAAGATAACATGTTTGCTTTGAAGCAGGTTTTGGGATAAGAAGCCTAAAATAAATGAGAAGAATGATTTTATTTGAGACAACAAAAAATGCGTATTGTTTCCACAATGAGGAAAAATGATTCACAAACTCCCGGGTTGCAGGAAAGATACCCCAAAGACCATCTACTTCCATTATATATTGCTGTATGTGAACCCAATATACCCAGTCTCCTCAGGTAGGGGATTGAAGTACTCAGTCAACTCAATCATTGTGTATTAATATAAGCTAATATCTTGGAATAACATGTTGCTACGTGTTCTGTTAGTGCAACTCAGCTTCTAAAGACCTGATCATATCTGGTGTCAACACAATGGAGTGGATTTAGAAGATAAAAATAAAAAGCTGGATTTAGAGCAACTGAAAAAACTCCAGGCACTTTTAACATATACATAAGTGTGGATTATATATTACTTGCTATTAATTCTTAGAAAAATAATATTTTAAGAAAGCAAAATTATTCTAAAGGAAAGACTCATGATAGGAGGATTTGTTTTTTGTTTTTGTTTTTTTTTGTTTTGGAAACAGGGCACTCTGTCATCCAGGCTGGAGTCAGTGGCATGATTACAACTCACTACATCCTCTAACTCCTGGGCTCAAGCAATTCTCCTGCCTCAACCTCCTGAGTAGCTGGAACTATAGGCACACACAACTTCACCCAGCTAATTTTTATTTATTTATTTATTTTTTGTAGAGGTGGGGTCTTGCTGTGTTGCCCATGCTGGTCTAAAGCAATCCTCCCACCTCACCCTCCCAAAGTGCTGGGATTACAGGCGTGAGCCACTGCGCAGCCAGATTTGGGTATTTTTTAAAGATAGCTATAAATGAATGTGGCAGGAGTTCTCCTTTAGAAAATGAACCTTGAGGCCTTAAGAAACTGTAGTAATTAGTGGGTCTGAGGCCCACCAAGATCCAATGAATTGAAGTGAACTGCTCAGAGTTTTATACCCACAGAGAGAGCCCGACCTATTCGTCTCTTCTTGTTCTTGCCAGTGCTTGCTCTCTGTCCATCCATACCTCAGAATGACTGACTTATCTCGACGGCCAAAAACACCACTCTCAAAATGCCCTAGTAGATTAAAGAGGTACAGTAATGGAGATGTCTAATGACCTTTTCTTAAATTTTGTGAGAGAAACAATAAAACATGAATACCTGGTCATTTGATTAACATCCATACAATTTTACATGGTTCTCATTGTTCTATTTGACATTGGAATGTATAATCTGCTTTACTTTTTAATTTACTTGCTAATAAGATATAGTTTTCCACATGAAAAGTTAATAATTATATTTATTATCTAAAACAAAAATGCAAATTAAAAATCTTGTGTATTATGTGAATTATAAATACCATGAAAGGGCAACAAAATAAGAGTGTATAGAAAGGTAATATTGAAAATGAAGTGTGTGTTTCACCTGTAGAACTAACATAAAATCAGAAAAGAGTCAATTGTTTATATAACAGTAAAAAAAACCAAATAATATATTAGGGAAGGCTCAACCATTTAGAGAATGGAACGTCTTACATGTGGCTCACTTGATATCTTCTTAAACAAGGTGGTCATCTCTAGCCTGGATGAGCTGTTTAACAAGGAGAATGTTTGACACAAGAACCTGTGTAATTTTCCGTAGCTCAATTCCTTACTGATGAGATTTCAAACAACAGGACTGGTTTGGGGCTACCTGATTAGGAGTCTAGAATATGTCTGTCAGATTTGTCCTTGATGCTCAAATTAGGTAAGATCTCAAAAGATAGAAATAAAACTAAAGTAGTTTTAAAAGCAGAGAATAAAAATCCTATACAGAAAAGTGTGATACCTCTTGTAATGTAAATGCAGGATTTGACTCAGTGCGAGAAATGAAGGAAAAGAACAGGAAGAAATCTGTTACAAGCTGAATATGGGTCAGTAATTCACTGCCATTGTTTAAAAAAAATCTGCATCATGATGACTATGGCTTATATTATTTCTATGTTTGTGAATGGCCAAGGTACTCTAAGAACTAAAAGGTAAGACTGAAGAATGTTAAAAAAATAATCCAAATAATAGGAAAGAAAGGAAAAGAAGGCCGTAGATGAGTACAGGTTTAAAACATTTCAAAAGATGAGCTGAAAACTGCCTTGTATAGACACTTTTAAGAATAGGAAAAGATTTTTAAGTGAGGGGGATGTTGATCATTTCCACTTTATATTGAGATGGAAGAAAAATGGGCTTGGTGAAAGGAAAAAGACATTTTGGTGGGCTATCAGAGTGATAGATATTATGAGAGACAAAGAGAATAGTAAAATGACCATCCTGGAAATCTTCACTAAGATAATGAATGGTCATTTTTCTTTAAGATTTAAGATATTTGCTTGCTTGAAAAATACTTAACAGCTGACTTGAATTGTCTGCCAGTTTTGTGACTCTAATTTGAAGCTTGCCAAAAACTCTTTAAAATATATTACAAATTTTAATTTAAAATAAATGGAGGGAAGAGCTATACAACATTAGTATCTGTGAGACTCCTATTAAGATGCATTAGAAAAAAATTACTTTTATAATAATTTATTAATTGGCTCAAAATTTCTCTTTATTGCATTTTTCTGGAGATATTTATCTTTCCCTGAACCATTCATTCATCTTGCCTTGGATCTATTTATTTAAGGACAGAGAGGATGCCGTGGGGACTGTTGCAGGATAATGGGCAGATGGGCTGACTTCTTGCTTATTAGTAAGCTGGGATGATTTGACTCTAAACTTCTTCCTAACGGACAGAGGCACTTAAAATGAGGTTTACTCAATCATGGAAGTATAATTAAAGTAAAGATATTATTTCATCTCCCTCCCTCCCACCCCATTTCTATTTTTTTGGTATTCTTGTTTGACTTGATGACTTGGTGTTATCACTGATGAAACCTTAAGTAGACCAGTGGTTTGTTCTTTTGTTCTTTTGTTATCAGGATGGGACAGATGTAACTGCAGGGTTCAGCAGGAGGTAGCTAGGAGAAGCTTCTCATTAAACAAGAATTGAGAAATCCCATCTGAACACCTCTTCTCCTATTATTTAGTAAATGGAGAACACATGATGAATAAAACAGAGACATTCTTAATATCAAATGCAAGGGTATGCAAAACCTGCAGGAAACTCTATGTGTGCTTTTCTTCTTTCTTTCCATCTTTTTCTTTTTGAAAACAAGACATTTGTATTCACTCAAGTTAATCATAGTATGTTTTCAGGTAATCATAATTAGACGTAATTACTGTGTGGTCAAGTTATAGCTTAACTCCTCGATGAGCCCAATCGAGTACTTTAGACATAAAGAACTTCTCAAACCCAAACATCCCAAAAATCCTTGACAGGAATGCTAATGCTATCATAAATGAATCAAAGCGTTATTTTGAGGCTAATTAACAGTTCTACTTACTGTACCACTCTAAGGCTGCACACACTGTTTGAAAAATATATGCAACTTAAATCATAAGCTTGTTTGTTTTTTGAGGGAGAAAGAGATATAGAATGTTTTGGATTCATGTCTTCTTTTGTTGATCTAATTTTTGAATTGGTTTCTAATATAGAAAAGCTGTTGTTAGATGGCGTTGTCCCAGACCTGGGGCACAAACTGTGTGGAGAGCCAAGGAAGGGCATGGGTTAAAAATACAGAATGTGAGGCAGTGGATACTGTCTTGCCTCTGAGTCCTTTTCCAGTGCCGGGTGTTCTTCATTCCCATCTTCACCCTTTTAACTGTTATTACAGGGGGATTTAATGAGGAGAGTGTAAACCCTTAAATTTCCGAGTCTGGTACTGTTGGTGTTGGGACTCTGGAAACAGAGTCTCAGGAATGATTATATGGTCCTCACATCTTTCACTTAGCAATGAGTAAGGCTGTAACATGACTTTGAGGTATTGCCAAAAAGCAGCTACTTCTGTTATTCAAAGTCAGTGATACCAGTGAAAGATTTAAAAATCACTTTAGAGAGAAGGAAAGTACTCTTTTACAATTAAATGCGTTGTATTTTTTAATATATTATTCAAAGAGACAGTCACCCTGTAGTGCTTTCCCCCTGATAGGATAGTGCTCCTAGGCTAAGTTAGAATACTCACTCAGGTGCTTGTAGATAGATCTTTTCTGAAAATATCTGCTATCAAGCTTTTAGATGAAACATTCTTCTACCCAGGAAAGCATAGAGTTTTTCTAGAGAAATCCGATTTTGGAGTGAGCTTTAGGAGCTCCCAGCTGACATTCACTATATCATAAAATAGCTTCCAGTATCAGGAAAAGCATGTGCGTCCATGTGGAATCACAAGCACTACTCCATTTGTCCACATTGGGCCGTTTAAGTTGGATTACACTTAAGAAAAATTAAATGGTCTCTCTCCTGTATTTGCAAAACTACATATTACCTGGCCTTAGGAACTTGCTAAATAGGGACCAAGGAATACCATGTTGCCACCAGTGTAGCGTAGGATAACATCTCTATTTTGTATTACATGAGGACAGAATGGCTGAGTGTGTACCAGGATTACAACCTCAGAAGTCTTAACTATAGTGTAACCTTCTTATTTTAGAAATTAAGACACTGCAATTCAGGAAAAGTAAGTTGCCCATGGTTATAATCTAATTAGTGGTCGATCCAGGAATGGGATTCTTAGGTTCTGCTTCTCCAATAAAGCAGACAAAAAAGCTCAAGGTCTGTAATGACATGATAGGGGAAAAGTGCTCTTTAAGGAATTAAATCTAGGAAACACAGAGAAATACCCAAACAAAACGAAACTCGTCACACATCAAATGATAAGTTAGTGTTATTGTCACATGCCTAGTTATATTTTTGGAGAAAAGAGATTTATTTCTCTTATAATAGTTACAATTTGAGAAAAAAGTGTGTGTGTGTGTGTGTGTGTGTATAAAGTATCTAAACTGCAAATTGGTCAGATGGAATTTGTCACTTTTATTACTGCCGTTATCCAATATTATAAAGAATCCCATCCATGTATGCAACTCTTTATGATAAAAAACAAATGGATAGTTTCCATTTAACTAATCTAACTGCCCATTTGTTACTAGCAGTCGACTCCCATATTGACAAACTCCAGCAATCACCTGCCTTGATTCTCTCCTTCTACATTGCCTCACTCCTACACCATAGATGCCTGGCTGTCTGAATTATAGGTAGAACTGTCTTAACTATCTTGAACAATGTGTCTTGGCTTGCTGGCTGAGCCTCCACTGCCATCCAGGTCTCCAGACCCAGTGGGTAGATCTGCTCTTTTCCTGCTTGCTTCATTTTTCTGTATATTGCCATGCCTCGTTAGCTAACAGAATAGAATGAGTAATTTGCTGGGAATTACCTAAAAAGTTCAAGAGGAAGAAGCTCTGACTCCCAGGAAGACCTGGTTAAATATTGGAATAGGAATACCTTGAAGATGGTTTGAGATAGGATTCTTGATAGGAACACCTTAAGGATGACGATTATATCAAGAGCGGAAATCAAGATAAGTTTTTACTGGATCACGAGTGTTCCTTAGATTGGCAAAAAAGAGGAATCTGCTGTTTGTTTATATTTTTATTTAGCTTATAACCTGATGTAGTTTTTCAATTAAACTAATAATAACTGAGTAATCCTGATTTATCTCCAATCTATTCAATTGATCAAGAAATACACACTGTCTGCTTTGTGACCAGCATTACTGGAAAGAAAATATTCATGAGAAAAGACTGCAGACAATATAAAGAAACCTCCTGGGGGTGGTTTTAACTTTCCTAGGTTTAAGTGAAAGTGGGAACACATTTTTCAGTGAGAAGAGAGTACCTTTTTATGCATGTCCTTGAGGGCAAGAATCATGTCTAAATTATCTTTTTATCTGTAGAAAGGAGAAGAGAAGCTGGCACTTAGCAGGTGCGTAATAATGTTTGCTGAAGAAATATTGACAATCTTTCTGGGAAAATGTAGAGAGTGAGTAAATTACCTGATTATTTTCCACTTAATGACATCTTTCTCTTTTCTCCACTTCCTGGCTTAGGCTACCATGATGGAGAAATGTAGTTTGGTAACACTACTAGAGTATGAAATTCATTTTCCTATGGAAGGAATGTTTAAAACAACAGTTTAGACATTATTAAATAAACGTAATAATTATTTTCCATTATGTGTAATTGAAATAATAATGATTAGATATAATTGAAAACTGTTTTGCAGAGAACAAATGTTTCTCTGGGCTATCTAGGAACTCAAGTCATATATAATGTAATTTCTAGGAACAAGCTTTGTGTTCAAACCTTGAGAACCTCATCGTTTTTCTAACTTGGCTTGACATCTACCTTCCATTTTTTTCCCTTTTTTCTTAAAAAGTAGGCTTTTCTACTATTCTAGATGTTATGAGTCTGTGGAAGAAATAACAGATACCAAGAGTGGCTTTCACTCAGAATAAAATGATATGTATCAAAAGGTACCTTTTTTTTTGTTTTGGTGTGTGCTGCAGGTGGGTTGGGAAGGGGATGTTCTGGATTTATCCAGTTGGAAAGAAAATACAGATGCATATTAAGCAGTTAATGAGAACTAGCTTGTGTGATTAATATAGACAAGAAGTGGCATAGTGATCAAAAGAGAAAGAAAGTTTAATGTAGTTGCCATTTTTAGAAAAAGCTTCATGGTCAGTTTGGGATTTCAGGTAGGTAGGTTTTAGGGAGATGAAAGGAAAGAAAATAGGTATTTTTTAATCTGGAAATTTTTCACCAGCCCAGGAAAATAGGATTTGATGCTCCTCTTAGAAGCTCTGGTAACTCGTCCTTAATAAAAATTTGATCATACTGTATTTTGACTTATCTATCTCCTTTTATAGATATTCGAGTAAAATGCTTGAAGGCAGGAATGTGTAGATGAATTTAGGCAATAGTTGGAGATGTTTCACCTTTATTCTGAAAATGCTGAAGACTAAAAACTTTTTTTATGAAGAATAAAAATACAACTGTCTGGAAATAAGATGGAGAAGAAAACATGAAGGCAGGGAGAGCAAATCCTGTTGATTAAAATAACTCAGATAGGAGAGAAAAAGGGGTGGAGCAATAGAGAATGGAAGGAATACCTAAAATGTGTTTCCAAAGGAAAAACAAAATGTTTTATACTGGATATAAGAAATCGGAAAGAGGAGAGGGAAAAGTTTTAATAGACGTTCAACCATAGATTTTAAAAATTTCTGTCCAAATTAATGGGTAAAACACCATAGCATTTGTACAACTGCCAAAACTGTTTTTCAGGTCTAAATAATTTGCATAATTACTGTCAGCATTTCTTTGTTCCTTTGTTATTTTCCAACTCTATTTGTTGACCTTGAGAAAATTAGTTTCCGTAGTCTCATACGTCTTCCAATGTCTGTGTTTTCTAGTGGAAAAAGAAAAGGGAATTGAAAACGAAGACAGCTACATTACATTTTGTCTGATACTGAATCACTGGCCATTTAATCTGCTCCTTAAAACTCTCTTTGAGTCATTTTTTCCACCTTGAAATGTAGCTTCATAGATTCAAGGACTTTTAGTAGTAAAAAAAAAAAAAAAAAAAAAAAGTAGAAAATTATCTAGGAGTTTAGATGCCACATCCAGGACTTGAAGCAAACAAAAAGAAAATTATCTAGGAGAAAAATTAGAAAGTAATCACACATTTGAAGAGATATAGAAACTGAGGACCAAGTAAGTTATATGATTTGTTGTGAGTCCTGTTGTCAGTTAAGGACAGCATACGGCTTAAAATCTGAGTGTGCTGACCTTCAGCCATTGCTTCTGATTGTATACTGTAGTGATTTGGGTAAGACTACAGATAATCTTCCAAATGTTTATAATTAAGCTAACTGTTACATCTTACTACACAGATATGTATGCCTGCAGGAAATTTGAACGAAATCTCATCTAGTTTCCACTTAAATTTAGACTGTGACACAAAGGGCAAATTCACACTTTGAGCCACAACTGCAAAATAACCTATATTTTTTGAAACTTTCTGTTGAAATAATGTTCTGTAGATTTCTTGCATTTCTGTACATCTTGCAAGCAGAGGCATGGGCTGTCTTTGTTCTAGATTATTTTTTTCCAAGATGTTGGTATAGCAAGCAGCACAGAGAAGCAAAAGTCTGGCATGCTTACTAGCCAGTATAATGAAGATAAAGGTTCCCTCTGGAGCAAAGTACACACATACTTATTGCCCACTATAAAAGATTCAGGCTTCCTAAACTCAGGGTTTCTCTCTGGTACACAGCCTGCTGAGTGTGCTGGCATCCATCTAGCCTGTACACATTACTTTAATTGGGAGCAGGGAAACTGACACAAATATGCTGATGCTAATGTTACTTGCAGTGGTGTACAATAATACAGCTCTTTGTTTCTGACCTGGGAGTCTCATATCTTCTGCCACAATCTATGAGATTGTAGCAAACTAACTTGTTAACTTGCAAGTAGGATAAGATCTCAGCTCCTTCACAGTTCAACACTTTCTAGGCTGACAGATCTGTGGGCCCAGGAAATACTCTTATAATTGGTTAGGCATAAATAAAATTGGAAATGTTGTAAATCAATGGACATAACTAAATTTTTACTTAGATTTCTACAGTTTTAATTAGAACAGCTTAAGGTCTAAGTGTGGCATTAATATTCTGAGTCTCAACTGATTAGATTTGTGAAATACTATTATACTTAGTTGCTCTCATCAATTTCAATCTTTGTAGCATTAAATGTATTATTATTGTTATACTCTAAATGTTTTTGCAAATTAACAGGCTGGCAAAAGTTATTTTTTTGACACTTATGCAAGATAAACTGGCAAGCAGATACTATGTAGTAATTTGTATAGTCAATGTGACCAAAATAGAAGGATTGACCATACTTTGGTTCCTAAGTTTTTTTGTGTAGGACTTGATGAAATTTCTTGAGGAGGATTGTTTTTCCTACTTGAATTTGGATACTCTCCAGGTCTGATTATCACCACATTATCAAGGCCCAAGTCACAATTTGTTCTTGGTAGTTAAGCAAATTAAATAATTAAAGTAGATATTTTCTGTTCTAGTGTTACTGTATGCCAGAAACATGAATAAGGCCTAAATAGACGAGAACAAGGGAATTTATCAGATATATAGGTTTTGTTAAGGCCTAGCACAAATAATATCCAATATTTATGTAAATCAGAACTAAAGACTAAATTCTAGACTGCAGTAGCAGGTTGTTAACAAGTTAATAAACTTTCTTCCAACTCTATTATGTGTTTAATCATTTTCGTAGTATAGAGTTTGAAGCTAACAAACAATAATTATGCTTGCACTACATGTGTACCTTTTTAGACATTAGTACAAATTAGTTCTAAGTTATGATATACTTTTGTTTCATTTTTAAGCTTGTTTTTTAATTATCTTTTTTTTGTATGAATTTAAGGCTGTTACGAGGTCATATAGATGTTACGTAGAAGAGGAGGGGCCAAGGAGAGTGAAAAGAGAGAGGCTAAAGAAAGTTCAAAAAAAGCTGCACTGTAGTTTAATATGAAAGAATTCCGGTGAATTGATTAGACAGTAGCTCACATTCAGAAAGCAGGATACGTGAAACTCATCTTTGAAGATCAACAAGACTTTTTTTTGAGAAGAAATAGTAGAGTTT
Organism: Gorilla gorilla gorilla; assembly: GCF_029281585.2. Lineage (NCBI taxonomy): Eukaryota > Metazoa > Chordata > Mammalia > Primates > Hominidae > Gorilla > Gorilla gorilla. The sequence continues at coordinate 133,420,979 of NC_073227.2, forward strand.
GACCCAGTAATATGTAATCATTTCAGAAAGTCATTGATAACTGTTTTTTTTTAAATGAATAAAGGGAATGCAGAACATTGCAGTTCTGGCTAGCAGAGTCTGTTCCTTTGGGAAAAGACCCCCTTAGTATAGTATGCAAAGTCAGCCTGTCTGCTTTCTCTCTCTCTGGCCTACTTTACTTGCTGGCCATCTGTGGCCTAGTACATTTTGCAAGATGGCTCCCCTTCCATATGCTCTTCAGCAATGTGAACTTTCCACCTACCCCTCAACAAGAGGTGGCGTCGATTTCTTCACCCCTTGAATCTGGAAGGGCCCTGTGACTGCTTTGACCAATAAAATATGGCAGAGCCCTTAATTGGATAGGCACTTGCCATTTCCTGGCCTCTAGGAAGCCAACTGTAATAAAAGAATGCAACTATGTTCAAACCACCATACAGTGAAAACCCAAGCCATGTGGAGAGGCCTTGAAGAATGAAATGCCACATGGGAAGAGAGAGAGAGCAACAAGCACCAAGAAATCAGGTATGTGAGTAAGGATGCCACGGTAGGAGTAGATCCTCCAGCCTGAGTTGCCCCAGCTGACACCACATGTATCAGAATGAGTCAGCCAGGTGAGCCCTTCCTTAATCCCTGACTCACAAATTTGAGAGAAAAATGAAATTATTTTAAGACAGTAAGTTTATGAGGTATTTTGTGAGGTAATAGGTAATTAGAATGCCACCATTCCTGACTGGATGGTAGTTAAAATTTAGAGAACACTGAAAGGTAATAAACTCTTTTCTGTTGATTTTTTTTTTTACTAAATGGAAGGAATTTTAGTGGTCAGTCATTAATTATTAATTCACAAGAGTGATAAGATAGTAAACTGACTTCCTTTGCCATCTATTTTTTTTAATCATAGCTATCTAAAGTCTCCTTGAAGTTTTTATGTTCGTATTATCGTTGGTTTCCACCATTCCTGAGATTCTTTGGCAAAGGGTAACATTGTGAAAAACAGGCTCATCTCCAAGTTAATCCTTTTTTGCCTTCTTCTCCTTTGATTCCATTATAGAAACCCCTGATCTTAACTTGGGGTATTTTGCAGCATTTTGCAAAACAACAATAACAACAAAAAATCGTTTTCTCTTATTCAGTTCTCTACTTGTAATGCCTGAAACATCTGAAACATTTCTGCCTCATAGATAATGATTTACATATTTTTTTTCCTCACTCTCAGAGCACTGAGCAATTGCTGGGCCTATGTGTTTGCTGAGGAGTGGGGGGTCCTGAATTCATTTTAGCCGAAAGACACCCCACTAGAATATATTAACACTGCATTAGGAATAAGAAAACTGAGAATTTAGTTCAAAGTGCCTAACTGTATGTGCAACCTTGAGTAGGTAACACAGCCTAGGGGGTTCCAATTTTCTTACTTAGAGGTAGGAGCTGGATACAGTGGTTTCTAAGTTACCTTCTAACATTGGGATTCTTTGTCTTCTTGTAAATTCCATCACTCCATGGGTACATATCTTTTAAAATATGATTTACATTTATAATGGACTTAAATATGGGGGCCCTAGGTTATTTGTTGACTTTTTATCAATGGGCCCGGAGTTTTTCTTTTGTTAAAAGAAAAAAATTTGCGATAACTTATTTTTAAGCTGGTTTAAGATAGAAAATGTTTACAGTAATAAATTAACTTGCCGCTGAAAAAATATGTCTTTCAAGGACACGACCTGCCCCAATGTGCTATTTATTTGCATTTACAGGAAAACCCAATTATAACAGCTATTTTCAAGAACTAATATCACTAGAGACTGAATGTATAGTAGAGCAAGCAGATGATAATGCGTCCTAAAAAACTGACCTAGCCGGGAGCATGTACATGGTGAGCTCACCCACATTTTGTTATTCTTCAGTGAAATTCTACATTTCATCTAAAATATTGTTGCTGGTATTTATGTAAAATAAGACATAATTAATCACTAGGCTAAATTTAATATTTGTCTCAGGTGAAGTGAGGTGTTAAAATTGTATGTTATGATTTCCAAAAGTTCTCTTTTTAGATTGGACAGGGTAAATTTTACAACCAAATTACCTCTGTGGTAAACCTTATGTTGGACTGGTATAAAGTGAAAACAAGCAGGTCCCTAAACAATTGCTGCTGCTGCTGCTGCTGCTGCTTTAAAATCCATCTCAGTGAAACCTTGATTGAGCTGGTTGCAATTCAGGAAGGAGACACTCCATATTTACATCAGACACAAAGGTCTTTCCTCTCTTAATCATTCACTGAGGGGAGTAGTTGTTTAGTGGACTCATTTCTCTCTGGTCTTTTACACCTTAAGCAAGAATTTATGGCTCCTTAATTTCAAATCATAGCAGGTAAGATATAATGCCACCTTTTAAAGCTCATCTGTGTGAAGATGACCAAGGTATAAAGGCTACTTAGTGAGGTGGTATGAGTCCTGGGTCCTGTCTTCCCTATGCTAACTAATTGTGGTACCTTGAGAGCAGTCCCTAATGTTTTTGGGTCTTGTTCCCTCCTTTGTCAAATGAAATGGATTTCACAAATTTTTCTTTGAGAGCCCTTCCCCATGTGAGACTTTTGTGATGATGAGGTCTCTTTCTGTTTAGGCAAGATGCCTTCCCACTGTCCTCTTCTTGTTTCTCACTTCCTCCTAGGACTTGTGAATATAACATTTTTGGTGGTGACAGACTAATGCATCTGTCCACCCCTCATCATCATCTCTCTACAGGACTGCTGTTATAGACTCTTAGATACCTCTCATCACATCCATTCGCTGCTTAGTTCCCATTCAATAACTCTTTATAAGGAATGCTGTTTACAAAAACTTCAGATTTTATCATTTCACTTCTCTCTTTAAACCATTAAATGGCTTTGATGGCTTTTAGGTCTAAATCCGAAATCCTTAACATGGCCTGTTGAGCTCTTTACTCCCTGCATCTCTGGCATCTTCCCATGCCCCCTCTGGTTTAATTTAAATGTGCTGCAATAAGCACACATGATATATTTTACTAAGGAACCACTGGTAATATCAGGCTGAGGATGTTGCTGGGTGTGGCTTCTCAAATCTCTCCAGCTCTTCATGGGAGATGGGCTTAGTTTGGTGGTCATGGAATTCTTCTTGCCTAGGCATAAGACTGGTTCTTCTATCTCCAAACATATTCCCTGAAACTTCAGAGGAAGTATGTTACATGGTTGCAAAATCTGCCCTTTTTAGCCATATCACCAGTATATAACATCCTAGTTTTAGGGAAATATTTTCCATAAGCTAACAGGGCCATCTTACTACATGGTTCACAAGGTATATAATAATGATCAGGTGTGACACATGGTTACTATATTAGTTTAGGCTGCTGTAACAGAATGCTATAGACTGGGTGGCTTAAACTACAAACGTTTATTTCTCATAGGTTTGAGGACTGGAATGTCCAAGGTCAAAGTGCAGGCAGAGTCAGTGTCTGGTGAGGGCCTAGGCCCACTTTCTGGTTTGCAGATGACTGTCTTCTCATTGTATCTTCACATAGCTGAGAGACAAATAATCTTTCTTCTGTTTCTCCTTAAGGGCACAAATCTCATTCATGAGCAGTCCACGCTTATGACCTAATTACCTACTCTGATAGTTAATTTTATGTGTCAACTTGACTGGGTTAAGGAATACCCAGATAGCTGGTAAAACATGATTTCTGAGTGTGTCTGTGAGAAAGTTTCTTGGAAGAGATTAGCGTTTGAATCAGTCAACTGAGTAAAGAAGATTCACCCTCACCGATGTGGGCTAGCACCATCTACTCCATTGAAGGCGCAGATAGAACAAAAAGGGAGACGAAGGATGAATTCTCTGCCTTCTTCAGTTGGGACATCCATCTCTTCCTGCCCTCAGACATCAGAGTTTCCAGTTCTAGGCCTTCAGACTCCAGGGCTTACACCAGCCTCTCCACCCTCACCCTGGTTCTTGGAGTCTCAGGCCTTTGGCCTCAGCCTGAATTACACCACAAGCTTTCTTGGTTCTCCAGCTTGCAGGTGTTTTATTGTGGGACTTCTCAGCCTCTGCAGTGGTATGAGCCAATTTCCATAATAAATCCCCTCATCTATTTATCGTGATATATCCTGTTTGTTCTATTTCGCTAGAGAACTCTGACTAATACACCTCCCAAAGGCCTTGTCTTCCAACACCATCACATTGGGGGTTTGAATTTCAACATGTAAATTTTGCAGGGACACAAATGTTTTGTCAATAACAGATACCTACGTGGGACACTGAGAGTCTATGGACAAACATGCTTGCTGATACTTTTAGGCCTAGGATGGAGTCACTACTGCAGGCCTGGCTGGAAGCTACCATTCAACTATGTGGGCCTCATCTCAGTTCTGCCAGTGTCATGGTCTTTTCCACCAGAGGGCATTCTCCAGTGCTGTTGTTTTTGCTCAAATTATTCTTTAACTCCCACTTACACCTTCCTTTCCATGTAGATAATTTCTATTTACAGCTCAGATCTTCTCAGTTTACAAGTCACTTTCTCTCAGAGACTTTTCTTGTTCTTTCAGACTAGGTTTGGTGCCCCTGTTTTATGCTTCTGTAATACCTTATCTCCTACAGAGGGTGTTACTGTATTTCTGGTTCTATGACCATCACTAGCTTTAGATTGTAAGCTCTGTAAGGAAAAAGATTATCTAGTTCATGCCAAAGCCCCAGTAACTAGCATGGGGTCCAGCATATAGTAGTCAGTGACCCCCCAAATATCTGTTGGATGAATAAAGGAATAAATAAATTTAGAGGAGAAAGACATAGGTGAGAGGAACAAAAGGATCTCAAGGACGGAGAAGAAGTACTTCTTGCTGATGCTGATGGTGTAACTACTAAGAACTGGGAGAAATAAATAAAAAAGGCCTCTTGCCTGGCCCATGATCCTCACTTTAGCTTCCAAGGAGGTGGAACTACTAAATAGAGTCCTTCCAGGTCTTCTATGGAAAAGAAGAAGTATAGACTAACACTAGGACAGACACTTGGCAATTCAGGGAGGGCACTGGAGGAGAGCAGTCCCCAGGCCCAGAAGTAGATCTGACCCCAACTCTGTGTACATTCCAACAAATACCAGGGGCTTAAAAAAAAAAAAAGAGACAGGGTCTCACTATGTTGCTCAGGCTGGTCTTGAATTCCTGGGCTTAAGTGGTCTTCCTGCTTTGCCCTCCCCAAAGCACTGGGATTACAGGCATGAGCCACTGTGCCTGGTTGACCAGTGGCTTTTTCATTGTGAATTTTGGGAAGCTGGATCTTCTCTTTGTTATCTTTATATTCCATATCTTTTCCCCACTGATAACAAAAGTATAAAAAAGAGAGAAAAAAGAATTCTTAGGGAACGTCAAAAAAGTCATGTGTTTGTTTGTAAGACAGGCAGGCATTCTGTGTTTACATTCTCAGTGAGTCAAGAAGGGAGACTACCATGGTCAGAACAATGACTTTTGGCAACAGAAAAGGACACAAAGGATTTATTGAGGAAGAGAGGCAGGAGGAAAAGGAAAGTGGACAGAAGCTGCTCTGGGATTGTGATTCTATAGATCTGGCAGGCATTCCTTTTTGCTACCCAACCCTAATAAACAATATTTTTCTCCTCATCTCTTCTGATCTCCCTGTAATTCCTTTTGGTTCCCTTTCTTACCAGACTAGTGCCTTTAATACAGGACATAGGATCAATTTTCAATAGCTAAGAATGTTGGTGCAATGGGAGTATCGTTCACATAACAGACATCCTAAAGTGGAAATATAACTATGTATTCCCTTAAAAACATGGGTAGATATGGTTAGTTACCATAGGCTAGCTGTTTTCATAAACAACACCATAATCTCAGTGATTAAACTCGCATGAGAAAAAGTTACTTGTGTCCTATGAGGTTTAATAAAAAAGGGAATAAGAAGGACTCTGCTCCACACAGTAATTCAGGGATTCAGCCTTTCCCCAGTCTTTGCTCTTCCACCTTCTAGGTTTTGTCTGCCTGTGTATTGAGCTAGCATATGAATAGAGATTACTCATGGGAGGGTTTATTAACTAGGCTTCAACGTGGCATACACTTCCACCTACATTCTACAGGTTAGAACTAAATCTCAAGGCTGCAACCAACTATAAGGGAGGATGGAAAATATAACTGTACTAGTTTCCTAGGGTTGCCATAGCAAAGCACTACAAACTGGGTGGCTTAAAATAACAGAACTGTATTCTCTCACAGTTATGAAGACTAGAAGTGCAAAACCACGGAGTCTTCAGGGCTATGTTCCTTCTGAAGGCTCTGGAGAAGGACCCTCCCCTGCCTCTTCCCAGCTTTTAGTGGTTGCTGGCAATCATTGGCATCCCTTGCCTTGTAGCTACATCACTCCAATTTCTGCCTCTGTCTTTGCATGGCCATCTTCTCTCTGTGTGTCTCTACATCTAGTTTTTTCTCCTCTTATAAGGACACCTGGTCATTGGGTTAGCCCACCCTAGTTCATTATGACCTCATCTTAACTGGGGCTTGAACATATCTTTTAGGGGGACACAGTTCAATCCACAACAGTAGTCTAGCTGTGTGTCCAAAAGGAAAAAAAATGCTTTGGTGTCCCCTATTGGATCTTTGCCAAGTTAAGATTTTCTACCATAAGTAATAGTGAGTGGGAAAGCCTTTTGAGGGCTTTAGAGAACTGAGATTTTTTAACATAGTTTCTGTGAAAAAATGTGTTTGTAACAACAGATAACTCTTGACTCACAAATGGAGATAATCTACCTGTAAGACATCAAGGCTTATACTTCAGAGAACTTTACCTCACTCAAATAATGTTATGAATTTAAATAGTATGTTAGAGTTCTTAATACTATTAACTCTCATGGTTTAATAAAATAGAATAGGCATATGAAAATTAGAATAATCACCTCTAAAACTCCATGCCTATAAAATATGCTTAACAAAAAACCAATAAAGACATCTTCATATTTCTGCCTGGGTCATTGTCATCTGACAGCGGTTTCTTTTCCTGGCATTTTCCATCTTAGTCTTTGTCCATCTTATACTTTATTAAGTGGCTGCTTTTCATTGAAGCCAGCTATGATTTAATAAAAGAACAACAGCCTTCAAATCTGATGAACTTCAGCTCTATATCTTATTAACTTTCTTACTTTGGACAAGTCACCAAACCCACTTTTTATTTCAGTTTTATCACCTGTACTGTGGTTGACACTAACCTTGTGTGGTTATGAGAATCCCGTAAAGTCACTTAGTGTTTATTGAGTATCTGTCATATGCTGGCACTCTTATAGGTACTTGAATTATATCAACGAGAACAACAAAGATCTCTGTTCTCATGGAGCTTCCATTCCAGGAGCTAAAAGGGCTTTATGAATTATAAAATGCAAATGTAAGGTATTATCATCATTGCTATTGTGCCTGCAGCAACTCCCTTTTCTCAAATATCTGTAAAAATCTTATTTAAAATTATATATAGCTCTTAGATATCAGAAAGTACATAAAGGGAAAGAAAAATCTAAGAAATAAAAAATAATATTTTAGATGTCTAATTGTAAATAAAAACTCATAGTAAGTACTGAAAATGTTTCTTTACTGTATTTAAAAATAGTTCCTAGTCCCCTATTATATGCCATGCACTGCAGTAGGCTTTATGTGGCATGCCAAGATAGGTATTAATCCTGCCCTCAAGGAGCTTAGAGTCCAGTTAGGGACATGCCCACTGGAAAATGTACATTAGGATAGGAAGTGAAGAATACTCGGCAGACAGGCACAAGGAAATTGACGGAAAGCTTTCAGAAGAGGAAAGATGACTGCCCAAACACTTATAACATCTTGACATTTTCTATAGAAAATGTCAGAGAGATATTTACCCCCGGTGTTGTAATTGATACAATACTACCGGCACCTGTTTAACTACTGGCTGGGATTTTCATTTTATACAGAATTTAGATGTTTACATCTATGTTATACTGTATAGCATTTGGGCAATACTTTGTACAGGAAGTGCATTGTATACAAGTTTAAGTAATATTTCAGAATGACACTGCTATAGCTTGAATATTTGTGTCCTCCAAAATCATGTTGAAACTTAACCCCCAATGTGATGGTGTTAGGGGATTGGGCCTTTAGGAGGTGATTAAATCACGAGGGTAGAGCCCTCGTGAATGGGATAAGTGGCTTTATAAAAGGGCTGGAGGGAACTAGGTAGGCCCTTTTTGCTTTTCTTTCCTTCTGCCATGTGAGGAGAGTGTTCAATATGCCATCTGGGAAGAAGAGACCTGGCCCTCACCAGACAGTGAGCCTGCTGGTGCCTTGATCTTGGAACTTCCCAGCCTCAGAACTGTGACAAATAAATTTCTATTATTTATAAATTACCTCGTCTCAGGTATTTTGTTATAGCAGCACCAACACACTAAGATACACAAGCAGCCAGCAGAGTATAGCAGACTGTCAAATTGAGAAGCCAAAATCTGAGAATTTACAACCATGCACTGTATGTTTGAATGTTGACAGAGGAGGCATTGTTACAAAGGCTGTCAGAACATAATCAGAAGTTACTAATTCATAAACTGTTGAAATACGAAGTATATTTGTTTTCAATTTGCATTGCAGAGGTGATGTCCAAGCAATGATTCTATTACTAATTGTGCTACCAAACACATTGATTGAAAAACATGTTCTGACTTCAACTGACAAAGAACATTAACAGCATCTCTCTCCTATAGATCCAGTTACGACAAAGGTTTTCCATTTTGCTTCTTCTTTTCGTAGTATAATAGTTTCCTCAACATTTTTGCCAAGAAGTTCCCATCTCAGGACCTTTGAACTGCTATTCTGTTTGCCTAGAATATTCTTCCTTCAGGTAATTGCTTGGCTTGGTCCCTTCATTCAGATTTCTAAAGAGCATTCCTTAGCACCTTGTGTGCTAAGCACAGTAACATGTGTCTCTCATCACTCCTTATTCTACTTTTTTTCCCCAGAGCATTTGTCACTATTATTTTTGTTTACCACCTAGTTCCACTGTTAGAATGTAAGCACTATGACTGCAAAAATGTTTTGTTTATCATGATATCCACAGTAGTTAGCGCAATGTGCCTCTAGTGCTCAGTTCCTGGCACATGATAGTCATCCAATAAATATTTATCGAGTAACTGAATGTGTCCAAGCTGAGGCTGCTCCCAGGAAAGGTCAAGAAAGGGGCATCTAATGGGACGAGGTGAGGGAATGAGTGAGGGGTTGGGAGAGCAGGTGGTTGGGGAGTAGGAAATGGCATGGGGATTTCAGTGGGGGCTCTGACCACAGTGGGAGTTGGGCTTCTGGAGGCTTCTGTAGAAGCTCTTTGGGGTTTTGTTTTAAAAAAAAGAGAACCTTTGCCTCTTTGGCCTGGCTGTGTGATCCAAGATACCACTGAAGCAATGGTGAGAGAATGGCATTGGTGGAATGGGTCTGCTGAAACAGGAGGAGGGTGGAGGGAGTGAGGGGCAGCAAAACAGAGTTGACTCTAGATGACGACGTGGAGGGGCCTTAGGGTGGTAAGGCAGAGACAAGGAGCAATCCTAACAGCAATGGGGAAAAAGGTGAATTTTTGTTGCTCTGTCTGATGGAAAGGTGAGTTCTCAACTGCTGCAGTCATTTTCATATAAATATGTTTCTTAAGGTACACTTTCAGAGTTGAAAACTGTCTATATTTGTAATAATAATAAGATTAGCAATAATAACACATTTACATAGGCACCTTCCAATTTCAAAGTGCATTTATATACACTATCTTGTTGGTTTAATCCTTACTCTATTTTTACTTCTAAGTATGCTGTATATTATACTTTACGTTCATTGTCTGGGAATAAGGGCAAGTGTTTAGAATATACATATGTGCATTTGTACAAAGTATATTAGGTTCTGGTTGCATCTACAAGTATATATATATATATATATTTTTTTTTTTTCAAGGCGGAGTCTTGCTCTGTCACCGAGGCTGGAGTGCACTGGGGGCAATCTTGGCTCACTGCAACCTTCGCCTCCCGAGTTCAAGCAATTCTCCTGCCCCAGCCTCCCCACACCTGGCTAATTTTTTTTTTTTGTATTTTTAGTAGAGGCAGGGTTTCATCACGTTGGCCAGGCTGTTGTCGAGCTCCTCACCTCGTGATCCACCTGCCTTGGCCTCCCAAAATGCTGGGATTACAGGCATGAGCCACTGCGCCCAGCCTACAAGTTAATATTTTTAAATATACAAGTATGGCCACCTTAATCAATAAGTGAATTTGGGTTTCTTGTTATAAGAACAAGCCCCATTTTTTTAAAATCAAGAATTCCAGAACTTTATAGTATACACCCCTTGAGAGGAGGGATTGTGTTTTATTCATCAGTCAATAGACACAATTAGGTTAAGAAAACTTTTGAGATAAGTTATAAAATATTGTAACTCCATTAGTTTTTTATGTTTTTATTACTGATAGTGTCTTAGATATTTAACAAGCCTTGATTAACTGCCTTTAATGTGCCATGGATTATGCTTGGTTCTGGGAAATTCAGTTCTCCCCCTACCCAGACACACACACACACACACACACACACACACACACACACACACACACTCCAGATCTAAAGCTCTTGGCCTATCAAGAAAAGATGGTTAGGTATCTGGGCAGCTGTGTAATACATTGTCACAGGTATTCTGTCAGAAGCTTACACTGGAAAGAGAAGGCACAGGAGAAGAGAGTGGTTGGGGTTATCTGGAGGTTGGAGAAGCTGTTCTCAAGGCTTTATGACAGAAGTCATTCTTTAGCGTAGTTTCAAAAGATTATATTTTAAACCAAGTGAATGACATCTGAAAAACATAGCTTTCTTATATTCACTTTAGGATATTAATAACCAATCCTTTTCCTTAAGTAGCCTCTTGACTGGCTAAATGTACCTCTTCAGGTTCAGAGACACATTCTAGAATGTTACAGTTTTCTCATTATGCATTGTATCTGTTCCGTGTTGAAGTACCTGTAGGAAGAAAATTAAGTACAGGTTTTGTGTGTAGGTTGAGAGCTGATCCTATCAAGGGTGTGTCAGAAACCAACCAGCAGAGTCCCCAAATCATTCGAGTCCCTGGCATTCTTTTTTCAAGGCTTTCTTCATTGTAACCGGTTCCTGATGGTAATTGGTTGAATCAGATTTAACAATGCAGTCAGATAAACAGTTGTGGCAGCTGCTGCCATGGCAACGTCACCGTCCTTACCCTCCCAGTGCGCGCCCCTTCCCCACCCCTCCTCCTCCTCCTGCTTTCCTCCAGTAAGTGCATACTCGCTAGTGGTCTGTACAGGCGGCACGGTTTGATGGCAGAGATATTTTCTTTCCAAACTGTTCAAAATGATGAACGAAGATGCAGCTCAGAAAAGCGACAGTGGAGAGAAGTTCAACGGCAGTAGTCAGAGGAGAAAAAGACCCAAGAAGGTAAATCGCCAGAATTAGGAATGTCTGTGTATAAATATGTATGTGTGTGCATGTGTGAGTGTGTAATATCAGCAAGGCTATGGAAACCGTGGAGCATTATGAGTAACTGTAGACGATAACAGTGCCAAGCCTTGCTTTTTAAAGAGGCAGGTGCAAACTGCTGCTTTTTGAGAATAGTAAAGGAGCCATGGCTCATAATGGATACACTGACTGGAGCATGGTGAAGTGAATAGAGATAAGGTGTGTTCCACATGTGGATTACTGAGGACCGTGGCCACTGATGGATTCTTCTGGTGTTAACTGGGTAGAGAGAGTCGTTTTATTTTTAGTGTTTAAAAGGAAGAGTGTTAAGCAACGTGGATTGTGCAGCAAAAGGCAGATTTTTGGCCAGATGCGTTTGCTCTATGATGATCCTGAGATGGCTAGACAGCAAAAGCCTTTTGGTTTCATGCTAAGTGTATTCCTCCTAAGGAGAAAAGACTGCTGTGACAGGAGAAATATCATCCCCAGCATGATATTTCTTTGGCTTGCTTAGCTCCTCTGCAGTTTTCCCAGACATTAGTGTGATAGCTCTTTCAATAATAAGAAAAACAGCTAAAGATGTTATGGGGTGGGGGCTCTTGGGCACACAAAGCAGTCTGTAGGATTTCTTACTGTGGCATACATTCCCACACCCTCGATTTTCATGGAAATGATAGCAGCGAGAAACAGTGGGAAAAGATGCAAACTATTCAGCCCCACCCAATGCCAGCACTTCTTTCTTTATGGCCTGACTCCTTCTGGTAAACTGTTGCAGCCTCACAGAGCTTCCCTGAGCCTCACCTCTGAAAGAGATGCTCTATAAATAAATTCTCCTAAAATGCATTTATTTCCTGGAGCAATAATATGGGCAGGATATTCGATATGATTGTAATGTAAATGGCTTTCAACATTAGATGGTTTTGGATTTTGAATAAGCAGATTGCAAAAATAATAAGCATGAACAAATGAATATTTTTCATTTTGCTAATGAAGTTGCATTGTGTTTCAAAATTCTAGATGTCTAGTGTACTAAATGTTTTATAATCTAAAGATTGTAAATAATTTGCAACCTCTGATATTTAAAAGATCACTGTATCAGCAAACAAGGGAGTAGTATATTTGTATGGTATCATGCAATTTGATAGAAATAAGTATGTGATGATTTTTAATCATAGCGTAGAGATAGTGATGCAATCTGATAACAGGCAAAAGGATAATTCAGGGCAAGCAGGAACATTGGTAGAATGTCCTTTTCCTTTTGTACCTAAGCATTCCAGATCCTCTAGACCTTGAGGGCATTTTTATAGAGTGTTAGATAATTGAACAACATAAAAAAAGAAAATAGAAGAGAGAGTGCGAGCAAGCAAGAGAGAGGGAAAAAGAAAGAAAAAAAAGGAATTTTTGTTTTAATTCACATTATCATTTCAAAATCCCGTATTTTCTCTCTAAAGTCCCTGTGGTGCTTTAGAAACAATATACTCAGGACTATTAAAGGGGTGGAGAATGAATCTTGAGATTTTTGAGCTCTGAATGATGATACTAACTTCACATGACCAAAGCCATTTTAAAGTCTTTGAGGAGGTAGAGACAACGAAATCATCCTATGTAATAACTATCATATCTTTAAGCTGAATTTTCTCAAATAAATTTATTTTAGGAGTAAGTCTTTTTCCAAACTTGCATCCAAAATGAAAGAGCAAGTTTTGAATGTGTGTGTTAGAGCACCATGAATATTGAGTGTTAAAAGGAGTTTCACCTAAGAGAAATTGCTTTTGAAAAAAATGCTAATTACATAATAGATTAGGGGACGCACACACATAAACACACACATACACATCCCTCAGCTTGCCTAGTCAGTCAGACATAAGTGGGTCTGAATCTCAGTTCTACCCTTTAATTTTGTGTGTTTGGAGCACATCATTTAATTTCTCATTTAATGAATCCAGGGATTCATCTGTAAAATGAGAATAATTATGTATAGAATATTTTGTGAGGATTAGAAATAATGTATATATGATTATTTGAACAGTATTTAAAACATATAGTCAATGGCAATAACTTTCAGGTGTTATTCTCTTAAATGGAATTTGTTTATTGCAATAAGCCTTTTAAGAGAAAAATCTGTTTATACTTTTGAGAGAGGCAGAAATGACAGAATCCAATATTGGTGCTTTGCAAAGGCTAGTAGTCATTTTTCAAAATGTCAAAAGTTATATGCTTTAATTGGGAACTTTTTTATCTCAAAAAATCATTGAGATTTACATAAATGTACCTTAGGTCTTTATATTATTGTTTCACATTATTTTGCACAGCAAGAAACTTACATTTTCATATTTAAACACTAGACCATTAAATGTGCCTTGATGAGGACATTAATGATAAAGAGATAAGTATCCCTAATAAGCATAAAAGCTGAGAAAGCAAAAATCGGAGTAAAGTCAATGTCACATCACTTCAATTCAGTTGTTTGTTTTTCTACTAGAGGTTTACATTGAATCTGCTGTGGGATTCTACTTAAGCATCCAGGATTACGGACCACCAAGCTCACTATGGCCTGGGTGTGGATCTATCCTACTGAATCATATTCCTTGAAATCATGCGTCTATCTCTAGTAAATACGTAACAGATGGGCTGTAATTTACTTGTTTATTCTGTACCTTCCAAAAGTACCTCTTCTGAGGGACAGAGCTAAAGGGTCTTTTGCCACCAGACCTACAATGTGAGAAAACAAGCTCAAGGAGGAGTTTATTTATGTCAAAATTTTACTGAGTGTGTTGAGAATAGAAATTCTTTGAGCTTTACTTAAGATTGTCTATTTTGGCTTCAGTAAGTGAGCTTGTCGGTGCTCTCCACTCAGAAACCACAAGGAGTACACTGGTGGTTGAACATGATGGGTTTATGACTCATTGCCGCGAGGAGGATACACATCATGGGGAACCGTGGGGGCATCTCAGTAAACAGGTGCCAGGAAGAATGCACAGGATATGGGCTTCAGTTGAGTAATTTGAAAGAGGGTTCAAGAGAGTGGTGGCTCACTCTGGGGATGGGGTACTCCCAGAAAGCAGGAACAATTCTACGATTGTGTATCCCAGTAAGTCTTATCTACAGGAGAACAGGCTAGAGCGTTACTAAAGCTATAGTTGTAAGGAGGCAGCAATCTCATTTGGCAAGAGAGGGAGATGTTTGGTATTTTGTGTCTTGGACAACGTCTTTGTTTTGTCTGTGTTCAGACATGATATGGGAGTGGTGCTGTTTTGGTTTTACTCTGTCATGGTCAGAGTGGCCTTGTCTGATGTTGATGCTTTGAGAAATTTTTTATGTTCAGTAGGAGAACACTGAGGCCTAGCTGATAGTACCAGGCCCCCTCCTGTAGGTCAGTGGCTGCCTTTCTCATTCTCCAGCTTGAACACAAAGATACCTTTGGAGAGAGAGAGAAAGACTTGTTTATTATTGGATACTCTTTAGTACCCAAAGAAAATAAATTGTAGGTAGTAATGTTGTTAAAGTAGTCATGAAAACCTTCATCTGATACTTCCAACAAAGTTTTCTTAGTTCCAAGATATTTCATACTAGCAGATATTGCCCAAGGTGCAGATTTGGGATTGATGTTCTAGTGGTGGTTCAGTGGCGAAGAGGAAATGGGGGCTATTCTAATTCTCAACTGGAATCCAGGACTAAAAAGAAGCATTGGTAGCTATGTGAAATGTATCCGTGTAAGACAGCTTTGAGCCTACTCTAAATCCCAGACAACTCTGTAAAGATTTTTATATTTTTTGAGGCAGGGTCTTATTCTGTCACCCAGGCTGGAGTACAGTGGTGTGATCATGGCTCACTGCAGCATCAACCCACCTGGCTCAAGCGATCTTCCTGCCTCAGCCTCCCTTGTAGCTGGGACTGCAGGCATGTGCCACCACAGCTGGCTATTTTTGTTTTTTTAACTTTTTGTAGAGACAGTCTCCCTAAGGAACCCAGGCTGGTCTTGAACTCCTGGTCTCAAGCAATTCTCTCTCATCCTCTCAAAATGCTGGCATTACAGGCATGAGACTATAAAACTTATTCCACGATTCCACTATTTTGACAGATTAGATTAAAATAATCCAAGACCATATTTTTGTGTGCAGCTCCACACACTTTCCAATTTTGTAGCAATAACATAGCAGTGGATTTATACTAAAAGAGGCTGTAGGAGATTTTGGTAATTTACATAATTGGAAATGGGAATGCCCAAGCATCAATCACAGGTGACAGCCATCTGAAACCACTAGGCTTGTGAGTTCTTCTAAAACAAGTACGTGAGTAAATGGTTTACTAACTGTTTTTCCCATTTAGTGGAATAATGATATGAAGATAAAAATAAAATATCAGCACCATTATTTTCAACAGAGTAGTAGGATAAAATGGCTTTATAGGATACCTTATATTTATTGAAGATGCTTTGATCTGGATCACTAAGATATTCATAAGCATTGCAAAATATTTTGAAGGTACACACACACACACACACACACACACATTTAATGGCTGTTTAGGCCACTGCCTAAATAGAGAGATGAAGGAGGAAAGTGTTGCCAGATGTGTGGTTAAAATGTTGTACCATAGAAATGTGAATGAGGTACATATTAAAAGGTTTATTTTTATAGCAGCCAAAGAAACTATGCCCTTTTTAGTGAAATCAGGTAGTAGATCCAACATTTGGGTGTCCAAATAGTATTGGAGTCAATTAATTTTGAATTTAAAGTTGATGCCTTATCTAGTTCACTGATATCTAG
Organism: Gorilla gorilla gorilla; assembly: GCF_029281585.2. NCBI lineage: Eukaryota > Metazoa > Chordata > Mammalia > Primates > Hominidae > Gorilla > Gorilla gorilla. The sequence goes on from NC_073227.2 coordinate 133,437,203, forward strand.
AAAGGCTTCCATGTATAATTTATTCTGAATAATATCCCTATTTCTTCAGTCTTTCAAATAACTTACCATTTGCCCTTTATAAAATACCAACTTATAACCCAAAATAGCATGTGTTGCCTGAAGACAGTAATTCCCCATCACTGAAGGTATTTAAAATGACCATCTGTCAGGGATGATGGAAATTTTTATTGGAAAGAAAAATACCTTATAACCTGGTATTCTGTGATTTTCTTTCAATGTCTTCCTCTCTGTTTCTATTTACTCACCTTTATGATATTAATTTTTTCGCTGATAATTTCATGTCTTAGTAATAACTAATTTATCCTTTTTAGAGCAGCATATTTCAAAGTGCTGTCTACTGACCACAAATACCAGAATTACCTGGGTTGTCTGCTAAAATAATTCACTTCTTAGGACCCACTTCAGACCTGTTGTGTATCAGAACCATTGAGGATTTTTAACAGGCTCCCAACTCTTTCTTATGCATACTCAAGTTTAGAACCATTGTCTTAGCCAGGTGCAGTGGCTCACACCTGTAACCCCAGCACTTTGGGAGGCTGAGGCAGGAGGATTGCTTGAGCTCAGGAGTTTGAGACCAGCCTAGGCAAGATAGCAAGACCCTGTATCTAAAAAAATAAATAAAAATAAAAAATTAGCCAGGCATGGTTGCACATGCCAGTAGTCCCAGCTACTGGGGACTGCTGGGGACACGCAACCCCGAAGGGTGAGGTCATAGTAAGCCATGATCTTGCCACTGCACTCCAGCCTGCATGACACAGTGAGACTGTCTAAATAAATAAATAAATGCATAAATAGATAGACAAATAAATAAATGAATGGAACAATTGCCTTAGAATGTGGTCAACAGTCATGAAGTTGAGTTATCTTAGAAAGAAGAATCTTTAATTTTGATTAGATGTATTAGTTTATTACTTGGCTCTTACAGTAACATTTGTTTAAGTCTAGATGGCAGCAGCAATGACACAAGAAAATTGAGAACAACATTTCTTTTAATCTTACTCTTATGTCTGGAATCTAGAACTGCTTTCATATGCTATCTTATTTGATCTTCAGAATAACTCTCATTGAATATTATTATCCCAGTTTCATAGATGAGAAACTGGAGACTCAGAGACTGCATACAGATGGTGCTGAAGAGACCATAGACATTTTTCCTACTGTTCAACTAATAACATATTTTGAGCCATTTCTCCTGTGGAAACCAGGTGTAAGGTAGTCTTCTGTGTCTCTTGCAAAGATTCTGTGGTTATCTTCTAAGATATCCTCCTGATTCTTCCTTCTAGTGTTGCTGCCATTTTGCATCAGTTGATCACATTTCCAAAAATGCTCACTCTTATCTATGGGAATAACATGGAAAAGTAACTTCTTTCATGGCTATCTATGATACTGTCCCAAGCAGCATTCCCAAAAGAAGGGAAACTTCTTTTGCTTCCATTATGTTTTGTGCTATGTTGTTGTAGATGTATCCATCAGTCCATGTAGACAACATGTTGGACTTTGAAAATTCACAAAAATGTAAGAAACAAAACTTAAGTAAACAGCTGCCTTCATGTGGCTTAGGCGTGTTAAATTAAGCCACCATAAAAAGTTCACCCTACTTTCACCATTTTAGCTCTAATTATTCTCTTGAGAAAATTTTGTTAGTATGATATTCTCAGTAGTTGTTCTATTAAAAGTTCTTTTCCATACACTCTTTTCTGAAGTGTTGGAGGTTTCTTTTTCCTTCTTGATAAAGTTTCTAAAGAGACATTTGATTGCACATTAAAATAGACTTGAAATTTTAATCTGTATTTGTTTCTGTCTTGTCCTGATTCAGAGCATGCTAAATTATAAATATGCTTACAGCTTTACTTCTTTCTTGCTTGTATTCTGTTCTAATTCCCGTTGGAGGCAGAAACAAAATCACTGCCTATTTTTATCTCATTGGACACTGGTCGGATACATCACAACAAATAAAGTTACCATTTCAATTTCCTTTTACTAGATAGAGCAGAGATGGGATTGCTACCAAAGGAGACAATCTTTTGATAGAAAAAGTTTAAATTTTTTATATACTCAAGACCAAATAAATATGATAGGGTATTTCTTTTTCTTTGAAATTCATGCCTACATCCCAACCCGTAGGGAGGGTCATTTTTAAAAAGCTGCAGGGAGAAGGGAAAATATGTTCTAGATAATAATATACCACAGTCTACAGGGTGAGCATCTTCTTAGTCATGAGACCTGGTTTTTATTCATGTTTTTCTGTTAACTCACAGACAACTATCATCTTCTTCCACACACTAATTTGTGTTTGTAGTCATTAAGACAAAGACCTTGATTTCTAGCATTTGCTTAATGAAATTCAGTTTCTAAGAATCAGCTTGTTTTGCTCAGTTTAATTTAGGTGTTTCTTCCGAACACATAGGAAAGTTCCCCCAATTCAACAATTGGTATTGGTTTGCTGAGTGTATAGCACTGTGTTAGGTGCTATGGCATGGCTAGGCTAAAAGCCAATGATTGATACTTACATGGAATTCATAATCTGAGCAGACATTTCTATCTAAGAAAAAAGTAATGAGCAATCTACAGAAATATTATAGGTATACTCACACATATTATAAGTAAAATATAAATATGTTGTGCAATTGCCAAAAAGAAACTCTACAGGATTCTGTAGAAGGGCAAGAGATCAGTGTAATTTTGTTAGAAGAGTAAACCCTATGAGTGGGTGAACAGTAGTACAGAGCTGTAAGTTATGGCTAATGTGTGAGTATAAAGGAAGGGGATACACAGGCATTCTGGATGCAACAGCCTCAGGCATATAATTCCAAATTACAGTAAAGATTAGGAAACTGTTGAGTGATTTGTTGCAGTGCGGAGCCATAACCATTGTGAGTGGACTCTGACATGGTTGTCCTTATGCTTTCAGCCTTAGCCAGCTGCAGGTTGCATTTTGGAATCCATCTTGTTTTGATGACTGAGCCTGTGTCCTTCTCCTATTATATATATATGTTTAATCACTCATTTTACCTATGAAAATTTGCCCCATATCTCTGTTTATAGATTATTTCTGCAATCAGTAGTAAATTCCAATAAGTAAGGCTCCAAATTAACAAGACATTCGAATCTAGTAGGGACAATTTTTGAAAGTATCTAAATATTCAGCCTTCTGCCTTTACCTGAAAGAGATGCTGGTATGGATAACCCAGGATTGCAATTATCTAGAACACTTATACAGGCACTCATAATACTTTGCATAGCAGCTAAAAACTGGTTTGTCTCTTTGGGTTATTATTTTATTGGTGATCATAATGTTATGCTAGTATAACATTACTAAGGTAGTCCACTTTGCAGGCTGACTTTGAGTTTGCTCTGGATCTTCTGTTGGATTTTCAGATCCTTGAACAAGAAATTCGAGACTTTCCCCTCCTTTCCATTTCCTGGTCTGGCCACAGGTTTCTGTGCAGTCTTCTTTGTTCATTTTAACTGGCAAACAGAGTGACTCATGACCAACCATTTCACTTCTGGCCACCTTTCACATCCTACTTACAAAATAAGCACAATTATAGCCACTGCCACTTCAAAGATCACACATAGTTAAAGAGAAAGGAATAAAGGGGTGTTTTGAAATAAAACTATAGAAACAGAGCTAAGAGTTAGGGTCTGCATCGATACTAAAAATGGGAAGAAATTAAAAAGAAATTGTGAACCATTCTAGAATGTTTCACCCAGTGCTAGTAAGTGGTACCTTTTTATAAGTATTTTAATGTTATAATATAATGGTTACTGTAGTTCTAATATTTGACAACATTCTTAATAATAAGTATTTCTATGTGGCCAATTGAGCCCAGTTTAGGTGGGAGGTATTCTAGTTTAAAAAAAATGAAAACTTAAATTCAAAACATTAGGAGAACTATATATGAGAAATTTAGTATTTTCTATGTCAAGATTTTGGTCCTCTTTTTGTATAATGTTTATCCCTAAAGAATCCCCTTTTCAGATGTTCTAAATGCTTGCCCAGAATTCAGAGGGTATGGTGGCGGGATGCCTTTCTGTCTTACTCCACAGCACTGTCTTGTAATAAGTGCAGAGGGGTGGCAATACACCCAATGGCCAATAATTTAAAATGAAAATCAGGAAGGAAAGATATTAGAATAAGTATAGATACTTTCCATTATTTTAGTAGTTTAGAGATGCCATTAGAACTGCTAGAGATATTCATACTGCTATTAAATTAATGTGAATGTCTGTCTTAGTACTTTTGGGCTGATATAACAAAATACCTTAGAGTGAGTAGTTTAAAAACAACAGAAATTTATTTCTCACAGTTCTGGAAGCTAGGAAATTGAAGATCAAGCCGTCAGCTGATTTGGTGTCTGATGAAGGCCCATTTCCTGGTTCACAGATGATGCCTTCTCTCTGTGTCCTCACATGGTGGAAAAGGCAAGGCAGCCTTCTGGGGCATCTTTTATATGGGCACTAATTCCATTCATGAAGACTCTGCCCTCATTGCCAAATCACCTTCCAAAGGCCCCAGCTCCTAAAGCCATTGCATTGGTGATTAGATTTCGACTTAGGAATTTTGAGGAAGACACAAACATTCAGATTACAGCAGTCTGCTTTAATGTTCTCTCATTCAGTTAAACTTGTATTAGATTGTGTATAGCCTGGCATGCTTAAATAGTATTTTCTGTAAAGTTGACACAGTAAATACTTTCAGTGTTCTGTGAAGTCAGTCAAATTCAGAAGACTAGCCCTACATATGAATTTGATCTATGTATACGTTGTTGCCATGAACTATAGTACATATGTTTAATAATTGTCTACATGATTTATTCTTGGCTTGATCTACCACATATTATCATTTGTGTAGAAAAGGTGTTCAAAAGAGACTGTATAAATAGCCTATAAACATCAGTTCTGTTCAATGTGAAGAGGAAAGAGGTATCATAATGGTTCATACGGCATTCTTGTAGGTCATTCCTCTGTCCCATTAAAGTACAGAGACTGTATTTTGAGAATTCAGAAATTGGCAACACTTTCCACACAGTCTATGATTCATAGTAGGGACTATGAAAAGCCTTAATGTGAATTAGCCATTTGTTTCCATAATTTTAGATTATTCTGAAAAGAGCATTTAAATAGCATTGATAAAATGTTCATGAGTAACACATTACTATACTCCAAGACTCAGAATAAGTTCATATACTGAGGTTTGGGGATGAGTGGTGACTGGGTTTTGGTTTGAATGCTTAGCTATTTAGCGCATAGTGCTAATCTAGCCACCAATATCCCATAAGAGCCAGTTATCTTCATTTAGTGTCAAAGGCATACACTTCATTCTTAACTGAAGAGAGTAGCTGATCAAACTGACACAGCAAAGCAGAGTACTGCCAGATGTGTGCACACCCAACTACATTAACAAAACTAACACACTGCGATTATCCCAGAGTCACTTATCTCCTAATGTGTGAAGGAATTCTGGTCCTTTTTAGAAGGTCATATGAGGGGAAATGATACTAATAGAATGACAGTCAAATAGGGGTCTTCTGTGGCATTGTGATGAAGTCTACCTCAATCAAACCTGTTTGAACACATGATGTTTTGTTAAATAAATGGAACAATTTATTTATAGAAAAACTATTTATTAGAAAAAATAGTTCATCCCGTTGGAATAGCATTTTTCAATAATAATAATAAATAGTAGTTAATATTCATTAAGAGATTAGTATATCTACATGCTAGCCTACATAGAGTTCTACATAGATTATCTAATTTTATCTTCACAATAACGTGATGAGTAGATAGTTTATGATTCCATATTAAAGATGACACTGATGTCCAGATGGGTTTAAAAAAACCCTTCCTGCTTGAATCTACATAGCTCCTAAATGAGCTATCCCAGGTCAAACTGACCACTCTGCTTATCTCCAAACCCCTGTGCTATGTGAATACAACAATCTTTTACACAATTAAAATAGGATTAAGAATTAAAGAAATAGGAGTTTTGTTTATGTCCCAAACCTGTTTCACTCATATGCCTTCGCTGATTGGTCAATTGGTCAATGAATCTAAAAAGCTTTTTTTTTTTTTTTTTTTCAAATACGGTTTAAAACAGAAGTATAAATCCAAATTAGAAAAGTTTTTTTATGTAGTTGTTGACTAAGATTATTGGATGCTTTCAGAATATTCAAGCCAGATGTGAATTCTCAGACTCAGCTGTGGAACACTGAAGAATGAAGCTTTATAGTTGGTATTTCCATCTGCACTTCAACTGTATTTGTCAAATGGCTGACACCCTTAGCATAGCCTCTCTAATATAAGGGGGAATTTGTTAGTGAGTTCATGTTGCTTGTCCTAATTCAAAAGGTCACTAATCTATCATTGCTCCATAATCTCATTACACAGCAGGGACCTCTTTCCAGTTGTTAAAGAACCAGTAGGACTGATTGCCTATTACATGGGGCAGTCAGGCATTTGTTTACTGGCCCATCTAGAAACTGGTGCTTTAAACTGTTTTTTTGGATGGGTAGGAGGTCTGTTCCATCTGGAACCTTGGTTCCTCTTCCAGATGACCCTGCCCCAAGTGGCTTCCATGTTTGATTTGTGAAGGTAGTTCTTGAGCACTAGCAACAGGTTAGGTGTGGTTGGGGAACTTACACTTACTGTAACAAAACGCCTTGATCAGATAAATAATTACTGTTGGAATAATTTTCTGAATCACTGACCCTCATCCAGTGGGAGACTAAAGCTCCTCCCCTGATTGCTTTTTCCCAGTAATAATTTAAATGGATGACTATTTTTGGTAAACTTTATTTATAGTTTGTCAAAATGAGCAGAATATTAGCTAAAGGAAGTGTGTTTTCCTTTGTGGAGCAATTAATTTTTCTTTTCAAAAAGGCTATCAGGAGATAATTTTTGTAGGTTGCTTATATAACAACATCAATAATTTAAAAAAATTACATACACACGTACACACACACTTACATTATTCTGAGTTTTAGATATGAGGCTCTCGGAAATGGCTTATAAACTTTGGGGATTTTTTAAAAAAGATAAACTGCCATAACCATACTCCAATTTATATTTGCCTGGATATTTGAAGTATCTTCAATAATACTGCTGTTGTTTAATGCGCACAAAAAAATAATTAAAAAGAATGAATAGGATGTAGTATTAGCTAGTAAAACAGAATGACTATAGTAAAAAATAATGTAATTGTACATTTAAAAATAACTGAAAGAGTATAATTGGATTGTTTGTAGCACAAAGGATAAATACTTGAAGTGATAGATACCCTGTTTACCCTGATGTGATTATTATGCATTGCATGCCTGTATCAAAATATCTTATGTAACCCATAAACATATACACTTATTATGTACCCACACAAATTAAAAATTAAAAAAATTTTGAAAAGCAACTAAAAAAAAATTGCTGTTGCCATAGAAAGTTTTTTATTATACACTGTCTTCATTCTAAAAACCTAAGGCCATGCCCTGTACAGGGTTTGGATTATTGTTGAAAGCAGAATTATTAATTTAGAAGCCATAAATTAAATTTCCAAACATTCAAACAGGCTTCTTTCTCCCCAGGGTGGATTTTTAACTCTCTATGTCAGGATCTATTGGCAGTTTTTTGTTCCAACTCAGGTGTCAAGGGTCATGTGGAGACCATCATGATATGGCCTAATCTATAATTTAAGTATCATGTACATTTCAGTTTAATATTTTAAAATGAAAGTAATAATAATGTGCATTTTAGAATTTTTACTGTTTGAATTGGTGTCTCAAGTTTATTTCAAGGTGACCAATGAACAATGAGTTTGGATCTCATTAAATTCTTGAATTTTCTGGATGTATAGCTCTTTGTATATTTCTATATGACTACATATCACTCTTTTATAGTATATTCGTATAAGATTTTCTGCACTTTTTTGTACCATCCAGAAGAGCCATATTTTAGGTAGAGGTTATTATATACTTTATGAATTGCAGAAGTAAACAGTTTTGAATAATTCAGTACACTAAGAATATGTGGTTCCACATGGACCTCCTAGAACATTTTTGACACAAATAATTACATCACAGGAGTGATTAATACGCAGATATGGCTGGCTAGGTCTTTCAGTATACTGAATGTTTATTGTATGCGAGAATGATCCCTTGCACCTTTTCAAGCACAGCTGTCTAGTAAACATTTATTAACTATTTGTCCAATAGGCTATGTAGCTCTGATATTTGATAATAGGATTAATATTTTGCCTTTTCTGTCTACATTACTGTACTAATTTGATTATTTTCCCTGGGCCTATCATGTTGACAAGGAATTATGTCTGTTGACCTTAAAATGACCTTGAGGAAATGAGGTGCTAATATCAATTTAGGTGACAGATGACAAATGCCTGTGTTATAGCTGACTGAAAATTCATGTTCCACAGTGTAATATCTATTTGGAATCTAAAATTCTAAAGTTGAATATGACATTTAGTAAAAAGATATCCAGTAGAATATATATTCATATCTCTGTGTGTGTATGGGTGTGTGTGTATTCGAGCCAAATATTCTTTTTGGGTGTTGCTAAATAATGGAAAAAGTTACCACCAAATTTGTTATGTGTTTTAAATGATAGCATTTGGTTATCGTTTATTAAGGGCTCTCAAATCATACCTGCAGCCAACATTGTGGATAAGAGAATACTTGGTAACAATCATTATTAAAATAAGAAATTCTTGGAAAGGTGGATTTTGGCATTGCTTTCTCAGAAAACATATGGTACTTGAATTTGCTTTCTTCTGTGTGTCTAGTCAAAGTTTGCATTTCTTTAATGATGTGCATTTGCCCTTTTCCACTATAAAAAGAATTGCTTTTTCTACAATCAGAAAACATTTAGTATATTTTATGTGGACATTTTCTCAGTTGGTAGAAGACGGAAGAACAAATAAGCTTATAAATAGTAATACACATGCATGATAATAGTAACAGATTATTTTAGTCTGCTGGCAGTTATAGGTAGGTATTTTTATACTTAATTTGAAAAATACTTGAGAATTAACAGCAAATGTAAAATTCAAAGAGCTGAATTATGAAAAATGATATTTTATCTCATACAAATACATTTTTAAATTCTAAAATAATGAAACTGAACTCTTAGTGTGAATTTAGAAGTGAGGCTGAAAATAGATCTCAGGACTATTTTTAGTAGACTTTGTTTAAATTCTTGCTAATGTCCAACTAAATACATTTGAATTTATTTAGATTGCAATTAAAAAAAACACCTTCCTGCTTCTTTATTTCATTTGATGTCTCAAATCCCACATTACTTATGGAAAGCTGATTTTAAAATGTTTTATTTTTGAGTTGACGTAAAACATCAAACTGAAATTTGATTTTTCCATAAACATAAAAGGACATTTTTTTGTTGTTGTTGTGTTTGCTTTTTAACAGATATGTATAAATGACTCTCCTCCCAGTGGAAGTCATTTTTGGAAATTTTAGTGATACAGTCCAGTTTAATTGCTGAATTGTTTACAGGTGTTAAAGATTTCTAGCATTGATAGTAGGGAAATTTTTCCTCATTAATTTTTCTTTTTAGGAATTTGAAGCCCTTTAGAATATAACATAAATACATTTTGCTTCAAGTTTAGTAGCAGAAAAAGATCCCTTCCACCTACCTCATCATCTCTGTGTACACTAAACTCTCCCAAGAGCACTCTGTGTGACTTACCGTGATGATAGGTTTTTGTGTCTGTTTTAATCGTATTTACCATACGCAGGTGCCAATTGTTCTGTGAGCATACACATAACAGCAGGTGGTGCCAGTCAGGATTCAGCCAGGATTAAGGAGGAGGGGCTCTGCATTCCACAGTGCACATAGCCACCTTTTGTTTTCCCATGACAGAAATCCCCTTCCCTCCCCACCTGCCAGCCCTGCTTATCCACCTCGCTCTAGGAGCTCAATTTGTGGTGGTGTGCTTTGTGAAAAAGTACCAACCACCCTTACTTCAAGAAAGTCCAAACGATTGTGCAAAGTATGGCCCGTGTTGTTCTTTGGGAAGTCAATTTTAACTTTTAAGATCTTTGTCATGAAATGACAGTTAATTTTCTTGTTAGAAAGTTCTGTAGAACTTCTAACAAAAATGTTAGAGTTGAAATTTAAACAAATACAGCACTTCTCAAATTCTACAGGAACATATAGATATCACCTATATGTGTATAATAAATATAATATTTTTGTTATTGCAAAATCAATATATATGTGAGTGCTCTCTATTGTGTGTGTATGCATGCAAGTGA